>NC_050069.1:51994118-52307982 GCF_009764565.3 Dermochelys coriacea
ATGCTCAACCCACTAAGCTATCCTTCCCTCTGGTATTTCAGGCAGGACTGAATCTCCATTAAAATATTCAAGGTGCCCCGACAGACCTCACCAAAACGATTGTCGGCCATTGATTTCACGGAGGGATGGAGAGAGGGAGGGGGGAGCAAATGAATACAAAACAAATCTGGTCTATTTCTTGTTTTGATCCACTCCATCTATCTGTTACATCTTTGGCTGGCAGCAGACGGTGCAGTAGGACTGCAAGCCATCCACATCTCCTGGCTGCCCAGCAGAAGATGGTGCAATAGGACTGCTAACCATCCTCATCTCCTGCCTGCTCACCATAAGATGGTACAATAGGACTGCCGGCAGGACTAAAGAAAATAATCTGATTGAGTCACTCCTAATTTAGTCCCTGTGCCCATGTCTGCCCAGATGCTCCTGATCGACCTTACCAAGGTGGCCAGGAGCACCTCGGACACGATGACGATGGTTTTCAGGCCTATTGCACCATCTGCTGCCACAAGGCAATGGGTTGCTGCTTCTGTGTAGCAATGCAGTACCGCATCTGCCAGCACCCAGGAGACATACAGTGACAGTGAGCTGAGTGGTCTCCATGCTTGCCGTGGTATGGCGTCTGCACAGATAACTCAGGAAAAAAGGCGTGAAACGATTGACTGCCGTTGCTTTCAAGGAGGGAGGGAGGACCTGACAACTTGTACCCAGAACCACCCGCAAAAAAAAAAAATGTTTTTTGCCTCATCATGCATTGGGATCTCAACCCAGAATTCCAATGGGCAGAGGAGACTGCAGGAACTGTTGGATAGCTACCCACAGTGCAACACTCTGGAAGTCGATGCTAGCCTCGGTACTGTGGAAGCACTCCGCCAAGTTAATGCACTTAATGCACTTACAGCATTCTGTGTGGGGGGACACACAATCGACTATATAAAACAATTTCTAAAAAACTGACTTCTATAAATTCGACCTAATTTCGTAGTGTAGACATACCCTTTGAGATAGTTTGGTCTTCTCAACAGGTGACCACACCAAGCATGACCTATCTCTAACTCCATGTGCCTTCTCTGAGTCTAGCAACTCTCTCTCTATGAGGTCTCTTTGCCTCCCTGTGGGGTCAGCTTCTAGTTGTCTCTTTGTTATGTGATGATCTCTGAAGGCTGTCTCTGAGTATTGTCTTCTGGCTCATGTTTCCTGTTCCTTTGAATCACTTGTCACTCTTGTGTAGTCACCTCATATGACCTTAGTGCCACTGCAATCTGCATGAATCCTTTAGTTCATTCCTTCTAGTGTCTCTGTAATTGCTAGATCCTCATAGGAATGCCTGGCTCCAGGGCTGGTAAGTCCTTGGTTGACCTGCCATATATTAGTGCCTGTTTTCGCTGGTTGTTGATCATCTACCCTCTGTGGTATCTCCTTGCTTCTGGATGCAACAGGTCTCCCCTCATGGGTAGCAGGGTTTTGTTCCTTCATCCCAGCAGTGCCTGCACTGAATTGTTTTGGTATCCCTGTGATGGGATATTCCTTTGTGCCAAAAATGGTAACAAGAGGTCTGAACCAGAAGAAACAGCCCTGTGTAACAGTCTCTTACATTATGTCTGCACTCTGAGCTATGGATGTGATTTCCAGCTCCTGTAGACATACTCATGCTAGCTCTCATCTGAGCTCATATGCTAAAACTAGTATAGAGGATAGCACAGGCAGCAGCAACATGGGGCTAGCCTTGCTTAAAACAATGCCTCCTAAATCCCATGAGTACATACTCAGCACAGCCAGCCCTTGATACTGCTGCCCATGCTACCCTGGCTACATTACTAGTTTTTAGCATGCTAGCTCAAATGAGAGGTAGTGAGCAAGTCTATGCAAGTTGGGAATCACACCTCTAATTCGAAGTGTGGATGTAGCCTTAGCAGTTTGCACAGCTGATTCCACCTTAACACTTGTCTTTGGGTATGCTGGGGAAGAGGTATGGTGGTCATACACTTATTAGCATGCAAATTCCTTGAATTCCTCCAAGGCAAATGTGGGTCCCTTATCAGTGAATATAGCATGTGGAATGCCATAGCTCACAAAGAAGGTCTTCAGTTTGCCTTCAGTGAGCCACAGAAGAGAGTGAACATGTCTTCTCAGGAGCAGATGCCTCTGCATGAGCCCAGACCACCCCTGGAGCAGACTAACCCTTACCACCAGGGGAGTCAGACAAAGACCCTGAGGAGCTGCCAGTGGCTGAGGAGGTGGAGGATCTTTGGATGACAGGACCCTATACCCAGACTGTGGTGTGAAGTAGCCCAGGGGGACCAGACTCAAGTCCAGTTCTGCTGCCAGAGTATGAGTCAGCATGTTTTGGGAGGATTCCCACTGACCAAGTGGCAGACCCATCTGCCATTCTTAGGGCCCTGTGCTGAAACCCAGTAGAACAGGGTGGACCCAGATCCCCCTACTCCCTGCTGCCAACCCTACCCCTGTGGTGTTGGCCTATTCACCCCTAGGTCAGAAGTCCAATGTGTGCCAGGCAGCTGTGACTGAAGACTGTTTGTGGCTCTGCCTCACCCAGAGGTCCAGAGCCCCTCTATAGATTGTTTATTTCTGTTTCCCCAGCCAGATGGCTGTGGGCTAAAGACTTTTTGCTTTGCCCTGCACAGGGACTGGAGCTTTCCCCATAAGGCTGTTTCTTGTGGTCTGCCAGTCGTGAAGCAGAATGGTGTCTCTCCCTATTTGAGTGTGCAGGACTACTACAAGCTCAAACTTCTCTTTACACCAAGTCCATTAGAATCATAGAGTTCAAAGGGACCTCAGGAGGTCATCTAGTTCAACCCCCTGCTCAAACCAGGACCAATCCCCAATTTTTGGTCCAGATCCCTAAATGGCCCCCTCAAGGATTGAACTCACAACCCTGGGTTTAGCAGGCCAATGCTCAAACCACTGAGCTATCCCTCCCCCATCGCTGGAGTAGGTTTGTGTCTGGCAAATTCAGGGCTCCAAGGGGCTTCAGACTGAGCTTAATGGCTCACACTCCCAGCTGTTGCACTGCAGAGAACTCACAGCTCAGACACTGCCATTATGTTTCATTTGTAAAGAGTGAAGCTGAGTGCAGGTTAAGCGGAACAAGTGGAAATTTATTAAACCCTCTGTTCTGCTCGGTCCACGTGGCTGTTACTTCCACATTTCCTGTTCCACTGATGTCCTGTCAATAACAGCCCCTACCCCAAAGGAATATGGGCCCTCTGAATACAGTTCATTGATCATGATACAGCCACCTGCACAAATCCACACAGGTCTTCCAGGATTATCCCTCTGTGTGTGTGTCACTCTGAAGCCGAGAATGTTTGAGTCAGTGGGAATAATGGAAATAGCTATAAGCATGGTTGAGGGCTCTTTTTGGTTAGAATATCACCAGATTAAGTCATCACCAGGCCCAGCAAGAAGCAGATGGAATTTTGGAGTCCAAATATTCCATGGCACTTGATCAGAGGAGGTGAGAGTAACAGCTATATGGGGTAACAGAGAGGTAGTTGTGCCTCCAAGCAGAGGGCAGCTCTGTGCACAAACTTTAGGGAACACATACAGATAGCCACACTATTTACTAAAACACAGTGCATGGAAAAAAGAACTCCAAAATACCTCACCAAGTGGCTTTTCTGCTGTTCTGTATAAGTTCCTGTTGACTAATACACCCTGCTTTGTGTTCTGTTAGTGTTATCTGTTTGGTCAAATAGTATGCAGGCATACTGATGTGAAGGTCTCCCAAAGTACTGACATAATCTGATTCTAAGATATAAGGAATTGGGCACAAATGAAAACAGCTCCCACATGTTTTGGTATATGGTGGTACCAGTACCACTCTAATCTTTGACCACACACAGTGCCAAGAAAGAAAATTATCCTCATAGGCCAGAGAAAGGCAAAGAAGAACACAAAGAGAAAATGAATCAGGTACAAAGTACAGATAGTGGATGACTGCACTGAATGGTCACACCTGTGCTATCACAGAGGCTTTCATCTACTAGTTCTGTATAAAAATTCAACCCATGCCTTGTACCCAAAAAATCCATTTATTCTAAAGCCTCCTCAGTCAAACTGGATACTAAGGAAAATGCTGCAAAACTCCTCTCATCTCTATAAATGCTATGGTACAAAAAGTAAATGTGCCCCTCCATTTTAACAGCAGTAATTGCGTTTACTTAACACTTTCAATCCAATGATCTCAAAGCACTTTATAGAGAATGAGTTTATCTCCACATTATCCTGTGCAATAGGTAAGAGCTTATACAGCTTAGAGTGCACAGTGCTGTTAACATGGCCCATATGATGACCTGCTCCTTGTAAAACCCCAATACTCAGATTAATTTCTAAGAAATGTCACTAAAATCAGTGTGAATCTAGATTTGTTTCCATTGTGAAGGAGAGAGTATTTGAGGCTAATAAGGGTAACAAGATTCTAATTTACTATTGGCCAACATTAGGGAACTTTACAGCATGGATATACTGAAGTATGTGCTGGATAGCCTTCTAGCTGTATAGCATATAACCTTTTCTTGGTGATTACCTCACCTTATTCCAATTTTTGTTAATCAGCGGAGATGGAAGAAATATGAAGCACAAATAGTCATGTTAAACATATACATTGGAAGTGACTATGTAAGCTATATCATCAGCTATAATGCTCAAAAGATGGTACAACAAAGATAGAATAATTTAGATGTACCTGGGCTTCTTGGTCTCTTGAGTTTCATTGCTTTTTGTTACTAGACAAGGACAACTAAACTAGGAAACTATTTAGGTCTTGTGTTTTTATACCCTTTTACCTTCAATGAAAGGAAACTATTAATTTTTGCCATTATACTGTCAGTCACATAGATAATAGAAGTTGACTACTTATAATTCATTGCATTCTGTTCTGTCTAAAAGTATTGATTGGGAATATTATTAATGGATATTGCTGAATAGTCTTTTTACAGTCTTCAGAGGATGTAGAAATAAAAGGATGATAAGGCAACCAAATTTTCTTTTAAGCTCTGTACTTTTATTTCCAATATTTCCCCTTATAAGAAATGGAATTAGTTTCTTTTCTGTTATGATAAAAGAAAAATGAATTTTCTGTTGTCCACCAGATCATGATGTGTTACCAGTGAATTTATTTTAACAGGCTATTAATACCTGTATATATATATGAGATAATAAATATAGGTTTAGGCATTAATACGCTATAGTCAAATAAGATAGGCATGCAGGGATATTATAGCAGAATGCTTTTTCCAGCAATTTATTTTTGTACTAGTATATTGAGTAAATTATGTCTTCTAATACAAACTTTTAAGACATGAATAGTACACACCTATCTAAGTTGGTGATATTGTGGTTCCAACTCATTTCTACATTATTAAAAATACCTAATTTAATGAAAAAAGTATTTAGCAAATATTGGATACCGAGGGAAACTTGAGTTTTCATGTCATTTTAGACAATGATATAATTAATCAGGTAATATTTTGTGGCCAGCCTTGGGACCTACTTAGACTGCAAATAAATTATGAAGTGGCACTTTCTGTTTCCCATTTTTCTATAAAAAAAGAATTTTTTCATCGTCACTTCTCATCTGATCCAGGGTTTGAAGATAGTGCATTAATGTACCTGGACAAACTGGACGTGCTGTATACTTAAAGTTATAGGTAAAACTATAGCTATAGTTTAAAACTAAAACTACAAAAAACTTCCATGAATACTCATTCAAATTTTAAAAGACATTTTCTTCAATCATGCTTTTTCTTTTGTGTTTGCTTTGCACAATTATTTTAGCATTCTGTATAAGAATGGCCATACTGGGTCAGACCAAAGGTCCATCTAGCCCAATATCCTGTCTTCTGACAGTGACCAATGCCAGGTGCTTCAGAGGGAATGAACAGAGCAGGTAATCATCAAGTGATCCATCCTCTGTCACCCATTCCTAGCTTCTGACAAACAGAGGCTAGGGACACCATCCCTGCCCATCTTGGCTAATAGCCATTGAGAGACCTATCCTCCATGAATTTATCTAGTTCTTTTTTGATCCCTGATAGTTCTAGCTGAAATTTGCAAAATTCACAGGTTATGCTTCGATTCATATCATATCATATCAAAATCTTGGCTATTCAGAAGTGAATTTCAGAATGCTTACCTAACTAGCAACAATATGAAGTAAGAATCTTATACTCCTCTATTCCATTTAAAAGGAGGGGTGGTTTTGGTTAGTGTGGGGAAACTGGAATGAGCCAGTTAGAAATTGTTCTTTTGTTATGCAGAGGCTCATGGTTTTTCAATTCTGATCAGTTAAACTCAGACACTGAATAAAACAGATCTCTTGCAAGTAATTTAAGCACTGAGCACCACAGTTAGTTAATCTATGTCATCCAATTGAGGAAAAGAAACAATATCACATTGCTTTTATAAATAATCAATAAAACAAATATTTTAAATGTCAAGTATTTGCACTGAACTGTTCCCAAATGACCAACAGTTATTCACTGAACACATTCTTACCCACTTCAAGTAACAAAAACATTCAAAAATTTTACAATATTTTCTGTGAAAATGCAGAATGAAAAAGGCATTGAATAAATTATTCATTATGAATTATTTACATGCTCTCGATAAAATACAGTTCTTGGCCACCCCATTGATTACATGTAATCTGTCCACATGTGCGATAAATGTAAGAACGCCATGCATTGCAAGTGCAGCAGAGACTAATCTCTCTGTACAAGGAACAAGATTTAACTCCTTGTGGGAGTTGGAAAATTAACCCGTTTTATCCTGCATTTTGTTGTCCTTGTCATCTTAATTTTAAGTGTTGATTCAGTTTTATTGAGTGTCTGTCACCCTTTAGTTGATGCCAATTAAAACGGAATATTAAAGATACCTAGATGTCAAAACTCTTCTGTGTTTTGAGTCACAAAGTATTTCTAATATTAGAAGATTGGGTTCACCTCTGATTCATATCTTTAACAGTCTACAGTACAGAGTATGCAGTGTGCAGATAAAAAAAGAGCCATTAATATTCTGGAATTCTTGCTGTAAAGCCATTAAATGAATGGATATTAATAACACTTTAATAAAAACTGACATTATTCTGCCCCATGATATTAACACTTTGACATAATGGCTATAATATCTTCTATACAATGTGATCAAATTATATTAAAAAAGATATAGACAGGTGGATGTACTATGAATAAGGGGCCATATATTGTAAATCATGTCATCATAAAAGTAATAAAACAGGGAATTGTTACATAAAATGAGATAAATATGAAAATTTATACTTTCTAATTTGCTGAATATTTCTTCCCTTTACTATAAATTTTAGTGATGTTTTACAGCATGCAAATGGAGATGACACATTTGAATATCCTGCAAAAACTTAATTCATGGAACAAACTTATCCTTGCTTTTTCAAAGTATCTAATCCCCAATTTTATTGATGATAAGCAAGTTGTCTCTTTGTGACCAATTTCTGGATCAAATGATGACATGCACATGGATTAGTATTTCTCAAAAGTTTAAATTATTAATGCCATTATTTCCAGTTTTTTTAAATCTGTGGGTTTTGGCCATCTGTGAGTAAGTAAGCAGGTGAATGGACAGTAGCCAGTTATAAAATTCTTGTGAGTCATTACAGAGTAGCCATTAGGACTGCACAGTAAGTGATAGGGAATAGATAAATGATGACTAGACTGGCTATATACTATACCAATACTATTTGTAACTGTTGCCTATATGTACATAGGGTACAGTCTAAAAACATTTTTAAAATACAGATAATTTTCTCTTTTATTAGTGCTTTCATTTACCAATTTGCCTTCTCCTTAGGATATGCTAATGTACATAGTCGTCACTGCTTGATTTCTGAACATCAGTACATTTAGACCTACTATGTCTTTCCCACATAATTGTTGTCCAATTTCTTAGAAAAATATTCAGCTTATTTCAGCCCTTTGGTGCAAGGAAATACAAATTGCACTAGCAAGCTTCGTTGTGCCTTGATGGATTAACTCATAGAATTTAAGGCCAGAAGGGATCATCACAGGGGAGGGAAGGGATGTTTTTTCCACTGCTCTCCCTCCAGGATTCACCAAAGAATGACAGCTTTGAATGGCTGCCACTTCTGGGGGGCATGCAGGTGTTATCAGCAATAGGACCATATTCCAGAAAAAAAGCTTAGTTTATACAAGGCCTGAAAGTCAATAGTCTTCTCCAACAGTTGCTTTGGCCTTGCCTGAAGACCTACACACACGTCCTGAGTCTCTATGTCCTCATGCTGCTAAAGACGCTATGGGAGAGAGATTGCCAACAAACTGAGGTGCTGGAAGCCTGCTGTATACTATGACAAGCACTACCACACCTGGTTGGCAGTGCTTGAGGAGATTTTTTCAAGTGTTTTTTTTGTTTGGTTGGTTTTTTTGGCCTGTTTGAGGCACAATCCTGCAGCCACTACTACTGTCAAAGTAGTACCACTGGGCTCCATTTTTCAGAACTATTAATGATTTCTATCTCTTCAATTCCAGAATCCAGCTGGATTAAAGACCTCCAGTTAACTTTGTCTCCATTCTCCCTGCCCTGACTGTGCCTAGTGTTGGGGAGGAGAGGGTGCCACTGGTGGCAGCAGTGCTACAAGATGGAAAGTCTAATATTTCGTATGGAAAGTGTTGCTAACTCTCACTATATTTAGTGTTTGTTGTTTTTTGCTAAAGCCCCAGATACTGAAGGCATGTGATTAGATGAGGATATCAGCATTCATTTTAGAAAAAGCTGTAGGTTTCTAGCCCTCATGGTTGCAATCCAAAGCTTGAGATTGTAACATGAGTATATCTTAAAGGTTCAGAAACCAGAAAGCAAATAATAAAACCCCCATTTTTTTCAAAACATCGTGATTTTTAAACCAATATCACAATTTTTTGTTCATGACTGATTATTTTTTAATTCCTGAGGTTAGCAATACATAATTTGTGTGGGGCTGCTGGCTTTGCTCTGTACAGAATAGCTGTAATTTAGTTGTAATTTCATTCTATTGTCTCTTTCCGGTTTTATCTCCATTCAAATCACAGAGATCTGTGAGCAGCTTCTTGGGTACCTCCCAGAAGAACATGTAAATCCTGAGTGTGAAGAATATAGTAACACTTTTTGCCCTTTCTATTTTTCTTGTCACTATTAGTTTTTGTCCAATTGTTTAATAACTTTATATCATTCAAGAACTGAAGCATTAAAAATCAAATGTAAAAATACATCTACTGTTCCCTTAATCTTAGAAATAAATGCAGGTATCTATTTCAATTTAGTATTATGCATATTTTTAAAAAAAGTTTCTATAGCAGAGTTTACAACAATCCAGAGAATGCTGTTGTCAATGCGTAATGGGACACACCCTTAGTAATGGGTTGGAAGGGCTGGCTGAAACACCCATATGTTCTGTGCACACTCATGTTCCAACAGTGCACACTGACCTAGTGTAAAGAGACATGTTGTCAATAATAAAACTGGGCAGGAAATTGATTTCCCACCCTATGAGAATTTTCAAACTTTAATTTTTTTCACATCACAAATTGGAACAAAGAATCAAAAAATAAAATATTGTCACAAACTGAAATTCCAAAACATTTTTTGAATTGGGTCAGTTGAAATGCTGCATTTTAATAATTTTGGAACAGTTCCTTTCCATTTTCATTTTTTAGCTATTTTTTGTTTGTTTTTACAAATTAATTTAAATTTCTAAGCAAAAAGTCATTTCAAACTGAAATACCAAACTTATTCATTTAGAAAATGTTGAATCAAGATGTTTCAGCAATTTTGAAAGGCTGTTGTTTTTTTAAAAAAAATATTCAAAATGGGAAATTTATCAAAACTGACATTTTCCTGTGGACAGTTTAAATGAAGCTGCATTTTCTAATGGAAAAAAATATGGAGGCGAAAAATTCATAGCCATCTCTAGTGAATAGATTTCCAGAGGAAGTGCAATCACAACAATTCTAGCAACATGTGTGTAAACTGGGGAACACATTTGTGTATGGTCATGAAGTAATTTACAAGTATTGCAAGGCATCTAACCAGGGCTGAAACTGCTTTTTCTCCTCTGTTGTAGACATGCCCTGATGTGTAACGTTGTAGTTTGTATATTGGCAACATTACTGAGAGATTTACTGGTTTCCCATTCCATGTTATGATCCCCCTCATTTTCTCTGAAATTTCTTTTAAGAGGACAGTGACCTACTGCCATTCTGTTATACTCAGTAGAATTTATGTGGCATGGAAATGATTTCAGGTCCAATGTGCACCATTGAGAGTAAAAAAAAAATTATACCCACAGTATCTCTTTTGACTGTTTAACTAAATGCAATCGGTACAAAAGGAAAAAGGCCAGAATAGAAAAAAAAATCAACTGTATGAGACTATAGTTGATGGAATTAAGTTTGGAATCACTTGTGCATTATGTGAGCATGTCTATTTTTGTGCGTGTTGAAAAAGAAACTTACTGAAACAAATACATAACATAATAAGCAAACATTGATGAAAGGAAATCTGAAATGAAATATCAGCCTGCCTTACCACGGATATTTTCATGTGTTTCTTGTTCACTTTATGAAATTGTGACTTTTAGGTGGGGGGCGGTATTTAAAGATATATTTTATTTTATGTTAGGAAAATCAGTAAAATAAATCATTTTTAATTCCAGGGACATGCTAAGACAAAGGATACAAATACAGAAATTTTAAAGTGGATTTAGAAGTACTGAAAGGATTTTGCCAGTGGTTACAACAAGTAAATTAAAGCTGAGTGACACAGTTTTAAGATGTTCCAAAGTTCAAAGAAACTCATTAAAGGAATTCTCTAAAACTTTGGCTAAAACATCCTTCTAAAGGGCATTAATAGCTTACACCTCATCAGGACTGTAATGAAAAGGGAAAAATTTGTCAGTTGGAAATCTAGCTATTTGCCTGCTGACACTGTCATGAAAGGTTACAGCACTGTACTCCTACAACATTGCATTAAATCCTTAGGGATAGAGAGTGTGTGGGCTTGGGGGGACTGCGGTTTCCACAAGTCATGTGTATGGGGCAACTTATAGCAACACCAATCTGGGAGCAGCACAGGGAAGGATCTGCGCTCCAGAAAGCTTTTCTATGTGTAGAGTTGCCTTAGATTAAGTTTAGGTGTGATTAAAAATTGATTTGGTTAAACCAGTGCAAAAGGCTGTGTGAACACTCCCTTATTTCAGTTTAAACCAGATTGATTAGTTTAAGTCAATAGAACTAGGTTTAGGGCTTGTCTACACTTACATTTTATAGCGCTTTAACTTGCTGGCTCAGGGGTGTGAAAAATCACCCCCCTGAGCTCAGCAAGTCTGAGTGCTTTAAAGCACTAGTGTAAACTCCCAGCACTCTTAGCGAAGCCCCTCATGGAGGTGGACTACCAGGAGCACTGGGAGAGCTCTCTCCCAGTGCTCACGCGAAACCACACTCGCACTTCAAAGCGCTGCCGCTAAAGCGCTCCTGCAGCAGCGCTTTGAAAGTTTCCAGTGTAGCCACGCCCCCATTCTACCCTGAAGTAAGACACTTGGGCCTGGTCTACACTGGGGGGGGGGATCGACCTAAGATACGCAACTTCAGCTATGAGAATTGCGTAGCTGAAATCGACATATCTTATATCGACTTAGAATCACTTACTTCGTGTCCTCGCGGCACGGGATCGACGGCCGCCACTCTCCCGTCGACTCCGCTTCCGCCTCTTGCCCTGGTGGAGTTCCGGAGTCAACAGCAGAGCAATTGAGGATTGATTTATCGCATCTACACTAGATGCAATAAATTGATCCCCGATAGATCGATCACTACCCGCCGATCCGGCGGGTAGTGTAGACGTGGCCTTAGACTGAGGGTTTTCCATGGGGGTTTGTGCTGGTTTAACTAGACTTTTTAATTGAACTGGGGGGAACTTGTGTGTTGACAAGTCCACAGAAGCACAATTCCCTCCTTTCCCACTTTCTCCTTGCTTTGGGGATAGAGAGGGGAGTTCAGTGACTAGGCCTAGTGATCTGAGCAGGAGTCAGAGTCCGAAGGACAGAGACAAAGTTAGAAATCAGGACTCAGAGCCAAGTGGCAGAATCCAATTACCTGAACTGAGACAAGGCTAGGAACAAGTAGGCACTACCCGCTAATATTACCCCAGGGCAAATGCTTTGTGCAGTGGCTGAACTTTTGCTACTGCTGGGCCTAACAGCTGGTTTACTGTCTCTTCCAACTACTCAAGGTGTATAGCCACTTAGGCAGACTGCTACAGGCCAGCTGTGCTCATTAGGTTGCCTGGAGACTGGCTCCATTGCAGGCCCTGCTTCCAGACTGGGAACAACGTGGCTCTGGCCTGTGGCAGCAACAGATTGCAACAACTCCCACAGCAGCACAGATGCCCACTGTGACAAGTTCGGTCACAGAGACACCCTTGGGACTGTCACCTGATGTGCTGAAATTACCACTGAGCCTTTTTTCCCTGCCGGCTTGGGATTCCAGAACCCTGCTTTGTTGAGCCAGACACACTAGCCTGCTGCAATACAGACTCAGGGCCTGGGCCAGGCCCCCAAAGCTGGAGACTTTAACCAAAAACAACTCAGCAGGTTACCTCTCCAGCACCCAGACACCCAGTTCCCAATGGGATCAAAACCCCAAATAAATCCATTTAACTCTGTATAAAGCTTATACAAGGTAAACTCATAAATTGTCCTCCCTCTATAGCACTGATAGAGAGATATGCACAGCTGTTTGCTCCCCCAGGTATTAATAACTTCTTCTGGGTTCATTAATAAACAAAAGTGATTTTATCAAGTGTAAAAAGTAGGATTTAAATGGTTTCAAGTAATAACAGATAGAACAAAGTAAGTCACCAAGCAAAATAAAGCAAAACCACACAAGTCTAAGCCTAATACATTAAGAAACTGATTGCAGGTAATATCTCACCCTCAGAGATGTTCCAATAAGTTTCTTTCATCTACTAGACGCCTTCCTAGTCTGAGCCCAATCCTTTCCCCGGGTACAGTCCTTGTTAGTTCCAGCAGAGATCTCAGGTGGTAAACAGTGACTGCCAGCCCCTTTGTCCTGTTCCACCCCCTTTTATAGCTTTGGCACAAGGCAGGAATCTTTTGTCTCTCTGGGTCCCCACCCCTTCTTCTAAATGGAAAAGTACCAGATTTAAGATGGATTCCAGTATCATGTGACATGGTCACATGTCACTGTAAAACCCTTAGACTCCATTCCCCATGGGCTGGCCCACACATACACAGGAAGGTTTGCAAGTAAACAGAATCATTTACAGTTCATTGATTCTGAAGCACCCTTAATGGCTTCCACTTAATATGTTTACATCGGTAATAGAAGTTCATATCTTCTCCTAACTCCAGACAGAGAATTAATATATGCAAACAAATAAGGTGAACACACTCAGTAGATTATAAGCTTTGTAACGGTACCTTACAAGAGGCCTTTTGCATAAAGCATATTCCAGTTACATCATATTCACACTCATAAGCATATTTTCATAAACCATTTGGAATGCAACATCACACCCACCTATCACTCACTGTGTGCTGTCCACTCACTGTTGCCTGCCACATGTGATGCAGCCAGAGGAGGGATGTAAAGGGGATTCTAACTCTGTTATGTTCCTGTGTGGGAACAAAATTCAAGTCACAGTCTAGTCCTTAGAATTCTGTGGCAAAAATTAGCAAAGATAGAATCAACAGAGTCACAGAATTTAGTATTATGATTTTATTATCTGTTACAGAATGAAGTGTTATGGAGACAAAACACTTTAATTCAGAAATGTGGGGCCCAATGCTAAGAACTGCTGACTTTTCCACCCCTCCACAGTGTTTCATATGGTAGCATATATTAGCATAAATAAATAATACTAACAGATCTAATAGTGTATTATTATGTGCTTTATATCTTTGCAGCATTGTAAGGATTTAATGGAACTTGACTGTGGAAACGTATAGCAACTGATCATTTCTGGGAATAGCTGTGAACAAATCCTGCAAGTATGTGTATAAATCGCTGTATAATCTGCTATGCAGATGTCTTATTCTCTTCCTGAAACTTCTAGCCTTGTATAAATAGAAACAGGGCACTGCAGAAGTGGACAGTTAATTGCCATTTGCAGTGTTTGTGAGAGTAGCTGTTTCCTATAACTAGTCACAGTCAATATGGGACTGTTTAAAATAAAAAAGCAATGGGCAAATTCTATTGATTTTTGTGTGGCTGCACTGTAGTGACTAAGGGCAGATGTTGGCACACAGATTAAGAAATAGTCTATTAAAAGCCTACACTCAATCAAACAGCTATTTTTCTGAAGCCTGAGATTTTTGAAAACTGAGAGCTTTATGGCTAGATTGTAACTTAGCTTTAGGAAGCCACACAGAGAGTAAGAGGATGTAGATTTTTTCTATGCAAGCAGGGTTTATCCAGATTGAGACTCCAGATATGGTGGTATAACAATCTCTGCAGGGCCACTACTCCCTTTGTGAACATGTTGGCAGGGAGGAGGCAGAACCTTGATTCCCCAAAGCATGGACCGGCATAGCTGAGCTGGTGTAAAGTTAGCTGCACCAGCAGTAATTTACAAAGTAATTTAACAAGGAAGAGAAGACCACCCATATTACCTCTTCCAATCTCTAGGCACATCACCCAACCACGCCTCCCCATACCTTTTATCACCCTCAGTTCTCTCCTGCATCAGTTGCCCTTCTACCTCATCTAGGATTTGACAGACCAAGTCACCTTCCTGGCCGCCCACTAGGTCTGCTGTGAAGGAACTCCAAGCCTCTGTGCTCTGGATCCCAGAGGTGTTCCAAGCTCCTGGAGCCTGAATGGAGTCCAACCATTGCCCAATCTGGGGTCCCTAGGCACACTTTCAGGGCACAGACTTTCTATCTGAGTGCTGGAACTCACTGTCCAACCAGGTAGCTCCTCTGAATGCAACGTTGACCCTTCAGACTCCCCAGTACCTAAACACACACCCATCCTAGAACTCCACCCAAAAGTGTGAAGTTTCTGGGTTAATTTAACTCTCAGCAGCAGCCTTCCTAATCTTAATCTGGTGCAAAATGGCTCGCTTCCCAGTTCTCTCAACCCCTGCTCCCTTCAGACAAGAGGAGGAAGTGTCTTTTCCCAGCTAGAGCAAACCCATTTTCTCAAGGTGTTTTACTTTCAATAGATAAGTAATTTTCAACCTGTGGTCTGTGGATCCTTGGTAGTCCACAAACTATGTCTGGGGGACCATGAAAGGTTGTTGTTACCATAGAATAGTGGTTTTCAACCTGTGGTCCACAGACCCCTGGAGGTCCACAGACTTTGTCTAAGATTTCCAAAGGGGTCAGCACCTCCATTTGAAATTATGTAGGGGTCCGCAAATGAAAAAAGGTTGAAAACCACTGGAATACATGATTGTTGAGTACTGATCACTTACCATGGGCTGAGGCCTGGCTGTAACCTGACACAATTCTGCTAACACATGGTGGAGCCACATACGTATAGGTTTTCCATGACACCATAATTTCATGGTACAATTTCATAAAATCATCCACAATTCTGAAGTGGTACAAAACTCTCCGCTTGTTATACAAACACAAGGAAATAGTTATGCAGTGTTGTTTTTCTACTGGTAATTATGACCAGATCTATGAATCATTCATCTACTTTCAAATTTTAATATTCCAAAATGCTGTTTATTCACCAAAATTCATAAAACACAGCAACTGTTTATCCATTTGCCCTTGGATGAACCCAGACCAGTATGAGTCTGAAAATGTATGCACAGTTCTTCCCCATTGATATGAAAAACAATGTCTACTCTGAGAGAATTCTGTTTGATAAGGTCATTTTCCTGGCATATGAAAGGGAAGTACTGAACAGGGTGCATGGAGAGTGCAAATGTATTGTTAGACTCATACACTTTACTGACTGTGCACCCAAATGGAAAATGTTCTTCCTGGAATGCATCTGTCACCTGGTGGATCACCCAAAGGGCATGTAGCAATAAACATTAATCATTCCAAGCATATGCTGAAAACTTAATAATAAAATATTAGGCAGTGAGGTTAATTATTGAATGTGATATAGAATCATAGAATCATAGAATCATAGAATATCAGGGTTGGAAGGGACCCCAGAAGGTCATCTAGTCCAACCCCCTGCTCAAAGCAGGACCAAGTCCCAGTTAAATCATCCCAGCCAGGGCTTTGTCAAGCCTGACCTTAAAAACCTCTAAGGAAGGAGATTCTACCACCTCCCTAGGTAACGCATTCCAGTGTTTCACCACCCTCTTAGTGAAAAAGTTTTTCCTAATATCCAATCTAAACCTCCCCCATTGCAACTTGAGACCATTACTCCTCGTCTGTCATCTGCTACCATTGAGAACAGTCTAGAGCCATCCTCTTTGAAACCCCCTTTCAGGTAGTTGAAAGCAGCTATCAAATCCCCCCTCATTCTTCTCTTCTGCAGACTAAACAATCCCAGTTCCCTCAGCCTCTCCTCATAAGTCATGTGCTCTAGACCCCTAATCATTTTTGTTGCCCTTCGTTGTACTCTTTCCAATTTATCCACATCCTTCCTGTAGTGTGGGGCCCAAAACTGGACACAGTACTCCAGATGAGGCCTCACCAGTGTCGAATAGAGGGGAACGATCACGTCCCTCGATCTGCTCGCTATGCCCCTACTTATACATCCCAAAATGCCATTGGCCTTCTTGGCAACAAGGGCACACTGCTGACTCATATCCAGCTTCTCGTCCACTGTCACCCCTAGGTCCTTTTCCGCAGAACTGCTGCCGAGCCATTCGGTCCCTAGTCTGTAGCGGTGCATTGGATTCTTCCATCCTAAGTGCAGGACCCTGCATTTATCCTTATTGAACCTCATTAGATTTCTTTTGGCCCAATCCTCCAATTTGTCTAGGTCCTTCTGTATCCTATCCCTCCCCTCCAGCGTATCTACCACTCCTCCCAGTTTAGTATCATCCGCAAATTTGCTTAGAGTGCAATCCACACCATCCTCCAGATCATTTATGAAGATATTGAACAAAACGGGCCCCAGGACCGACCCCTGGGGCACTCCACTTGACACCGGCTGCCAACTAGACATGGAGCCATTGATCACTACCCGTTGAGCCCGACAATCTAGCCAGCTTTCTACCCACCTTATAGTGCATTCATCCAGCCCATACTTCCTTAACTTGCTGACAAGAATGCTGTGGGAGACCGTGTCAAAAGCTTTGCTAAAGTCAAGAAACAATACATCCACTGCTTTCCCTTCATCCACAGAACCAGTAATCTCATCATAAAAGGCGATTAGATTAGTCAGGCATGACCTTCCCTTGGTGAATCCATGCTGACTGTTCCTGATCACTTTCCTCTCCTCTAAGTGCTTCAGGATTGATTCTTTGAGGACCTGCTCCATGATTTTTCCAGGGACCGAGGTGAGGCTGACCGGCCTGTAGTTCCCAGGATCCTCCTTCTTCCCTTTTTTAAAGATGGGCACTACATTAGCCTTTTTCCAGTCATCCGGGACTTCCCCCGTTCGCCACGAGTTTTCAAAGATAATGGCCAAGGGCTCTGCAATCACAGCCGCCAATTCCTTCAGCACTCTCGGATGCAATTCGTCCGGCCCCATGGACTTGTGCACGTCCAGCTTTTCTAAATAGTCCCTAACCACCTCTATCTCTACAGAGGGCTGGCCATCTCTTCCCCGTTTTGTGTTGCCCAGCACAGCAGTCTGGGAGCTGACCTTGTTAGTGAAAACAGAGGCAAAAAAAGCATTGAGTACATTAGCTTTTTCCACATCCTCTGTCACTAGCTTGCCTCCCTCATTCAGTAAGGGGCCCACACTTTCCTTGGCTTTCTTCTTGTTGCCAACATGTATATGAATACAGTGATGTAATAAATATAAGGAGACTAAAACCTAAAGGGAAAGATCCAAGCAATTTGATGGTGCAGCATCAATTCATTCTCGTCACAATAAGCATTGATGGTATAGAGGACTTTATAGGCCAGATTCTCGACACAGTTAAATTCCCCCTACACCGCTCAGGTGGCACAAAGGTGCTGTAATCTGAATGAATGTCTAGCAGAGAATTCTGTGTTGGTGGATAATTCCCTGCTGACCCAAGCCTGATGTGCCCAAGCACCATACTTCTGTCGGTAGCCTCTGACATAGGATGCGTGGGGGAGCTGAGCTACACCAGTTACCCACTGGTGTGGAGTCCATTCACAAATCTATGTCAATGGCACTAATTAGAAGAAGCCTCACAAATTCCATATTAAGCTGGAACCATGAGCGATCTTCAAACAGCCAGAAATGGTTCCTTGAGGTCTCCCATCACTTTCTTGCACTGAATGGTGCTGTGCATTGAAGAGAATCTAGGCCTTTGTCCTCAAAGGATTGGTACAAAATTTAAATGATTGGTTACATAGTGAAGTTTCCAGTATCCTTAGCCAAACAATGGACCAATAGGCATTCCTTAATTCCAAAGTGCCCAGAGCCATCTCTCTGTGCACTATGTAATATACATATTTTAAGTGAAGGACTAAAGACTGGCCTGGGAACCACTCTACATGAGGTCATTTATCCTTTTCTACAGAAAGTGAAGATGGGCTTATAACTAAGGTAGTGAACTGGAAGTTAGAGGATCTGGGTTCAATGTCTAGCTCTGCTACAGACCTCCTGTGCAACCTTGATCTCTCCCTCATGTTCCCATTTGTAAATGAGTATAATAATGTGTCCTTTTCCCATCATTATTATGTCTTGACTATTCACAGTAAATTCTTCAGGGCAGAGACAGTCTCCTAGGGCTTGTCTACACTAGCGAGCTTACAGGGACACAGCTGTATCAATGCAGCTCTGCCGCTGTAAGATCTCCTATGTAGCCACTCTATGTTGATAGGAGAGAGCTCTCCCACCAGCATAATTAAATCACCCACAACAAGTGGCGGTAGCTGTCCACACCGGTGCTTCTGTTTGTGTAACTTATGTCAGCGAGGGGTGTGTTTTTTCACACCCCTCAGCAATATAAATGTTACTGACAAAACTGATAGTGCAGACACAGCCTTACTATTTAAAAAAATTGTTTAGCATGTTGGGGCCCCAGTTCTGACAGGGACCTCTATGCACTATTAATAATTCAAATAGCAATAATCTGTATCTTTTCTCTGCTTTGATAACCTATGGTTAAAAGGTGGATTGCAAACAAATCTTAAAATAGCAAAGGAAAATATTAAATTGATATCTTTTTTCTAAGAGGGTAGTGATCTACTATGAAACTCAGTGGTTATGTTTTCCGTATGTTATGCAGTTTAACCTGGTTGTAGTATAATTGGTTTTATACCATTTCCTCAATTGTATATCTTGTAGCTATGTGTTTCAGCTGTTTTCCAATACTTGTATTGATTTTGAAAGTTGGCCAATGCTTTTGGCTTTTGTTGGTATGCAAAGAGTTGAGCGTTAACCTTTAAAATTATTGATTCTTTTTTCAAAAAGGTGCAAAAAAAGGGGTTTTTTTCAGCTTTAACATGCTCTTCTATATTTTGCTTCCATCTCTTAATTGGATTTTTAAATATTTTTTTATGAACAGAGTTAACATCCAACCAAAAATGACAAAATTAGCCTGGCCTTGCTTTCATTTACACTGGTGTAAATAAGTACTAAAGCCAACTGAAGCCAACAGAGTTGCATCAATATATGGGACAACAGAATCAGGCCCATAATATTTCCATGGAAGCTAAGGATGCTCAGTAACTCACAGGACTGGCCCCATACCACATTTGTATATTAAATATATAACATTGTTAGTTTGAGATGAGGCTAAAGTGCTAAAAAGTTCTGTTTTGGACTTCAGTATCCCAAAGATGGGAGTATTCAGATGTGAGGATTTTGTTTAGTTCCATCTCTCCTTGACACCTGTTGCTGTGTTCTGCCAGCTGCTACTTTGCAGTGCTGCACCACAGCCTCCTGTTTCTTTAAAGACAATTTAAAAAAAGTTTTGTGCTTGAAATGGACTGAGATATTTAACCATCCAATTACACAGTAATAAAAAACTGGAAGTCACAGCATCATATGTTAGCATCATTTACATGACTCATATTCTGTAGAAAGCAATTAAACAAAAAATTGGAGGCAAAAGAACAAGTTTGGGTGGGACAGAATAACACCCCCTTTACTGCCTGCATTCAAGCAAGCTGAGTCTATCACTGGTTAACATTACAAATTCAGGTGTGACAAGAGGGTGAGGTAATATCTTCAATTTCTGTTGGTGAGAGAGACAAGCTTTAGAGCTTACACAGAGATCTTCTTCAGGTCTTCTTCTCTCACCAAAAGAAGTTGGTCCAATAAAAGATATTACCTCACCCACCATGTCTTTCTATTATCCTGGGACGGACACGGCTACAACAACACTGAATAAATTCAGATGTGTCAGATTTACTGTAATATTGTTATATGTTCTTATACAGTTAATGTTCAAGGAACCTATCCTGACCCTAGATTGTGTTCCATAGCAGGAAATGGGGCAAGTAGCTAAGCAAAAAAAGAGCATCCTGCAAGCTGGAAGCCTGGCTGCAGAGCATGGAAGAAAGGAGACATTCTACCCATCAGAAGAATATGCAACAGTGAATAAGGTTTTACAGGCTATGCTTTATTCTGTTCTGTTGAAGCAGGAATAAAGTTGTAAACATGCATACAAAAAAGACTAGAATCTCCAATATAAACCCCTGGTATCATAGGCATGAGAAGGCTTTGCTTTCTGCCTGATGTCCCCCCCACCCCCCATGCTCCACTCCCAGCTCCCATCCTGCCTGCTGTTCTCTGGGTCAGGCAGGCTGGGGGTCATGATGCGCCCCCGGGACCGCACCATGCAGCCCATCCTCCCGGTGCTGGGACCACGCTGTCTGCTCAGTGCTGGGGCTGGGAGCACTCCAGTCATGTCATCAGCCAGCACTGGGGGTGGCAGCTCAGCCGGGGAACGCCTTCAGGGGCAGGGGCGCTGGCTGGCCGGGGGTCAGGCATGGCCCAAGAGGCTGGTGCCCTGGGGCCGGGGGGGGAGGTTGTGCTGCCCAGCTCTCCGGCACTCCAGGGAGCCTCGAATGGAAAGGGAGGAGCTGGGGCTAGCCTTCCCAAGTCAGGGCTTCACCTACTGCCCATGCATATGGTGGATCATTCTTGGTTGGATCTAAAACTGGAAGGGGCCTAGTTCCTGAATGAAGCCAAAATCTTGCAGAATAGCTCATAGGGGATAGCACCACTGAATCCAGACTATAGTCCTGATTGTTCTTAAACACAACCCTAGCCTAAGCAGGATCCAAATACCACCTGGCTGACTTATGTCTAATGAAATACTTGTACTTAGCCAATATCAGCCATTAAGTATATGGCTAAGTGAACCTTTTTCCATTACTCAGTACTCTAAGGACATCTAGTAGAGGATAATTATATAGGGCCTGATGTTCAATTGGGTTAAGTCAGTGGATCTTTGCCAATCTCCATCATTTTAGGATCTGGCCTATAGGCTGAAGGGCGCTGAAGTGATGATGCTATGTGCTAGTGTTAAATATTTGTTTTATTAGGTTTTATATCATGTGTCTTAATACAATGTTTGAATTAATTTTTATGTTTTAAATGGTAGTGTAATTTACATTGATAACAGGCTATTATCTTGAGAATATAACAAACTCAAAACCTTGCACTGAATGCCATCTTGACATGTTATTGGATTTCCACAGTCTTTCACTGACATCCTTTTCCCAATGTCTTGACATAGTTATGTCTACTAACAGACGTGCATTGAAATAATTTTTCTATCAACTTGACATGGCATTGTCTCCACGGACTTGTACATTCATTTAGTGTGAATGGAGAATTAGCATTGCCATTTGGCCATTTATATTGCTACAGTCACAAAACTGTTTTGTATTCACCATAAAATAATCCAATTTAATAATTTTAATTTTAAGTGGTTTATTCTGTTTTTGCTAGTGTTTCCTATTAAAAAAAACCCTCTCTAATACCAGAGATGAATTTTACCTCTGCATATCTAAAATGGTTTAATATATTGAAATGGATTTGGTTTAAAATAAAAACAAAAGTGTGAAAAAAATCACCCAATTACAGCAAAGATGAGTGAACCAGTTCATATAAAATAAGAAGTAACCAAATGGTTTGACTCAGACTGATCAAAATATTTGTTCACCGCTGAAAAAGTTTACATTACATCAAAAACTGAGAATATTATATATTAATTATTCTCAAATTTTCCATATCTTGTATTCATGACAAAAATTAATTTTAAATTTGTACATCTTGATGCAGAAGTGTTAAAATGCAGTAATAAAGTATGTTGTTTTGGCAATTTCATCCTATCCCAAAATAGTGTTCAGCAATTCCAACAAGAATCTTGTCTTAAGAAATGTTGACATCAATCTTGTAGTGTCAGAGGATTTGGATGTTCAGATGAGCATCCAGATGTTTGGTCACTTATCGGACCTAAACCCAACCATTTGAGTTTCAGTCCTAACAGATTCACATAACTGGAACCTCCCTATCACTAGAGCTGGTCACACAGGAAGGACAGAGGTCCTTATAGAATTTCCAGTTAAAATGAGAGAGAAAAAGAGAGTAAGCCCAGAGTAGCCATGTAGGACGTTCTCCTGAGATGTGGGAGACCCAGGTTGAAATTACTATTTGGCCTTATTTGGAGCAGAGAACTGAACCTGTAAGAGATTAATGGAGCCCTTGGAGGCTGTGCAGAAAGCAGCCAATAGGATGGGGCTGCAAGGAGCAGCCAATCAGGGCTAGGCAAGCCCATATAAGAAGACCTGCAGGGCAGAGCATGTTCAGTTGCTCCCTGGAGCTCAAGGAAGGAGAACTTGCAGGCAGAAGAGAGCCAGAACCCTGGAAAGAGCAATGCTCCTAGCAGGGACCAGGGGAGCTAGGGAAGAGCTCCTAGCTGGTCGCTGGGAGTTACAGGCTGAGGCCCTGATGCAAGGGCAAAGAAGATGCAGGGAAGTGGCCTAGGGAAATAGACTGAGAGGTTAGAGGGGACACAGCATGTGGCTGCCATCTACAGGGTCCCTGGGCCAGGACCTGGAGTAGTGGGCTGGCCTAGGTCCTCTCCTCCCGACTCACCACTGAGGAAGTGGCTGGATCATTAAACTGTGGTACTTTTTCCCCTGAAAGGGAGAGCACAGAGTGTGACACAAATGGAGGGTGGTGTCCTGGAGTGGGCAATATGGGCCCAGGAGCAGAAATGATGGCAGGCAAGACACCACTAAGAATCGGCATTCCAACCCATGAAGCTGATCCACAAGAGGACCAGAAGAAGACTAGTGTGGTGAGTCTCCCCCACCCCCCCGCAATGTTACAATGGTTAATACATTTAAGCCAGTGGTGTCCAAACTTGGTTCGCGGCTTGTTCAGGGTAAGCCCTTGGCGAACTGCAAGATGCTTTGTTTACCTGAGCGTCTGCAGGTACGGCCACTCACAGCTCCCTGTGGCCATGGTTCGCTATTCTCAATCAAATGGAGCTTTAGTAAATGGTGGCCCGGCCCATGCTGCTTCCTGCAGCTCCCATTGGCCTGGAACGGTGAAACGCAGTCACTGGGATCTGCGAGCATCAGGTAAACTAAGCATCTCGCGGCCTGCCAGGGCTTACCCTGAATAAGCCGTGAACCAAGTCTTGGAACCCCTGATTTAAGCTGAAATTCTCATTTTCAAAAAGAGGTTTAGGCACCTGGGTGTCTAAATCCCATTGATGGTCAATGAGATTTTGACTCCTAAGTGCCTAAATCATTTTGAAAATTAATTTTAGGTTCCTAAATCAGACAGGCATCACAATGCTGAGAGCAGCAACACCTAAAAACCTTTATGAAATTGGGCCTAAGAGACTAGATTTTATCAATCAAAAACTAATTCTGCAAATCACCCGGAAGTGCAATTGTCCTTTAAAGGAGGCTGAATACATTCAAAACAATGGATATCCTGAGCAGAGCTGGTGTGGTATAGGTCCTCTAACATCAGTAGAGTTTTGCCAATTTACTTTATCCGAGGATCTGTCCCAACATTAATGTTCAGCCTGAATGTTCAATAACTATATTGCTGGATATTGCTATAATATCTTTTCACCATAAAAAAAAAAAAGAAAAACAACCCTGAGAATGCAGGATATCCTCATGATCATGTATCATTCTCATTTTGTACAATTGTGTCCTGATTTGTTATATTCCATATGACACACCATATAAGTTCAGGGTTAGACCATGACGCTAAGGCTAGTCCATATTTTGAGATGGTATGGAGCTACATTGCTCTAGGGGAAAGATTGAGGCTTTCTTCCTGAAGAAGACTTACCAAGTTCTGCATCTGGGCTGGAAGCAGGCCTCCTGTTCCGCATGCCACAGAGAAGCTTTTGATGCAAGTGACCATGAGCTGTTTCTGGTGTGTCTAAAACCGCTCTTGAGTTGTTCCAATCATTTCCAAGAATAAAAGATTAAGTTGGTGGTGGGCAATTCTTATAATTGAGAGATTTGAAATTTAATATAGTTCAAAGACATGATACAAAAAAATGGAAACTAGGTCAAATTACAAAGGATGAATATAAATAAATAACACATGCGTGTAGAGACAAAATTAGAAAGGCTGAGGCACAAACTGAGATTAAACTATCTAGAGACATAAAGAATAACAAAAACATTCTACAAATACATTAGAAACAAAAGAAAGAACAAGGATAGGGTAGGAGGAAAAAACAGTAACAGAAAATGTTAACACTGTTGCAAAAAATGCAAACATCATTCTTGGATGTATTAGCAGGATGTTGTAAGCAAGACACGAGAAGTAATTCATGTGCTCTACTCTGCACTGATTAGGCCTCGACTGGAGTGTTGTGTCCAGGTCTGGGTGCCACATTTCAGGAAAGATGTGGGCAGTTGGAGAAAGTCCAGAGAAGAGCAACAAAAATTATTAAAGGTCTAGAAAACATGACCAATATGGGAAGATTGAAAAAATGGGTTTGTTTAGTCTGGAGAAGAAAAGACTGAGAGGGGACATAATAACAGTTTTCAAGTACATAAAAGTTGTTACAAGGTGGAGGGAGAAAAAATGGTCTCGTTTATCTCTTAAGATGGGACAAGAAGCAAGGGGCTTAAATTGCAGGAAGGACAGTTTAGGTTGAACATTATGAAAAACTTCCTAACTGTCAGGGTTGTTAAGCACTGGAATAAATTGACTAGAGAGATTGTGGAAATTCTAACACTGGAGATTTTTAAGAGCAGGTTAGACAAACACCTGTCCGGGATGCTCTAGCTAATACTTAGTCCTACCCTGAGTGCGGGGAATTGGACTAGAGGACCTCTTGAGGACGCTTTCAGTCCTACAGTTCTACGATTCTTTGTATGAAACCTCTAAGGGTATATTTACACTGCAGTTAAAAACCTGTGGCAGGTCTGTGCCAGGTGACTTGGGCTTGGGCCTAAGGAGATATTTAATTCTGGTGTAGACTTTCAGACTCAGCTTGGAGCCCAGGCTCTAGGACTTTACAAAGTGTGAGGGTCCCAGAGCTCTGGTTGAAGCTGAACCTGAATGTCTATGCTGGAATTAAACACTCAGCCCTGCAGCCCGAACCCCGTGAGGCCAGCTGCAGATGTCTAACTGCAGTGTAGACATACCTGAAGAGAGAGAATTTCTAAATAGAGGGAGAGTATAAGATATTTAAATGGATGATACAGCTGTTGATTTCTCACCTCATAGATCCCACAAGTATGATCTGTGTTCACAAGAAATGTTTAAATGATGGTCAGTCCCAAAAGCTGGGACTGGACAACAGGACATGGATCACTCTGTAATTACTTTGTTCTGTTCATTTCCTCTAGAGCATCTGGCACCGACCACTGTCAGAACGCAGGATACTGGTCTGGGTGGACTTGTCTGACCCAGTATGGCTATTCTTATGTTTTTATGTTCTAATGCCAGGCAATTGATTTGTTTTCCACACTTTCAGCTACCTATTCTGTTGACAAAACCCACAGTGCTGCATATTACACAAGAAGAAATCCAGAACTATTTTTAGACAATATAAATTTAATCTTAACCAACTTGGCTAAGATGACAGCTGACAAAATGTAAATACATGTCATTGTCCCAGGTAAAGTACACAGTGGAATGTTTCTAGAATTTATAAATAGCACTTTAAGCTGCCAAGCCACAAAGGAGAAATGTGAATATTTAAAGGCATTCCCTAAAACCTGCACAACTATGTGCTTTGTAGACATTATTTGAGTCTCCTTGAACTTGATGTTTTAACTGATGGAGTAGCCTAAAACTTTAAAATGAAGTGAGCTGTCACATCAGGTTAAAGATGATTTAACACATATTGGCCTATATGAACTATTATTGAACATCACAAAATGACAGTATGTTATACATCATTGAAGGAGGGTTGTCATAAAGGTAATTTCACCAAAAAGTAAACCCAATTTGCCTTCAGTATTTTGACTTAGATTTTCCTGCTTTCCTCAGTATAGTGCCTCCTCTCCAGAGTTTATAGTTAGTTTTAGTCACCGTCTCATTAACAATATAATTAGACATACGAAATTAAGTCTCAGGTAAAGCTACTGATGTACAAAAAACACAAGTCTTCCTAGGAAACTGGTTGGAAACTATTAAGAGTTGATTAGTACCAATGATTTTTGTGAGAGCTGTGATAATTTAAACAGATCTGTTTATTAGAGGTAATTTTAAACGGAGACAGAAGACATTTGACTTGGTGAAGCAGAGCAGAATCTGTGCATGTATGCTCATTGTCAGAGCATGCATAGATGGAAGGATGGAAACAGTAGGTGATTGCAGGTATTAAAAGGGAATTTAGAAACGGGAAGGTGGCTGTGATCTCCCATTGAGATCAGGAAACTAGAAGAGGGAACAGGAGGCTACAGACTGCAATAAGAATGTGGAAATTACAGAGAACAGAAGAGAACAAAATATAGAAAATATAATGTAGGTTATATATGCGGGGGGGGCGGGGTAATTTAAATATTTTCTGGTTTGATTTTCTGACCAGTTCTGCAACTATTGCCCATAGTTTGCAAAATAAATATCTCCCTAGCTGTTAAAAGCTTTCAATGGATTAGAAACAAATTAAGTGCACTGCATATTTAAAGAAACAAACCAATTATTGCAAAACGTACATTTACACAAAAAACTAACAACCTTCATGGCATAATATTAATACATTAGAAAAATAGGATTTGTTGTTTGGAAATTATAGACTGTCAATTATAGATGAGAAAAATATTTCTGATCTTAGACAGCTCTTTAATCAAGAAGAAAAAGACATAGAAAGATCCAGGGGCTGGAAGTTGAAGTTAGACAATTTCAGACTAGAAATAAGGTACATATTTTTAACAGCTAGGGTAATTGACCATTGGAACAACTTACCAAGGGATGTGGTGGAATCTTCATCAGCTATAGTCTTTAAATCAAGACTGTATGTCTTTGTAAAAGTTGTATTCTAACTCAAACAGAAGTTAAGGACTTGATAGAGAAACTATTGGGTGTGGTTCTTTAGCCTGTGTTATGCAGGAGATCAGATGAGATGATCCCTCCTAGCCTTAACATCTATGAATATGAAATAAACGTAAAGAACACATCAGATGCAGCATGGCAACAAAACTCTCACAAATAGACCAAGACTTAAAAAAATCCTATCACATAATTTAAGGTAGAATGTTAAGATGGACTATTGATTGCATGAATAGCTTCACAGGATATTTGTAAACAACAAACAGTACACAGTATTTTGCAATATACTTCTTTTTAATGGAAGCAGCAAATAATACATGAACGTCTCTGCAATATTTAAGCTATCTACAGGTGCTCTCTCTGCCTGACAGTCAGAGAGACAACCAAAGGACATTTGTCCCATTTATAAAAATCCATTTTCAAGGTTTTATAATTGAGGTCCTAATTCTTCACATACATGCAACCATAGGAGTTGTAAGTTAACCCCTGCATTTGCTGGACATCCACCCATGTCCTTTGGAATCTTGACCCATATTATGTGACTGGGACCAGAAAATAACAAATGTTGTTCCCATATGTTATTTATCCACTAAAAATATGGCCCTTATTTAAATGAAAGAAGAGAAAGAAATTTATAATTTTGAGACATTTTGGTCACGTAATACTGTTATCATGTCAGTACAATGTAATCTACTAGTAACCATAATAAGGTATACTGTAGGTGTTGAAACCATTGTTTTTATTAAAGATATAATGTATGAGTTCTTTGACAGTTTTCACAAGAACTGACTATTATTATCTATCTACTGTCTATTTCTACCCAGTGAGTCTTTTTTGGCAATCCTGGTGACTAGAAATTGATGTTAACAGATTATGTTTCTAAACTAATGAATGAACTGCTGGATAAGTTTGCAGACATTGCTGAAAATGTCTTTTTGTCTTAGAGAATGTTTACAAGTTAACCAATGAGAAGGTGAGCATGAAGGCCAAGAGGGATTAATTGATTACAGTGTCAGAGTGAGCAGGTTAACATTCACATTGCAGTAGATTTGGTCTGACACTGTAAATGAGAAAGGAGAGAGGAACAAAGTATGGAGCACACTACAACAGAATAACATTGAGAAACAATAAGGTAGTTCATTAGAGGAAAGGATTCTCAAAATTGTTAGCATTTCAAATGTAGTAATTATATAAAAGTTTAATTTTTTTTTACCATGCCTTTCTTCAGAACAAACTTTATAGACTTGCTAGAGAATAGCTGAAGTCTGGCTTTACCCAATGTAGTGCACGCTGGTATTAGGCCATAAGGAATGTAATGATATCCAGGGTCTGTTCACCTGTTTGAACTTCCTTTGTCTTTCCTTCCTGCTTGATGACTATGTTTATTGCTTAAATGCAAGTTAAGGCAAGCACACATTCCTTTGTCTCAGACAGACCTAAACTTCTCTTTGCCAACTTCTGTTTGGGGTTTGGAACATGTGTTAATAACACCATATAGGGCAATGTTATAACTTCACATAAAACGTTACCATACATATTTTACCAGGGCAATACTGACCAGCAAATTATGAGTTTTTAAATGATATCTCACAAGACATGTCGTGTACAAAAATTCTTACAGTAGTATGTAGGGTGTGAACACAGAGATATAGTCTGTCACACTCTCGCAACTCTTTCAAAGCTCCTCTCCTGGCCTGAGCCATCCTGTTCTGGAAGGAAGGATCTAGTGCCAGACATGTTGCTGGCACTATTTCTCTCCATCATCCTTGACACACATCAGTTAAGGGCAGGATTTCACTCCTAAATTGGATTTGAGATGGTGACTTTGAGATGGAAGGTTGTAAATCGCATTGCTAAATCCCCTGAGCTGTCAAATACTGTGCCTCTCTTTCCTTTCAAATAACAAATTGTTTCGTTTAGAAATAAAAGGAAAAAGCTAATATTGGTAGCACTTGCTCTTATTATCAATAGCTTTCTGAATAAAAGGATGAAAAACATTCATATTCCAATTAAGATTACCATGGTGTTTAAGAAAAAAAATGTTATCTTGGATTACTTAAAACTGGAGGATTTCAATTAGATCTGTACCCTCTTGTAGTTATAATCCTTCTGCCAAGTGTGGGCAGCAAAAAGGGCTGGGTTTGATTTTCTAGCAGTTCCTTCCGAAAACATAATTGACAATGACTCAAGCTCCCACCCAGAACCTGGGAAACTATATATGGGCTCCTGTTTTATATTTCTTTTCTGTTCAACAGGCTGGTAGGGGGCAGTGTGTACTGAAGGAAGCAGAGTCTTTGATCACAGCAGAGCCCTGATTAGGGGGCATGTCTTGTTTGATTACGGGCCCTATAAAGGCAGCCAAGAAGCCAGCTAGTGGCACAGGAGCCAGCAAACAAAACTGAAAACAGGGGAGTTTAAGTGTAGATCTGCTGGAGGAGAAGGGACGCAAATCTCTGTTCCTAAAAAGCAACGACTGAGTTAGTCAGAGGATTTGTTTGCTTGCTGTTTTTTTTCCCCCAATTTGCAAAGGTTGGTAGGGGGCAGTGTGTTGTACGACGCTGAGTCTTTGATCACTGTGAAACCCTGACTAGCAGGAGGGGCTTCCCTGATTAGGGGGCCTATAAAAGGTAGTTAACTGTCCAGCCATTGGTACAGGAGGAACGGCACAGGAGCCAGCAAACTGCTGAAAACAGTGGAGCTTGTAAGGGGAGTTTGGGGGAAGGAGCATGTGTGTGTGTTTGTTTTTCTTGACAGGTGCTTAGGAGGGAAGACTATAAGTGTTACACAGGAAGCAGTGGTAGTGACCCAAGGAATAAAAGAGAAAATGAAGATGACTGTATATGGAAGCTGTAGGATGTACATGGTCCTGGAACGGATGCAAATGAAGCACCTCCTGAGGGATCTTATGGAAGAGAAGATCTGAGGTTTGGAGATGCAGGTAGAAACTATGATTGAGTTTCGAAGGAGAGAGGAGGCTGAAGGGAAAAACTGAGACTTCCAGATGCAAATTGGACTGGAGACCTGTGAGGGTAGACTGCTGGATGAGGCAAATGGAAGCATGTGAGCAAGATAAAAAGGACCTGCTAGTGAAGGAGAAATAGACCTGAGGAACAGGTTTGTAGAGTTGGTAAATGAAGGGGCATGGCAGGCAGTAACAGAAGGTGGGAGGACGAGGAAGAAGAGAAGAGTGTCTAGTCCTACAGGAAGAGGGGAAGAGTCAGTGGAAATAGTCAGAGTTCAGAGGCCCAGGAAGATAAGAGGATGACTCGCAGAAGATTGCAAGTGAGAATAAAATACAAGAGGACTTGCAGCCAGAAAGAACAGACGGAGGAAAGCCAGAGAATTCAACAATACCAAGAAGAGGCAGGTCTATGTGATTGGGGACTCCCTACTGAGAAGAATGGACTGACCTGTCAACAGAGTTGATCCAGAGAACAGAAGGGTGTGCTGCCTGCTGGGAGATAAGATATAGGATGGGGGATTCAGGCTGAAGAGCATCCTAATGGGAGCAGGAAAGAATCCACTGTCCTTCACATGGGAACAAATGATACTGCTAGATTCTCACTGGGGCACATCAAGGGAGACTATGCCAGGCTGGGGAAGATGCTTAAAGAAATGGAGGCTCTTTTGCTTAAAGAAATGGAGGTGATCTTCAATGGGATTCTACCCATCCTTAGAGTGAAGGGAAGACACAATTATGATGATCAACAGATGACTCAGTCAGGGATGCTATGAGGAGGGCTTTGGGATGTTCGACTACTGGAAGGCATTCACAGATAAAGGATCGATCCCATGGGCTGGACTCCCTTGAGTATGGATGGAAATAGACTTCTGGAGTAGAGGCTGGCACAACTGATTAAGAGTTTTAAACTAGGAAATTGGGTGAGACAGTTAGTAGACGCTCATGTAATCTCCACACTTAATTCTAATATTGAGCAGGGAGTAAGAGAGGATACAGCAATGCAGAAAGGAACAACAGTGGGTAGGAAAATGGTCATGAAGAAGAAATGTAGTGCCAATAGCAATGACACTAACAGTCAGGTAGGAGATACTGGCAGTAGAATGACTGTACTTAATCGGGTGAGGTATCTGGGAGAAGCCAAGCAGAAACAACTAAGATGTCCATACATCAGTGCAAGGAACATATGTAACAAAATTAAGACTAGAATTACTGGTGCAGGAAGTGAAACCAGATATTATAGGGATTACAGAAATATGGCGGAATAATAATCATTATTGGAGTACAGGTATTGAAGGGTATTGCTATGCAGAAAAGACAGCAATAAAGGTAAAGGTGGTGGAGCAGCATTGTATATTAATGGGGAGGTAGAATGTAAAGAAATTATAAGTGATGGAGTGGACAAAACAGACTCTCTTTGAGTCAAAATCACTTTGGGGAAGAAAGCTAACAGACAGTCCGCTGGGATAGTACTTGTGATATGCTACAGATCCCCAGGATCCGATGTGGACATGGATAAAGACCCTTTTAATATTTTAATGAAAATAAATACTATTTGGGATTGTGTGATAATTTAATTTCCAAGATATAAATTGAATGACAAGTGTTACTAAAAATGGTAGAGCCCAGATATTTCTGAATGTGAAGCTGACAGATTTCGTCACCAAATTGTCTCCAAACCAACAAATGGTGATGCCATTTTAGATTTAGTATTTGTAAGTAGTGAGGACCTTATATAGAAGAACTGGTTGTAGAGGACAACCTTGGTTCAAGTGATCATGAGCTAATAGGAGGATAAACAAAATTAAGTCAGCAACTAGGGTCCTTGATTTAAAAAGTGCAAACTTAAAAAAATAAGGGAATTAGTTAGGGAAGTAGACTGGACTGAAGAACACATGGATTTGAATGTGGAGGAGACTTGGAATTACTTTCAGTGAAAACTGCAAAAACTATCTGAAGCCTACATTCCAAGCAATGGGGGAAAACATTGTAGGGAAGGATTGCAGACCAAATTGGATGTATAAGCATTTCAAACAGGTCATTAAGAGAAAGTAGAAGCCTACAAAGAATGAAAGAGAGGTTGGATCAGCAAAGAAAGATACCTCTTGCAGGTCAGAAAGCATAGGGAAAAAGTGAGAACTGCGAAAAGCCACTCACAGTTGGACCTTGTAAAGGAAATTAAAACCAGTAGTAAAAGGTTCTTTAGACATATGAATAAAAAGAAAATGAGATAAGAAGAAGTGAGCCCACTAAACACTGAGGATGGGGTGGAGATTAAAGATAATATAGGCATGGCCCAACACCTAAATTAATACTTTGCCTCCTTTTTTTAATAAGGGTCATGAGGAATTTAGAAGTGGTGGCAGAGTGACTAATGGAAATGAGGATATAGAAGTAAAAATTACCACATCCAAGGTGGAAGTCAGACTCAAAAAGCTTAGTGGGACCAAACTGGGGAGGCTGATAATCTTCATCCAAGAATATTAAAGGAACTGGCAACACAAAATTGCAAGCGCAATAGAAAGGATTTATAATGAATTCATAAACTTTGGGCTTTTTGTACCCTATGCTTGGACAATTGCTAATATAGTATCTAATTTTAAGAAAGGGGGGGAAGTGATCTGGGAAACTATAGGCCCATTAGTTTGACCTCAACTGTATGCAAAGTCTTGGAACAAATTTTGAAAGATAAAGTAGTTATGGACACAGAGGTAAACAGTAACTGGAATAAAATACAACATGGTTTTACAAAAGGAAGATCATGCCAGACCAACCTGATCTCTTTCTTTGAAAATATAACTGATTTATTTAAACAAAGAAATGCAGTAGACCTAATCTACTTGGATTTCAGTAAGGCATTTGATATAGTTCCACACAGTAAATTGTTAGTTAATTTGGAGAACATGCGGATTAATATGAGAATTAAAAAGTGGGTGAGAATTTGGTTAAAGGGGAGACTACAGTGGATCACACTGAAAGGTGAATTGTCAGGCTAGAGGGAAGTTACTAGTGGAGTTTCACAGGGATCTGTCTTGGGACCAATCTTATTTAACATTTACATTACTGACAAAGAGTGGGAGTGTTCTAATAAAATTTGTGGATGGCACAAAGTTGGGAGATATTGCCAGTATGGAGGAGAACCAAAATATCATGCAAGAAGATGTAGATGACATTGAAAACTCAAGTAATAGAAATGGAGTAAAATTTAACAGTGCAAAGTGACAGGTCATGCACTTAGGGACTCACAACAAGAATTTTTGCTATAAGCTGGGAGCGTATCAGTTGGAAGCTACAGAGGAGGAGAAAGATCTGTGTGTATTGGTGGATCATAGAATGACTATAAGCCACTAATATGATGAGACGTGAGAAAACCTAATGCAATACTAGTATGCATCAGGCAAGATATTTCCAGTAGAGATAGGAAGGTTTGTACCATCATATAAGGCACTGGTGAGACCTCATCTGGAATACTGTGTGCAATTCTGGTATCTCGTGTTTAAGAGAGATGAATTCAAACTGGAACAGGTGCAGAGAGGGGCTACTGGGATGACCAAAGGGATGGAGAATGTATCTTATGAGAGGAGACTCAAGCAGATCGGTTTGTTTAGACTAACCAATCGAAGTCTGAGGTGGATAGAAAGCTGGCTAGATTGTGGGGCTCAACGGGTAGTGATCAATGGCTCCATGTCTAGTTGGCAGCCAGTATCAAGTGGAGTGCCCTAAGGGTCGGTCCTCGGACCGATTTTGTTCAATATCTTCATTAATGATCTGGAGGATGGTGTGGATTGCACCCTCAGCAATTTTTCAGATGACACTAAACTGGGAGGAGAGGTAGATACGCTGAGGTTAGGGATAGGATACAGAGGGACCTAGACAAATTAGAGGATTCGGCCAAAAGAAATCTGATGAGGTTCAACAAGGACACGTGCAGAGTCCTGCACTTAGGACGGAAGAATCCCATGCATCGCTACAGACTAGGGACCGAATGGCTAGGCAGAAGTTCTGCAGAAAAGGACCTAGGGGTTATAGTGGACGAGAAGCTGGATTTGAGTCAATAGTGTGCCGTTGTTGCCAAGAAGACCAATGGCATTTTGGGATGTATAAGTAGGTGCATTGCCATCAGATCGAGAGACGTGATCGTTCCCCTCTATTCGACATTGGTGAGGCCTCATCTGGAGTACTGTGTCCAGTTTTGGGCCGCACACTACAAGAAGGATGTGGAAAAATTGGAAAATGTCCAGCAGAGGGCAACAAAAATGATTAGGGGACTGGAACACATGACTTATGAAGAGAGGCTGAGGGAACTGGGATTGTTTAGTCTGTGGAAGAGAAGAATGAGGGGGGATTTGATAGCTGCTTTCAACTACCTGAAAGGGGGTTCCAAAGAGGATGGAACTAGACTGTTCTCAGTGGTAGCAGATGACAGAACAAGGAGTAATGGTCTCAAGTTGCAGTGGGGGAGGTTTAGGTTGGATATTAGGAAAAACTTTTTCACTAGGAGGGTGGTGAAACACTGGAATGCGTTACCTAGGGAGGTGGTTGAATCTCCTTCATTTGTGGTTTTTAAGGTCAGGCTTGACAAAGCCCTGGCTGGGATGATTTAGCTGGGGATTGGTCCTGCTTTGAGCAGGGGGTTGGACTAGATGACCTCCTGAGGTCCATTCCAACCCTGATATTCTATGGTTCTATGATTCTATGATATGCTTGCTCTCTATACATACATCAGAGGAATAAATACCACAGAGGGAGAGGAGTTATTTAAATTAAGTGCCAATGTGGACACAAGAACAAATGGATATAAACTGGCCATCAACAAGTTTAGTCTTGAAATGAGACAAAGGTTTCTAACCATCAGAGGAGTGAAGTTCTGGAACAGCTTCCTTCGGGGAGCAGTGGGGATAAAAAACCTAACTAGCTTAAAGACTGGGCTTGATAAATGTATAGAGGGGATGATATAATGAGAGTGTCAACAAAGCAATATTGCCCATCTGTGACAGTAGCAAATATCTCCAATCGCCAGATATTGGACACTATATGGGGAGGGCTGTGAGTTACTACACTGAGTTCTTTCCCAGGTGTCTAGCTGGTGGGTCTCGCTGACATGCTCAGGGTCCAACTGATCACCATATTAGGGGTTGGGAAGGAATTTTCCCCCGGGTCAGAGTGGCAGAGACCCTGGGATTTTTTTGCCTTCCTCTGCTGCATGGGGCATGGGATATTTGCTGGTTTGAACCAGAGTAAATGATGAATTCTCTGTAACTTGAACTCTTTAAATCATGATTTGTGGACTTCAGTAACTCAGTCAGAGCTTATGAATCTATTACAGGAGTGGGTGGATAAAGTCATCTGTGATGTGCAGGAGGTCAGATTAGATTATTACGATGGTCTCTTCTGGCCTTAAAGTCTGTGAGTCTGTGAGAGGCATTACTTCCCCAACTTGCAAGCACTGAGTCCAGGAGTTTAAAACAAAGAGAACTTTATTAAGGGTGGAAAAGGGGGGAGGACAGCAGAATAAACTTGAGAATGCCAGTAATTAATAAATAGACAATATTAGATAAGCAATAGTCCCAACCTCCGTCCTCCTCTTGCAGTTATCAGTGGCTACAGTTTTCTAACCATTTCCCTCCTCCTCAGCTCCCCCATTCACAGTTTGTTATTCAGGGTTGGTGGAGTCCAAGAATTCTGGCAGGTCAGTCTCTAGCCCTTAAGGAAAGTGCTGCCTGGGCTTCTCTGTGGGCTCTACCACCTGGTCAAACTGAAGTGATTTCAGTTTTGTTGCTTGATAGAAAGGCCAAAGCAAAGTCCCTAGGGTATGCTGATGCTCTCTGTAGCTTCAACCCAAACCACTTCAGTGCCATTTCTACACTGTCTGCCACCTCAGATCAGTTCTATCTACAACCTCAACACCCTCCCCTCCCCACTGTCTTGAAACCACCTCTGGGCTGAGCATTCAGAAAGGAAACTGTAGCATATAGAATCCCTAGCAGAATGCTTATCAGCAGGGAGACACTTCCATGAGAAGGTAGAAATCACTCCTTCTATTCTCCACTTACTTGTGTTTGTCCAGACACTGCTACACACCCAGGCCAGACCACAGTCTCAGTTAGGATGACCCCCTCATCCCAAGCACATTTGGTATAGTTCTCTTGACCTTTCTTTTCCCACCAGGAATAATAGCATTTCATTGCCCCAGAACTCAAAACAACAGTATTTTAACCAAAATATGCCAAACTGTCACATAACTGAGATGCATATGAGGCCTAGTCCATTCAGTCATTTCCCCTTGCTCACTAACAGATGCTAGCAGCTCTCTCCCAAGTGGAGCCCCTCTCCTTCTGGAGTTCCCACACAGCTCTGGGTTGTGCTTCTCCCTGTTCACCAACAGATGTCAACAGTGAGCTCCCCGTTCCAAGGTTTTAGGCCAGTACTGTATAAGAACATAAGGAAGAGCTCCTGGGGCTGGATTCAAGAAGATTATTACTATTGCAATTGGATCCTTGCTATAGAAGTCCATCATGCAAGCTCTAATGTATGGCATAGAGAGGCACTTACATCGGCAGGAACCAAATTTAAGTGAAGCCACTTTCACAGCTAGGTCAATGCAAGGCAGCTTTCATCGGCCTAATCCTGTAGAGGTAATATCGTTTATTGTACCAAATTCTGTCAAGATATTACCTCACCTTCCTTGTATCTCTAATATCCTGGGACCAACAAGATTATAATAACAGCACAAACAACAATTAGACTGTCTTATTCATTGATAGGCATATCTAGTTGAGTGACGTGAGACTAATTGGCTTAGGCTCTTTTGGAAGAAAAAAACATCCCTTGGATTCTGAAGGAACTCCTCGTCCAAGGCAGCACTGAAAAAATAAAAATGTGAAGGTAAAGAGAAAATAATGATCTTTATGAATCTCAGAAAAAGTTAGCATTCATGCAGTTGTTTATTCCAAATGTGTGTCACTTTCTAGAGAGAAAGAGATATGGAAAAAAATAGGAAATTACTTATGCACAAAGACTTGAGTATGGAAAAATAGGGAATCATTTATGGAAAAAAGACTTGAGTATGCAGCTTGAATAGCATACCTATAATTTATTGAATGGATCTAAAGATGGCTTGGTTATTAATTTATCTGTTTTTCTGGCATGGTAAATAATGTTTCCAGGATGTCTGCTGTCAGTTTTCCTTTGTTTGCCAAACTAAGTTTACATGCAATAAAAATCATAAACACATTAAGGAGGTCTGTAATGTAACTAGCTTTCAGATTTATCAATAGATTTTATAATACAGATAGTGTAGTACAAAACACCATCCAGTAATAATTGCGATTGCATATCCATATTGAATCTCTCCCATGCTACAGTGAACACAGGAAAAGAATCGGTCAGCCAACTCTGAAAATGAAAGTCAGAATCACCTTCTGGTTAAAAAAAAAATGAAATAAAATTATATTTTGGTTACAAAAATCTATTTATCCAAAAAATGTGCCTTTCAATTTCCAGAACATCCAAGGTCATTAAAGTAATTCTAGTCAGCAGATCTGGTTTTAAGAGCAAAAGAATGATATAGCCACTGTACTGTATAATCATGGCAAACACTGGAATAAAAATATGCAAGCAGTAGTAAGTGAACTGAGATGGAAATTGTGCTCTAGAATTCTGATGGGAAAAAAGCTACCATTTTTAAAAAAGTCATTACTGGATATCTGGGGTCTGAATAGATAAGTCTGTCAAGAAATTTGTTCAATACTATAAAAGTTTCTGACACTATTTTACTGATGGTCATTTCCTTTTGCTCTTCAACAGATGCTGGCAGACAGTTCCCTCCATCTGTTCAAAACTTAGTGGAAATTTAGGGCAAAATTGTCCTCCTAAAATCCACAGTAGATCTTGATTCCAGTTGCCCATTCTTCCTACATGCAAGGATGGACAGTGGACTACCAATTTAGAAATCTGTTCTGTGAACCTCTGCTATATGGATTTCAGAAGAGACTGCTGGCCTAAAGTGTTATTCTGTTCTGCAGGAAATGGGAGATGTGAGCAGGTATATATTCTTGATTAGCTAATTGGCTGATTCCAAAAATATTTTCATTTTGTGATTTAATACTGGGGGTGGGATGGGGGGGAGTGGACACAAGACCAGCTAGGACAGCATAGTTTGTTTAACTCCAATTTACAAATGATTAGCTAAAAAAAATCATCCAATGGTTGGTTGATATTAGGATTCCTTTGTCAAAATTATATCATTGTAATTATATTCAATTTAGTAACACCATCTCCCTGAGTGGTATAGAGTTAGAGTCAATGCAATTAGGTCAACGCAGAGCCAGTGTAGACACTGTGTTGCTTACATCGACTGTTACTGGCTTTCAGAAGCCATCCCACAATGCCCCACACTGACAATACAATCAATACAAGTGCTCCTGGTGATGAAGCACACCACTGACTAAGTGTGCGCACACACAAGTGTTTTAATAACTGCGGTTGCTGTATGTTAGGTAGACATAATTTTGTACTGTAGGCCTAAGAGAGTCTAAATTAGCTTGATTTACATATCAAAGAGACAGAAAAGGAAGACTGCTTTAATATACCATATCCTAGTAAAAAGAAAAGAAGTACTTGTGGCACCTTAGAGATTAACAACTGTAGCTCACGAAAGGTTATGCTCAAATAAATTTGTTAGTCTCTAAAATGCCCCAAGTACTCCTTTTCTTTTTGCCGATACAGACTAACACGGCTGCTACTCTGAATCATATCCTAGTAGTTACTTTTCTTGTAACATTCCTTTCTTCTGGATTAGATTGTGTGTAAATTTAACATCCCTTATATTTTGAGTAATAGGGCCAAATTCAGTAGTGATGTGTATGTTCAAGGCTATAAGTGACATGTTGGTAAATAAATCTAAGGGAGTCTGAAAATTGTAATGCATACACATTGGGACAATTTAAAAATTCTTTCTGATCCATCAGTCTAGTCCCCAGTCCAGCACTTAACCATACATCATTTCATTTACTTCAGTAGGACTACATATGTGTTTAAAGTTATGCACTTACTAAAATGTTTTTGCTGGATCAGGGCCTTAGATATTTAGGGTTTGATCTACAAAAGAGTTCAAGTCCCATTTAGGCAGCAAAATAAGTGGCCAGATTTTTAAGAGCTTAATACTTTAGATGAATGTAATGTGGAAAGCTCTTTTGAAAATCTAGCCATTAGAGCCAAATCCTGGTCCACTAGAAGTTAAGTGGGAGTTTGCTACAGATTTCAAAAGGACCAGAATTTTGGTCCTTAAGATTGGATTTTTCCATTGCTTTGCACACTGTTTCATTAAACCTGTGAAAGTCAAGGTAAAGTGTGTGCTAATAAATTACTATCTCTGAATATCCCTCTAACTTATCATTTTTAGCCAGCAGATTTCTTGAATTTCTTTTCTTTTGGTTCAGTTAAGGACATGTGGATTACAGAAAGAGTACCATCTAAAGAAATTACTTTAGGGCACAAAAATCCACCAACCCATTCTAACATTTACAGGCAGAATCTTAAACAGCCTAGCAGGACTGAAAATCAGAAAAATCCAAGTCTGCATAGAGGAAGACTGAAGTTTAATGTAATGGCACTCAACATCAATAAAAATAGTAAAGCATAGCATACAATTAAAATAGCTTTAAGAAACACAACCTGGTATTTTCATTGTGATTCAGTTGTGGAATATTTATGATATGGCGACCTTATTGAAAAAGAAAAATACATGTGGCCTGGGGAAAAAAAATCTCTACCCAGCCTCGTATTTCAAACACGCACAGAACACAATAAAGGACCAGTTTGACTAAATCTGAACGTGCTATTCAGAGATAAATTGCTGCTGATGGTACTAGAAAATTGATTCAAACCCTTGCCTGTGTACAGAACATAAGAATTCTCTGAATAATTTGGGTATTTGACTTATCTCTTTTCTTCCTTGCCAATAAAAACACTTAGATAGGAGAAAAGATAAACACAACAAAAAGGAAAGAACTATAACTTTTACTTAGTTGTACAATCTGGGCCGAATCCAGTCCTCTGGTAATAGAACCAGAGAGGTTATGCTGTGCAAAGGGCCAGGGTTGCATATGGGGAGCTGGGGAAATTTTGTGTTCTTATGTGTGGCAAGGAGTCTAGCTATACAGGGGTTCCCTGAACTATAGAGTGCAGGGGATGTCTGGACTTAATGCCAAATTGGAGATGGGAAAATGGAAGAGGTTGAATGCTCCCCCGACATATGTATCCTCTGATCTTCATTTCCCCCACAGCTGCTATGGGGTGCATTTAAACTATGGAGACCATTGGGGTACAGCAGTCTCTTTTGAAAATGACTCTAATGGCTCAGGAGGGAGAAGAATTCCTTCCCTTCAGTTGTGTTGGTGATACCCAGGGAATGGTCCAGGCAGGGATGCCTGCTTCCTGGAAATGAATGCATTGGTGGGCATATTGTGTCAATGGGAGGGTTTTGGCTTCCTCGACCATGGAATGCTGTTCTCGGAAGAAGGTCTTTTGAGAAAAGATGGGGTCTACCTGACCTAGATGGACCTTCATCCACTGACTCGCCAGCTTAGTGAGGAGGGCTTTAAACTTGGCTCAAAGGGGACAGGTGGCAAAAGCCCACAGGTAAGTATAAAAGAAGATGATCTCAACAGGGGACTGGATGTTGGGGGTCCGGAGTGGGACATGGAAAATTACAGTAGGAACAACAAAAGGGAAGTCAGGGGAATCTGCTCAACATCTCAGATGCCTATACACAAAGGCAAGGAGTATGGAGAATAAACAGGAAGAACTGGAAATATTAGTTCATAAGCTAAATTATTACTTAATTGGTTTCACACAGATTTGACAGGATAGGTCTTATGCCTGGAGTATTTGTATGGAGGGGTATAGCTTGTTCAGGGAGGACAGGCAGGATAAAAAGAGAGGAGGGGTTGCTTTATACATCAAGAACTTATATACTTGTTCTGAAGTCCAGAAGGAAGTTAGAGACAGACCAGTTAAAAGTCTCTGAATAAAGATAAAAGGGGTAAAGATATGAGAGATGTCATGGTAGAGGGTCTACTATAGACTACCAAATCAGGAAGAGGAGTAGATGAGGCATTACTAGAACAAATAACAAAAATATCCAAAAAACCTAAGATCTGGCAGTGATAGGGGACTTTAATTACACAGAAATCTGTTGGAAGAAAAATAAAACATTTCCAATAAGTTCTTGGAATGTAATGGGACAACATTTTGTTTCAGTATTGAAGGAAGTAACTGGGGGACAATCATTTTAGACTTGATTCTGACCACCAGGGAGCAAGTGGTAACAAATCTGAAGGTTGATGTCAATTTGGGAAAAAAGTGACTCTGAAATGATAGATTTCATTATTATAAAAAAACAAGGAGTGAGACCAGCAGAATAAGGAAAATGGACTTCAGAAAAGCAGACTTTAACAAACTCAGAGAACTGGTAGGTAAGGTTCCATAGGAAGAAAATCTAAGGAAAAAAAGAGTTCAGAAGAACTGGAAGTTTTTCAAAGAGACAGTATTAAAGAAAAAACTGCAAAGTATCCCAATATGAAGGAAAGATAGGAAAAGACCAATATGGCTTTATCTAGAGCTCTGTAATGACCTGCAAATCAAAAAAGAACCCTGCAAAACGTGGAAACATATAAACAAATTGCTAAGGAGGAGTACAAAAAATAGCATCAGCATGTATGGACAAAATCATAGAATCATAGAATATCAGGGTTGGAAGGGGCCTCAGGAGGAGTCCAACCCACTGCTCAAAGCAGGACCAATCCCCAACTAAATCATCCCAGCCAGGGCTTGGTCAAGCCTGACCTTAAAAACCTCAAAGGAAGGAGATTCAACCACCTCCCTAGGTAACGCAATCGAGTGCTTCACCACCCTTCTAGTGAAATTTTTTTCCCTAATATCCAATCTAAACCTCCCTCACTGCAACTTGAGACCATTACTCCTTGTTTTGTCATCTGCTACCACTGAGAACAGTCTGGATCCATTCTCTTTGGAATCCCCTTTCAGGTAGTTGAAAGCAGCTATCAAATCCCTCCTTATTCTTCTCTTCCACAGACAAAACAATCCCAGTTCCCACAGCCTCTCCTCATAAGTCATGTGTTCCAGTCCCCTAATCATTTTTGTTGCCCTCCGCTGGACGCTTTTAAATTTTTCCACATCCTTCTTGTAGTGTGGGGCCCAAAACTGTACTCCAGATGAGGCCTCACCAATGTTGAATAGAGGGGAATGATCACATCCCTCGATCTGCTGGCAATGCCCTTACTTATACAGCCCAAAATGCCATTAGCCTTCTTGGCAACAACAGCACACTGTTGACTCAAATCCAGCTTCTTGTCCACTGTAACCCTAGGTCCTTTTCAGCAGAACTGCTGCCTAGCCATTCGATCCCTAGTCTGTAGCAATGCATGAGATTCTTCTGTCCTAAGTTCAAGACTCTGCACTTGTCTTTGTTTGTCATTAGATTTCTTTTGGCCGAATCCTCTAATTTGTCTAGGTCCCTCTGTATCCTATCCCTACCCTCCAGCATATCTACCACTCCTTCCAGTCTAGTGTCATCTGCAAACTTGCTGAGGGTGCAATCCACACCATCCTCCAGATCATTAATGAAGATATTGAACAAAATCGGCCCCAGGAGAGACTCTTCGGGCACTCCACTTGATACCGGCTGCCAACTAGACATGGAGCCATTGATCACTACCCATTGAGCCTGATGATCTAGCAAGCTTTCTATCCACTGTATAGTCCATTCATCCAGCCCATATTTCTTTAACTTGCTGGAAAGAATACTGTGGGAGACCATATCAAAAGTTTTGCTAAAGTCAAGGAATAATGTATCCACTGCTTTCCCCTCATCCACAGAGCCAATTATTTCATCATAGAAGGCAATTAGGTTAGTCAGGCATGACTTGCCCTTGGTGAATCCATGCTGACTGTTCCTGATCACTTTCCTCTCCTCTAAATGCTTCAGAATTGATTCCTTGAGAACCTGCTCCATGATTTTTCCAGGGACTGAGGTGAGGCTTACTGGCCTGTGGTTCCCCAGATCCACCTCCTTCCCTTTTTTAAAGATGGGCACTACATTAGCCTTTTTCCAGTCATCCAGGACCTGATTGCCATGAGTTTTCAAAGATAATGGCTAATGGCTCTGCAATCACATCTGCCAACTCCTTTAGCATCCTTAGATGCAGCACATCTGGCCCCATGGACCTGTGCTTCTCCAGCTTTTCTAAATAGTCATGAACCACTTCTTTCTCCACAGAGGGCTGGTCACCTCCTCCCCAGGCTGTGCTGCCCAGTGCAGTTGTCTGGGAGCTGACCTTGTACATGAAGACAGAGGCAAAAAAAGCATTGAGTACATTAGCTTTTTCCACATCCTCTGTCACTAGGTTGCTTCCCTCATTCTGTAAGGTACACACTTTCCTTGACTTTCTTCTTGTTGCTAACATACCTGAAGAAACCCTTCTTGTTACTCTTAACATCTCTTGCTAGCTGCAACTCCAAGTGTGATTTGGCCTTCCTGAAAATCAGAAAGGCTAAGGGACAAAATGAGTTACTCCTAGCCAGGGACATAAAGCACAATAAAAAAGGTTCTACAAATTAGAACAAATTAGAATATTAGAAACAAGAGAAAGACGAAGATAAGGAGAGATCCTCTACTTAACCTGAAAGGAAAGCTAATAACTAACTACATCAAAATGGCTGAGGTGTTTAATGCCTCTTTTGCTTCAGTCTTCACTAAAAAGGTTAATGGTGACCAGATATTTAACACAATTAGATGTATTCAAATCAGCTGGACCTGATGAAAACTCAACCCCAAGTACTTAGGAACTAGCTGATGCAAACTTTGACCCATTAGAAAATATCTTTGAGAACTCATGGAGGATAGGTGAGGTCCCAGAGCCCTGGAGAAGGGCAAACATAGTACCTATCTTTAAAAAAGGGGAACAAAGAGGATCCAGGGAACTATCAACCACTTAGTCTAACTTCAATAACTGGAAAGATACTGGAACAAATTATTAAACAATCAATTTGTAAGCACCTAGAGCAGTGGTTCTCAACTGTGGTCCACCATTTGTTCAGGGAAAGCCCCTGGCATGCTGGGCCGGTTTTTTTACCTGCTGTGTCCTCAGGTTCAGCCGATCACGGCTCCCACTGGCCGTGGTTCACCGCTCCAGGCCAATGGGGGGTGCGGGAAGCTGCGCGGGCCAAGGGATGTGCTGGCCACCCTTCCTGCAGCCCCCATTGGCCTGGAATGGTGAACTGCAGCCAGTGGGAGCCGTGATTGGCCAAACCTGCAGACGCAGCAGGTAAACAAACCGGCTCGGTGCGCCAGAGGCTTTCCCTGAACAAACGGTGGACTACAGTTGAGAACCACTGAACTAGAGGATCATATGTTCTCAAAAATAATTGATAATGATTCCAAGTTGCTTCAGCTAGTTTCTCAAGTATCAGAAGATTAATTTCATCAGGCCAAGCCAACTTGAATACATCTACATATCTAAATATTCTTGAACATATTCTTTCCCTATCCCTATTTTGACTTGCGTTCCTTCCACCGGTCGTTAATATACATTTTCTGCCTTAGCCTTTCTGATTTTGACCATACATGCTTGTTCAGAAGATTAAAAGTCTGAAGTGTAGGCAATGGAATGTTTATTGTGGTTAGTTTCAAACAAGCATGTCCATAACTTTGTCGCCGCAAATCCTTGTTTCCTGGTGTCCCATTCTTCCCTGCCTTTAGCAGGCATAATTATACCTGAAATGCACGCCCTTGGTCTCACCCCTTATAATTTATGGTCATGTTCCATTCTGGGGAGTCGTGAGTCTGGGGTCTTTGTCCCACCTCTTTTGTATCCCATGGGAGGGATAAGGAGTGAGGTTGTGCTGTAGTCAGGGATAGGCATTTCTTTGTCCTTTTAGTGTTTTATATTTTCCCTCAAATCCTCCCTTTTCTCTCCTGACTGGTTGCTTGACATTGCCTTGAGATAGGAGTTGAGGCAGTCTTAAAGTGTGTGCTCATATATTATACTCCCACCATGCCCAGTAACGCTCTGGCCTGGTCTACACTACGAGTTTAGGTCGAATTTAGCAGTGTTACCTCGATTTAATCTTGCACCTGTCCACACAACGAAGCCTTTTTTTCGACTTAAAGGGCTCTTAAAATCTACTTCTTCACTCCACCCCCAACAGGGAGATTAGCGCTGAAATCGGCCTTGCCCGGTTGAATTTGGGGTACTGTGGACGCAATTAGACGGTATTGGCATCCGGGAGCTATCCCAGAGTGCTAGTTGTGACCGCTCTGGACAATGCTCTCAACTCAGATGCACTGGCCAGGTATACAGGAAAAGGCCCATGAACGTTTGAATTTCATTTCCTGTTTGGCCAGAGAGACGAGTTCACCTGCACAGGTCACCATGCAGAGCTCATCATCACAGGAGACCATGCAGTCCCAGAATCACTGAAGAGCTCCAGCATGGACCAAACGGGAGGTATGGGATCTAATCGCTGTATGGGGAGATGAATCCGTGCTGGCAGAACTCTGTTCGAAAAGACGAAATGCCAAAATATTTGAAAAAATCTCCAATGGCATGAAGGACACAGGCTATAACAGGGACCTGCAGCAGTGTTGCATGAAAATTAAGGAGCTCAGGAAAGCCTACCAAAAAACCAGGGAGGCAAACAGCCACTCCGGTTCAGAGCCCCAGACATGCCGCTTCTATGATGAGCTGCTTGCCATTCTAGGGGGTGCAGCCACCACTACCCCAACCCTGTGCTTTGAGTCTGTCCAAGGAGTGGCAGGCAACACGGAAGCTGGTTTCGGGGGTGAGGAAGATGATGAGGAGGAGGAGGTTATAGATAGCTCACAGAAAGGAAGCGTAGAAACTGGTTTCCCCAACAGCCAGGATCTGTTTCTCACCCTGGACCTGGATCCAGTACCCCCCAAACCCACCCAAGGCATGCTCCCGGACCCTGAAGGTGGACAAGGGACCTCTGGTGAGTGTACCTTTGTAAATATTATACATGGTTTAAAGGCAAGCGTGTTTAATGATTAATTTGCCCTGGCATTCGCGGCCAGTACAGCTACTAGAAAAGTCTGTTAACATGTCTGGGGACAGAGTGGAAATCCTCAAGGGCAATCTACATAAAGTTCTCCTGGATGTACTCCCAAAGCCTTTGCAAAAGGTTTCTGGGGAGGGCAGCCTTATTCCATCCTCCATGGTAGTACAATTTACCATGTCAGGCCAGTAGTACGTAGTTGGGAATCATTGCAGAATAAAGCATTGCAGCGTATAGTCCTGGTATTTGCTGGCATTCAAACAACATCCTTTCTTTATCTCTCTGTGTTACCCTCAGGAGAATGATATAATTCATGGTCACCTGGTTGAAATAAGGTGGTTTTAGTAAGTGGACATTCAGAGGTGCCCGTTCCTGCTGGGCTGTTTGCCTGTGGCTGCACAGAAATCTTCCCCGCTGTTAGCCATGCGGTGGAGGGAGGGGTGAAGCCATCATCCCAGAGAACTGGGTGTGTGTGTGTGCGGGGGGGGGGGAGGGGGGGGATAGTTGGGTTTCTGCTGCACGTGAACCCGGAAACTGCAGTCTCTCCTTTTAAATTGCCAACCCATTTTTAATGGGCAAGCCAACGGCTACTTCGAATGGGAAATGAGGGCGCTGCTGTTTGAAACCATTCCCACATGTTATGAAGGTTCAAGAAGCCAAAAGACTGGGGCTTACCATGGCTGCCTGCAAGCCGAATTCTGCTGCCCAGCCCTGCATGAGTGATCTCTCACACCAAACCGGCATACCCCGAATAAGAGGCAAAATGCAACCTTGTAATGAAAGCACATGTGCTATGTAATGTTAACAGCAAGGTTTACTGTCAAAGAGTGTACCCCTTGTTCTATAAAATGTGTCTTTTTAACTACCACTCTCCCTTTTTTTTCCTCCACCAGCTGCATATGTTTCTCCTTCCTAAAGGCTAGCGAAGATTAGAAAGCGAAAGAAATGCACTCATGATGAAATGTTCTCTGACCTCATGCTGTCCTCCCACATTGACAGACCACAGCAAAATACGTGGAGGCAGACAATCTCAGAGGAAAACACAATATGACTGCGAGGAGAGGTGGCGGGCTGAAGATGGTAGGTGGCATAAGCTTGCTGAAAGAAGGCAGGAATCAATGCTCAGGCTGCTGGAGGATCAAACTCATATGCTCCAGAATATGTTTGAGCTGCAGGAAAGGCAGCCGGAGAACAGACCGCTGCTACAGCCCCTGTGTAACCAACCACCTTCCTCCCCAAGTGCCATAGCCTCCTCACCCAGACGCCCAAAAATGCAGTGGGGGGGGGGCCTCCGGCCACCCAGCCACTCCACCGAAGAGGATTGTACAAGCAACAGAAGGCTGGCATTCAATAAGTTTTAAAGTTTTAAAGTGCTGTGTGGCCTTCTCCTTCCCTCCGTCGCTACCCCTCCCACGTTACCTTGGCAGTTAGCCCCCTATTTGTGTGATGAATAAATAAAGAATGCATGAATGTGAAGCAACAATGACTTTATTGCCTCTGCAAGTGGTGATCGATGAGGGGAGTGGAGGGTGCTTATCTTACAGGAAAGTAGAGTGAAACTGGGGGCAAGGTGGTTTCCATCAAGGAGAAACAAACAGAACTTTCACATTGTAGCCTGGCCAGTCATGAAATTGGTTTTCAAAGCTTCTCTGATGCGCACTGCGCCTTCCTGTACTCTTCTAACTGCCCTGGTTTCTGGCTGCACATAATCAGCAGCCAGGCGATTTGCCTCAACCCCTATCCCGCCATAAACATCTCCCCTTTACTCTCACAGATATTGTGGAGCGCACAGCAAGCAGTAATAACAATGGGAATATTGATTTTGCTGAGGTCTAAACGACTCAGTAAACTGAGCCAGCGCGCTTTTAAACGCCCAAATGCACATTCTACCACTATTCTGCACTTGCTCAGCCTATAGTTGAACAGCTCCTGACTACTGTCCAGGCTGCCTGTGTATGGCTTCATGAGCCATGGCATTAAGGGGTAGGCTGGGGTCCCCAAGGATAACTATAGGCATTTCAACATCCCCACCAGAATTTTCTGATCTGGAAAGTAAGTCCCTTGCTGCAGCTTTTGAAACAGACCAGAGTTCCTGAAGATGCGAGTGTCATGTACCTTTCCCGGCCATCCCACATTGATGTTGGTGAAATGTCCATTGTGATCCACCAGTGCTTGCAGCACCATTGAAAAGTAACCCTTTCGGTTTATGTACTTGCTGCCTTGGTGCTCCGGTGCCAAGATAGGGATATGGGTTCCATCTATCGCCCCACGACAGTTAGGGAATCCCATTGCAGCAAAGCCATCCACTATGACCTGCACATTTCCCAGAGTCACTACGCTTCATATCAGCCGCTCAGTGATAGTGTTGGCTACTTGCATCACAGCAGCCCCCCAAGTAGATTTGCCCACTCCAAATTGATTCCCGACTGACCAATAGCTGTCTGGCATTGCAAGTTTCCACAGGGCTATCGCCACTCGCTTCTCAACTGTGAGGGCTGCTCTCATCTTGGTATTCTTGCACTTCAGGGCAGGGGAAAGCAAGTCACAAAGTTCCATGGAAGTATCCTTACGCATGTGAAAGTTTCGCAGCCACTGGGAATCATCCCAGATCTGCAACACTATGTGATCCCACCACTCTGTGCTTGTTTCCTGGGCCAAGAATCAGCGTTCCACGCCATGAACCTGCCCAATTGACACCATGATTTGCACATTGCAGGGGCCCGTACTTTGTGAGAAGTCTATGTCCATGTCCTCATCACTCTCATAACCATGCTGCAGTCTCCTTCTCCTCACCTGGTTTCACTTTTCTTGAAGGTTATAGTCCTGCATGTCCTGCTGGATAACGCACACAGTGTTTATAGTGCTCATAATTGCTGCGGTGATCTGAGCGGACTCCATTTTCCAGTGCTATGGTGTCTGCGCTGACAAAAGGCGCGAAACGATTGTCTGCTGTTGCTGACTGAGGGAGGTGTGACTGACAACATGGCTTACAGAGTTGGCTTACAGGGAATTAAAATCGACAAAGGGGGTGGCTTTGCATCAAGGAGAAACAGAATGGCCCCCTCAAGGATAAATCAAAACCCTGGGTTTAGCAGGCCATTGATTTCACAGAGGGAAGGAGGAGAAAATGAATACAAAACAAATCTGGTCTATTTCTTGTTTTGATCCACTTCATCTATCTTTATACATCTTGCTGGCAGCAGACTGTGCAGTATGACTGCTGGCCATTGTCATCTCCTAGATGCTCATTAAAAGATGGTGCAATAGGACTGCCGGCAGGACTGAATCGCCAAGAGATGAAACTTAAAAGGTAATGACCTGGCTGAGTCACTCCCATGTTTGACCAGGTGCCCCTGACCTCACTGAAGTCAGTTAAAAGAGCACCCTGGAGTACGTCGACGATGGCTACCAGTCATACTGCACTGTCTGCTGCCAAAAGGCAATAAGCGGCTGCTGTGTAGCAATGCAGTATCACATCTATCAACACCCAGCAGACATACGGTGACGGTGAGCTGAGTGGGCTCCATGCTTGCCATGGATGGCATCTGCTTGGGTAACCCGGGAAAAAAGGCGCGAAACGATTGTCTGCCGTTGCTTTCAGGAGGAGGGAGGGAAGGGAGGCCTGACGATATGTATTCAGAACCACCCGTGACAATGTTTTTGCCCCATCAGGCATTGGGATTTCTACTCAGAATTCAAATGGGCAGCAGAGACTGCGGGAACTGTGGGATAGCTACCCACAGTGCAACAACTCAGTAAGTCAACAGTTGCCTCGGTACTATGGATGCACTCCGCTGACTAAATGTCAGATAAATGCACTAAGACGATTTGTATGGAGACACACACAATCAACTGTATAAAAACGCTTTCTACAAAACCGACTTCTATAAATTCAACCTAATTTCATAGTGTAGATGTAGCCTTTGACTGTTCTTATCTGTTCCCATTATATTATACTGTTCCCATCTATACTGTTCCCAACAAACCCATCTGGCTAGTCAGAAGCAACATACACAGCGTCTTTGTCCTTTGTTCACACATATTAGTAAGAATATAAGTGTATCAAGAATCAAACAGGCAAACAAGACCTAAAATTCTATCTCAGGTGAAAATACAGACCTGAATCCTACATTATCACTAGCACTCCTAACAATGCTATTCAGATCAAATATCTCCTGTGGTTTGGAAATTTCACAAGATTGCTTTCCAGTAATCCCTGGTTTGAGTCTAGGTAGAAACATCACCAGAACAATCCATTATGTAGTTTTTGTTTATTTCTTTTTGTTTTGCCAGGACTATGTGCACAATCACATTATATTTAATTAATTAACCATTCTTTTTCATACATTCAAAAATATTTGAATTCACTTTGTTCTGAGTTTTGAGGGAAAAAAATCAGGCAAATTACATTTATTTCCTTTTCTAGTTGAGATCACTGGCACAAGAAGCTGCAGGTTTTAGATGTCCACATCACACTGGTAGTCATTATTTTGTTTGAAAATATACTGCTGGCCATCTGTTGCATTCACTGAGAGCAGGCATTCCTATTTTCCTTTACCAGACCTTAATTATTCATTGGATCCTTTGAGCCTACCTGTTACAATATACAGAACACTTGAAGTGAATGTTGAGTAGCTGGATAAAAAGGCTGCTTTGTGTATCCACAAAATCTGTTTCTGTGTCCATCCCAGTGAAACGTAATAGGCTTGTTTGGTTTTGAAATATATGTTTCTGTATTGCAAAATTGGAGTTTGAATTGTAGCATTTCCTTTACCCTGTCATCTCTGCTTTGATTTAAAAGAAGACAGTTACTTACATATCTGGATTCCTGAGTGAATTTCTGTTGTTGACTATTTGAATTCATTTGTTTCTGTGTACAAAATGGATATAGTAATTGCTAACATCTGGCATTTTTGGTGTGGGGGAGGGGCTTCTCCTATTTTGTTTACCCCTTTTTTGTTGAACTGAATTATGCTATCATCTGTTTGGGAAATGTTTGGAATGCAACTTTCTCCTTTAACAGGTGCTGGAATATTTTAAATTATTTTTCCCCTAAAGCTGTAACTCTGAAGCAGACAGGTTGCTGTCAAAATATTTAGGTTTGTATCTTTTTTTCTCTTTTTTTTTTAAACAAGCATTGAATTCTAGTATAGTATGTAAGTCAGTCGTTTAAAATGTGACAAGATTCTTCACTGATAAAGTGTCTTCATAAAATGATTTTTCAAACTTTGATCTTGTTAACTATTCAGTTTGCTGTTGAGTGTGTTGAAATAAAGATGAACAAAAGCAAAATGTAGACTTCTGAATCCCATTGAATTTTGGTGGAACCTATAGTCTAATAACCAGATTCAAACACATTTCTATCATCTTGATTCGAAAACCAGAAACACCTATGTTGCAGACCAGATGTTTACAAAAATCTTACAAGACTGTGGTGTCATCACAGCTGAATGCAAGCTCCAAGCCCTGAACATAATGTCCAGGCCCCAAACTCCAGGATCAGGTAAATGTTCAAAAGTGTGTAAAGCTACATCTACACTACGAGCTAGAGGTATGATTCCCCTGCTCACATACACCTATTTGTACACCTCTAATTGAGATCACTGCATTCTCTTGTTACAAGTGTTAAGGGAGAAAGGGGAAGTGGGTGCTGATGCCTTGCTGCAGACATTAGGATCCCCAAACTCATTCCCGACTTCCTTTAGGAGATGCCTTCTCCTACTCTGCTTCCAGGTCTGGGCTTATCAGGGAACTATTAATGATCAGTTACCTGCACTGACCACTTTCTACCAGGAGACACCATCAATTTCACAAATTAATAAAATCATAGCTTAATAAGCAAGAAGGGACCACTGTGATCCTCTAGTCTGATCTTCTGGTCCTGCATAATACAGGCATAGAACTCTTCTGAAATAATTCCTGTTTGAACTAAGAAAACATAGTTTAGAAAAAAAATCTAATATTCCAATATTTAATCATCCAGGTCACCTAGTCCAGTTCCCCACACTGAGGCTCCCCACACTCCTAGATCAGGGATCGGCAACCTTTGGCACGTGGCCCATCAGGGAAATCCGCTGGTGGCTGGGACAGTTTGTTTACCTGCAGTGTCCACAGTTTCAGCCAATTGCAGCTCCCACTGGCCACGGTTTGCCATTCCAGGCCAATGAGGGTTGTGGAAAGTGGCGGCTAGCATATCCCTTGGCCCGCACTGCTTTCTGCAGCCTCCATTGGCCTGGAAAGGCAAACCGCGGCCAGTGGGAGCTGTGATCGGCTGAACCTACAGACACTGCAGGTAAACAAACCGTCCCGGCCCACCAACAGATTTCCTTGATGGGCTGCATGCCAAAGGTTGCCAATCCCTGACGTAGATCATCCCTTATGTCTTATTTCCAGTCTGAATTTGTTTAGTTTTAACTTCCCGCCATTGGATCTTGTTATACCTATGTCTGCTAGATTGTCCCATTATCAAATATTTGTTCTCCTTGCAATCACTTATATGCTGTGACACTTTATCTGTCTCTTTATTAAGCTAAATTGATTGAGCTTATGGAGTCTATCACTATAAGGCATGTTTTCCAATCCTTTAATCATTCTCATGGCTCTTCTCTGAGCCCTTTCCAACTTATCAACATCCTTCCTGAATTATGGACACCAGAACAGGATACAATATCCCAGCAGTGGTCAACTAACCTTTCTATCCCTTATTGAGATTCCCTTGTTTATCCATCCAAGGATGTATAGTTTACTTGGCTGTCTCCCTATAACCTTTGCAAGAATTCCACCTTGTTATCAATTCCTTTCGAAACATCAACCACAAATATATCTGATATTAAGACTGAGACGTATCATCAAACTTCCTTACTCAAATAATTTCGTTACCAGCTGATTTGCCCTTCTTGTGGCCTTGCCCTTCTAAAAAGGCCAACCGGCTCCCTGTCAGGGATCAGGGCTTGCAGCAGAGATAGTGTCTTGGCAACCAAACAAGCATAGCTGGTCTGCAGCAGGCTACCTGATTGACTACATCAACTAATTGTTCAGGACAGGCAGCTAGATGTCTTGTAGCCCAGCAGCAGCAGCAGCAGCTGCTCTGTGGCTGCTCAGAGCATTCACAACCACAGCTGGAATCCTTCCTGTGCCTGCTGCCTCTTTCCTTGTTCCTGTCCTGCTCAGCCCTTCTCCTAGTCCTGTTCCTGCCTTGCTTCCCAGCCTTGCTCCTGCTCAGTGCTTTCTATCTCAGCTTGCCCCTGGTTCTGGCTTCCTTCCTAGTTCCTGATTCCAGTTCTGATCCTTGTCATAGCTAATGGTTCCCAGTCCTTACTTGACCCTTGGCTTGGCTATTAGTTCCTGGTCTTGGGCCCTGACCTTTGTATTCAATCCACTTCCTGGCTCCTGCTTCAACCACTAGTCTTGACTGCCCACAGCCCAGTCTCTAAGAAACTCTCCAATGTGGCATCTCAGGTCAGGTCACAGGAGAAGCACACTGGCTCCACCCCTACTCTTTCTTTGCCCTAATGATTAACTTCACCTCTTTACTAAATCCCCAGATCGTTTCCCACCATGAGCACACTGATCCATTCATGTGGCCCTGGCCAATAGATGTAAGGGGGCATCCATTAATTCAAAAGAATGTCCCTGCATCCATGTGAACTCAGACCTGCTTCACAGCTTAGGCCCAGTTGTGAACTTCAAGGCAAACTGGCCACCCCACCTGTGGGCTGAACACACAGTGTGGTTACCACACATCCAGATACCAGCTCTCTGACATGATCTCTTGATTCTGAAGGAAGGGCTAAACAGGAAGCATTTAGCACATTTCTACCCCTGAATTATCATTATCATATCCAGGACCCACTGGACTTAAATTCCAAGCTGTGCTGTGGATGTAGTCACTCCAGCCCTGAATGAATGGGATCAATTCATCTGGGGAACTTCACCAAAGCACAAACTTTGACATCACCATGAACTGAAACTTCTTTTACTGAGTAACTCCCTTCTCTGTGGCCTGGCATCAATAACCTCAACACTAGGTAGGTCTGTACTGCTTTAACTGAGACAATCTCACTCTCCTCATAGTCTTATAGTACTATCACTCATCTTGCCATCCCTCAATTGTTTTTTTGAGTCTCTCATAGTCAGGGTGTCAGATCTCTGCTCCCCAGTGCAGACCCCTAAACTCCAAAGCCACATCTGAGTCTTTTATTGCTGACCCTTTAATAATGCTGATCGAGACCATTCCTCCAATAACCTAACTAAAAACTGCTACCAGAGTTCTGATAACTTGTATCCCCCTGCAAAGTATGCTGCTCAATAAATGACCCAACATAGCTTATGTGCCAGCCCACAATGTACCCATGACATCATGAATTCAGATATATGTGAAATTCTTAGAAGGCTGACCCCTGCCTTCAATGGGAGTAAATTCCTCCAAGCCTCCAACATACAGTTCAGTGTTCATGAATAATAATTGCTTTGCATTAAGATTTGGTCAGGAATCAAGGTTCTGGAGGCCTAGCTTTATCTGAATGGGCTCCTTGCTAGCTTCCAGTGGTGCCGGAACTAGAGGTGCTTGGGTTGCCCCCTGGCTTGAAGTAGTAATACAAACATCAAATACAAAGTTTCCATGGCTTCTATCATCAGCACTCCCACTATAAAAATTGTTCCAGAATCCTTGCTTGCTCCCAGCATCTTATCTTAATTTCTGCCCACATCATACTCCAAGTGACTTGAAGAACTGGTGATTACCAACACGGACCACTGCCGGACTGTTACTTTAGAAATGCCTCTTTTATTCCTGATCTTGTCTCTGCAGGTTGTATCTGCCATTAGGATGGGAAAGAACATCCAGAGAGTTATGTCTTTTTTATTATTCCATCCTAGAGTCAATCTTGCCCTGATGAAAACCCTAGACCTGATGCCCCACAATGCTTCTGAATTAGCTTTCAGGTCCAACTCTAATAGGATAGTGCTATGTAGTTCACACTCCCCTTCCAAAACGAAGGAGGAAGATGCATGTTTTATAAGAGATTTTTCCCTCTGCAGATCTGGGATGATAAAACCTTTAATAATTTATGTTGTAAAATACCTGATTTGTAACTTGGCTGAATTAAAATGGCTGTTGGAAACTTCACTTTAGCATTTTCCAGCTTTCTGAGATTTTAACTGTACAACCTGAGCATGTCACTAAGACAGTCTTTTCATATAATTCTTTTCAATTTTTGCTTGAGTCCCTACCTACCAGGCATCAGGGAAAAGTTCATGTCATTTTGTTTCCTTGGTCACTGAGGAAAGCATATTGTCAAGTCTAATTTCTATCTCAAGTGCTTTGTATGACAAATTTTTCCCTTGATGTTATCACTAAACTCCAAAGATATACTGTACAGTTCTCTGCAAGTTGTCTATGCTGAATAGCCACAGTCAGTTTCTAATCTATAAAGATTCCTCAATAGTTTTTTGGCTGAGTATAAAGCTGCTTTAGTTACAAAACTAATGGGATATCAAAATAACTTATTCACTATTTTTGTTTGCAATACCTAGTCGGATCAGTCTGTCATTTCCTAACATTTGTATCAATCTCATTTGCTTTAAGAGAATTTACTGAATAATTAAATACACTCTGAAGAGCAGACATGAACTATTCTCTTACATCATTCAAGGTGACCACACACCACACAACAGAACCACTAACCCAGGAACCTATCCTTGCAACAAAGCCCGTTGCCAACTCTGTCCACATATCTATTCAGGGGATACCATCATAGGGCCTAATCACATCAGCCACACTATCAGAGGCTCGTTCACCTGCGCATCTACCAATGTGATATATGCCATCATGTGCCAGCAATGCCCCTCTGCCATGTACATTGGCCAAACTGGACAGTCTCTACGTAAAAGAATGAATGGACACAAATCAGACGTCAAGAATTATAACATTCAAAAACCAGTTGGAGAACACTTCAATCTCTCTGGTCACTCGATCACAGACCTAAGAGTGGCTATACTTCAACAAAAAAGCTTCAAAAACAGACTCCAACGAGAGACTGCTGAATTGGAATTAATTTGCAAACTGGATACAATTAACTTAGGCTTGAATAGAGACTGGGAATGGATGAGTCATTACACAAAGTAAAACTATTTCCCCATGGTATTTCTCCCTCCCACCCCACCCCCCACTGTTCCTCTGATATTCTTGTTAACTGCTGGAATTAGCCTACCTGCTTGTCACCATGAAAGGTTTTCCTCCTTCCCCCCCCCTGCTGTTGGTGATGGCTTATCTTAAGTGATCACTCTCCTTACAGTGTGTATGATAAACCCATTGTTTCATGTTCTCTGTGTGTGTGTATATAAATCTCTCCTCTGTTTTTTCCACCAAATGCATCCGATGAAGTGAGCTGTAGCTCACGAAAGCTTATGCTCTAATAAATTTGTTAGTCACTAAGGTGCCACAAGTACTCCTTTTCTTTTTGCGAATACAGACTAACACGGCTGCTACTCTGAAACCTGTGTTCACTAGAATTCCTTTTTTCTGGATTATCATTTTAAGCCTCTTTCTTTAGGGAATACTTAATTTGTCATTCCATATGTGCAGTCTTTTCCAGGAGATAAAAACAATAAACACACACACCATATTCTGATGTGAAATATTCAGCTCAAAGGATGCAGCTGTTATTTCACACAGTAATTTGGTTCCCTTCTACAAAGGTCATATTAAAAGCTAACAGTTTTTATCATTTTCCCAGTCTTCTCCTTTGTGTCCTCTCACATAAGTTTAATCACAGGATCTGTCAGGATCTGTTTGTCCCTTTTCATTTCCCCATGGCTGCTAATATCATTTTCTTGCTGATTTCAACTCTAACATGACAATAGTTAGATCTACTATGTGTATATCGCTCCACTTCTATCTACCATACCGATGTGTAGGGTGTGTAAAGGAATATTAGAGCATACAGGTTTAACCTTTGGTGTTTTTTTTAATGAATCACATAGGTTAAAACTTAATCACATAGCCAAAAGTAAATGCAAAAAGAAAAGGAGTGCTTGTGGCACCCTAGAGACTAACAAATTTGTTTGAGCATAAGCTTTCGTGAGCTACAGCTCACTTCATCGGATGCTCAAATAAATTTGTTAGTCTCTAAGGTGCCACAAGCACTCCTTTTCTTTTTGCGAATACAGACTAAAACGGCTGCTACTGTGAAACCAAAAGTAAATGTCTGTTCTCTCCTTCCCAAGGGAGCAACTGTATGCACTACATGTCATCATCAACATCTGACAGGACAGTGGTAAAGTGCTGGAATTGGTAGTGGATGAAAAACAACACTAGCCAACAAAACAGTCAGTGCTCTAAACTGCAGCTCCCCATGTCCTCTGCTGGATCAATGAAGAGAGGGTGGAGAGTACCACTATCAGTGTCTGAAAGAGCCCAGTGTCTGCCCTGCTTCCTTTGTATTTCTGGAAGCAGGGGGGAGGAGGAGGAGAAGAGATTTCAGAACCTTTCTCCTCTTCCCCAAAGACTGGCCCCTTCTAAAACATTCTCCTGCTAGCGACAGAGATCCCAGGAGCAGCTTCGCCATTGTCCTTTTCCTGATTGGGTGCCCCCTTTATCCTGATTGTTCCAGCCAGAGGGAGAGTGGATCTAACCCAACATGTACAAGAAGGGGCATGAAAAAATAAAATCCCCTGAAATTAGTAAAACAATTTATGGTTGTAGCAATAAAAACAAATTACCCTCAGTGAAAACAATTTTACTAAATTATCTCAAGAGTTATTTTTACCCTTGGGCAATTATTTAATGCTACTGTTCTTGGAGCGCACACAGTTCAGGTGGGTTTGTAGTCTGGGGAGTTAGCCCATGCCAACACTCACAGCTGTTTATGCTTTCATGGGTATATAACGCCAACAGACCCCGGTAATTGGGGGTGGTTTAATTATCCCATCAGCATAGAGCGGCTAAACAGCAGTGCAGCAGCAGTGGTACAGCTGTGACACTGTAAGGCAGGGGTATGCGGCCCACAGAGTTATTTCCTGCAGCCCGCCATAGGCACCGACTCCACTGGCAGCCAAGCTCCCCTTCCCCCCCACCGAGCGCACCATGTCCGCCTACCTCCCAAAACTTCCTGCTGGCAAACAGCTGTTTGGCGGTGCTTAGGACTTTCCAGTAGGGTGGGGGAGTAGCGGGCAGGTGGCGTGCTCAGGGGAGGAGGCAGAGGAGAGGTGGGGCTAGGGCGGGAATTTGGGGAAGGGGTTGGAATAGGGCAGGGAGGGGGCGGAGTTGGGGCGGGGACTTTGGGGAAGGGGTTGGAATGAGGGTACGGAAGGGGTGGGAAGAGGTGGGGCAGGGGCAGGGCCTCATGGACTAGATGAGAAGTCTGAGGTATGAAGTTCAGCATGTATGATTCTTTGCTGTGAGTAGTTGGGAAAAAAGTTTGTTAAAAGTGGCAATGTATTTTGTATGAATAGTTACTTTAAAAAGTTCCTGCCATTACAGCTATGTTGATAGACTGTTAGTGTAGATCATTGTCAGTGTTACTGACCACATAAGGAATAGTTACAGGTGTTTATATTTTATTAAAACCTCTCTTTGCATTACAGTTTTTAAAAAGTTAATACACGGACTTTTAATAGCATACTATATTACTCTTCATTTTTGACTATACTTTTGTATCGTTCTATGAAAAGGTTTCAGTGATACCGCCCTCAGGCCAATGTACTAGTCCTCATGTGGTCCTCGTGGTGATCTGAGTTTGAGATTCCTGCTGTATGGTCTGTAGTGCAGAAATAGCCTATAGCTGCTCAAGCTGGGAATCACCCCCTAGCTAAAAGTGTAGTTGTAGCTTTAGCATATGGCAGGAGACAACGGATGGATACAAACAGATTGACAGGAGAGTACAAAGTATAAATCTCATTAAAACCAAAGAGAGGGTATTTATCTTGTCTACTTACCTAATAGCATCAATATCAGTTAATTTATACTTTTTTCTCCTGATTTTTCCGATTAATGAGCAGGGCCGGCTCCAGGCACCAGCTTTCCAAACAGGTGCTTGGAGCGGACTTCAGAATGGGGTGGCAGTCTGTGTCCCACGGCGGCAATTCGGCCGCAGCTCCGCCGTTCTTGCCACTGCCGCGGCTTTTGGGGGCAGCTCCGCCGCTCTTCCAGGCACAGCAGCAATTCAGCAACAGCTCCACCGCTGTTGTGGTGGCAGCAATTCGGCAGCGACTGCTTGGTAGAGCCGCCCCTGTTAAAGAGCTCTTCTTAAAGTAGTACTCTTCTCTTCTCTTATTTTCCTTGTATCTTTCACAAAAGAAAGTAAGGGCCAGTTTCTCATTTATACTGAAGCCACTCAAAAAAGCCTTTGTGTAAAGTGAAAATCTGGTTCTCTGATTACAATAGCCCTTCCTTGTGATTACTGTATTAAAAAAGAAACACTATTACCTCTCGCAGCACCTGAGAGCAGTTGTTCATCCTGTTTTGTATATTTTGCATTGTATTTCAATACATTTTAAAATGTTGTATAAAAATATGCCAAATCTTTTCCAGGTAGCACTAAAAATGAGGACTTTGTCCTGCTATTTCTCATTTACATTATTTAGTCGCATTGGACATTGAAAGAATGTCCTTTTCTTTTTGCAAATACAGACTAACACGGCTGCTACTCTGAAATTGGACATTGAGTCTCCTTGTGACCAGTCATTTGCATAAAAGCAGCCATTATTTAGTAACCATGCCAGTTAGGTTTGAGGTGTTTCAGAACTGTGCATTGAGAATGTGTCTCTACATATTTCAGCTCCTAATTGTTTTATTGTAGATGTAGTGGCTACCAAGGGCTCCATTCTACTTCTGCTGAAGTCAGTGGGAATGCTGTCTCTCAGTGGAAGCATATTTGGGTTCTGTATATTTTATATCTTGAATTTCCCACTCAGTGGGATCTATTAGGTAATATGTCCGCTTCCTTTGGAAGCCCTTTGTCCTACATCTCTTAAGGGAGAGGATTTGTGGAAAGCCTATTCTTGCTTTACCTAAATTCAGAGCAATAATCTCTCAAGAACGGTAGGAAATCTGGACTAAGATTCATTCATTTTCTAGTTGTACCACTTATTTTATTCTGAAAACTCACTTAAAATGCAGAATAGTGATTATGCAATCTAGAGACCGACACAAGAAGCCCAGGGGTGGTGACCTATCCTACATGAAGATGAGTAACTGCACACCCCAAGCCCTCTACCATGCATTCCTGCAGGTACTTTAATTTCCGTGGACTTAATTATATCTTTTCCAGAATCATAGGGTTAGACAGGACCTGTTCAATTACAGTATTTACAGATGGGCTGAGTTTATAGCATCTGCTAGTGCATGAAACTAAACCATGTTTCAGGCTGTGTAAGCCTGGGAACATGAGATACTATTTGCCTGGGTTGAGAAATAATTGAAATGGAGTTGCTCTTGGAAATGTTCTATAGATAGAACTGTGTGTTGTTTACTCTCCCCTCTTCTAAGATTGACAGTCCCTACCGAAGCTGAAGACTGCCTTTATGTATTCAACAGATAGCTTGATTCATATAAATGTAGGACTCAGTTCTGAGATACACATCTGGTAACAGAAAGCAGAATTGGGGCCTTAATGTGTATTACAGATTGGAACATTTTTCTTTGTCTGTGCTGTCTTTATGTGTCTGCAGTTAGGTTCTTCATCTGGCTTTATGGCTTCATTTTCCCTGTGACTGTGCATCTAAGCAAATGTTTAAAGTTAAGAACATGGTCAAAAGCTACCTTGAATAAGGATGGACTTAAGCACATGGTTAAGTCCTTTCTCAATTCCAGGGCTAAGGGTTTGATCCTGAACCAGTGAAGTCAATGAAAGCTTTGCCTTTGACTTCAATGTGAGAAGAATCAGAGCCTAAGTGTCTGCAGGATCAGACACTTAATTTTCCATGGTAATAGATCCTAGGAAGGAAAGATGCCTATCTGTGTCTTAATGACAAGCAATTTTGATTTGTCTTTTATACATACTCTTTACTAGTTACCACTTACTACATCTTAAAGTTACTATATCGCAAATGAGGCAGAGCTGATTGCTGCTTGGACACACACACATTTAATTACATGATCAAGTACTATTTATTCCAGGACTATCTGTTCTTTCTGGGTGCTGTTTGGAAGACACAACGGTGACTGAAGCAGAAACGCAAGACATATATTTTTAATAATATTTTAATAATAATAGTTAAAGCAGAAGTGCTAAGGAAGGCTGCATGTGGTATAATTGCTATCTGTGCATTGAGCCTGTAACATAATTTTTTTTGTTAATAAGAAACTAGTTAAATGAAATGATTATGTTTAAATAATATTTTAAAATTAGATGTATTAAAAGGTAATATAAAAATAATTGTTTATAAATATTGATGTTGGTTTTGGCTTCACTGAGGGTCTGATACAACAGTGCCCTTCTGCCTCTTTCTCTGCACACAATCCAACCTGTGAGCTGAGTGATAACTAGTGAGTGACAACTAGCCATGCACCAGTCACTGTGCAGAATCAATAGGGTATAGGAAAGAGTAAGTAATTTTGCCTTATTCACTAGGCACCTCTAGACACCATCCAACCAGTGAGCAGAGGGCCAAATATTGCTCAGAGCTATTCTGGTTTAAATTCAGAGTAACTCTAATCCCTTCAGTATGGTTACTGCAGATGTACTCTGTAATTGCAAGTAGAATTAGGCCCAGTACAAATCATGGATCTTCAGACACTCCGGCTCCTTTGCTTCAGACCCTAGTCATATTACTCATTCAGAGCCTGATCCATATTCCACTGGGATCAATGGAAGATTCCTATTGTCTTCAGTGGGCTTTGGATTAGGCCGTCACTGTGCACTGTCCAGTTTGGCTAGCAAATAAGTCTGCCTAGACCAGTTATCCAGTTGTTCCAGCTACCAGGACACATCTGGAATAACTGGTTATCCCAAAGTTCTTTGATATCCATCTCATTTTGGGGCAGGTGTAGGGATGTGTATCTTTGCTTTCATTAGTGCTGGCTTTGCTGAAGCTACTTGTAAATAACAAGGGAGACACCACACCCAGTTTTGAGACTATAAAGTCTTCATTCCATCTCACCTGTAGGCAAAGAACAAACTATATTACACAGCAGGTCAAAACTCTTGTCAAAACATTTTTGTATGAAAAATAGCTTTCTGACCAAAATGATTTTTTAGCAGAAAATTTTCATTTTCATAATTTTTCATGGTGGTTTTTTCAATTTAAAAAATTGAAAAACAAAAAATGTGGGGGTTTCAGAAAAAAATTCTGTCCTCAGTTTTGAATGTAATACAGTAGAATCTCAGAGTTATGAACACCTCAGGAATGGAGGTTGTTCATAACTCTGAAATGTTCATAACTCTGAACAAAACGTTATGGTTGTTCTTTCAAAAGTTTACAACCGAACATTGACTTAATACAGCTTTCAAACTTTACTATGCAGAAGAAAAAATGCTACTTTCAGCCATCTTAATTTAAATGAAACAAGTGCAGAAATAGTTTCCTTACCTTGTCAAAAAAAAATTATACTTTCCCTTTATTTTTGTAGTGGTTTACAGTAAACACAGTACTGTACTGCATTTGGTTTTTTTGGTCTCTGCTGCTGCCTGATTGTGTATTTCCAGTTCCAAATGAGGTGTGTGGTTGACCGGTCAGTTCATAACTCTGGTGTTTGTAACTCTGAGGTTCTACTGTATATTTTTTTGAGAAACAAACAAACAAAAAAATAAGTTGTGGGAAATTAAAAAAAATGTTTGAAGTTTCCCATTAAAAAGGATTTTCATTTTGCTACCTGATGTACTAAATAGCTATCCATACTGTCACTGCTTTTGGGACTTATTCTGAGCAAGATATCCAAGAAATAGTAATTTGTTATAAATATCTAAAAAGAACTTCGCTCTTAATGTCAGTGTAAAAATATACATTCTTTTCCATTTTCCACCCTAACACCTATATGCTAATCATAAACTCTGTATATATGGTAATAAGCTCCCAGCAAAAACATGCCGATCACCTGGGAGTACTTTGCTAAATTATGCTCCCCATGATTTTGAAATCATCACTCACCAAACTAGTGTCGCCTTTGGAAGGCTCCATAAAAGTGCTTGGAAAAAGAACGGATTTCATAAATACAGTAACCGTAGAATATATTAGGAGGCTGAGTGAACCACCTTGCTGTAATGTTCTCAAGCCTGGACCCTGTATACAGGAACCAAATCACAAAGTGTGACGGCTTCCATATGTGCAGCTCTGGAAAGCTCAGCTTTAAATGACATTGCTGAATGTTGGTGTTCTTGATCAACCAAAGCTTACAGAAGGGGACTGCTCCAGGAAATCCAACTGTTTTGGATTTGTTGTTTAAACACTCTCCGATGGCTTCCTGAAGAAAGTATCTGCTGCCAGCTATTTGGCATTGGTTCACATCTGTATTGGGTTAGTATTTCCATTTTAAACACCTTCTCTCAAGTCTTTTCTTAAAGAGATCAACATTGCAGCAGTCACTTGAGAAATCTAGGCAGCTGGCTGCAGTGACTGCACATTAGCAACAATCAAAGAAAAGACAAGCCTGCGTGTGAAACCAGAAAGTTAGCTTTTTTCTCTTTTCATCCACCAGTACCTTCCTTGAGATTAAGGGACTTTGATGACACACTGCACTGCCTGTTGCATCTTCTCAATATAGCAGGTGTATTCAACAATGAAATTAGGTTCATACCCATAGTAATTTTTCATTATGCCAAGGAAGATTATGGTTCTCTTAACTGAATTATGTCTCCTAGCTATGAATTTAATAGTTACTTGCAGTACATCATTCATTATATCAAGCAATGTGAGATCTTGATTGATGTTATTTGTGAAATGAATATGGATTGTTCCGCATAGTCTATGACTAATATTATTAGTATCTTTCTGGTCACTCTAGATTAAGGAGAGTAGAGAATATTGTTTGCTATCATAATAGTATTACTTCTGAAACATCATAGCCTGTAGAGGTCAAGTAAAGAATCTTCTGATATTCATGCATGAATGTTGCCACCATTGCGTATAGTTTGGGTGCATAATAGTCTCCAATCTGAATCTTTGTTTTCAGTCATTCCTAAATTTTCTGTTGACGTTTTCCATGCCTGATTTATGCTGATAACTGACCTTTCATGAAAGTTTTCAGAGCCACTATGGATTAGGAAGACTGTGTGTGTTTGGGGGAGGCAAAAGAGAGAAAACAGCCCATTATGGAAATAACCTATAGACTTACTAGGGATAAAAACCCTGAGATACTATATATGTGGGTATGTGATATGATTCTATGGAAATTACTCTAAAAACCTATAGAATTTAATAATGAAGGATATTCTTTCTGTAGGTTGTTTGAACCATACCCTAGCAGGAACATCATTCTCTATTAAATTATATAAAATTGTTCATAAAGCATCTAGAAAAGTTATTTTTAGCTATGAAATCAGGTAGAACTTTGCATAAGGGGATCTAATGCTAAAAGTGGACAGAAACTACAAGAACATCAGTCATCAACTGTCCTTTCATCAGTCTGATAAGGACCAGTGCCTTTAATGGAGCCAGAATTTCACTCATTGTGAAAAGAGAGGACACATATTTATTGATCTTCCCAAATTTTTTAGCTAAGTAGAAAGAAACATTTTAGTACCCATAGTTTTGCCTTTGTCTATAGGAGCATCTCTCTCTCTCTCTCTCTCTCTCTTTTTACTGTTCAACTTTCTGTGGATATTGATCAGAAATATATATCTTTTTGGTGTTATTTGAATATATTGTCTCTTATAACAACCTGCCTGCAAAAACAGGGTGATTTGATCAGAGATTCTTTGGATGCTTCTGAAGATTTGCTTTCATGTTCTGGTCTTCCTGAATTTCCATAAGCTTTTGGGGATAATATCTGCAATAATTCCATATTATAGTTCAATTTTATATGGCTTCATGCAGTATTTGATTTATATTTTATGTTGAGTGAATTCAGTTGCGTGTATGAGATGATTGTGGATTAGGTATTTAAACCAAAATTGTTATTGATTAAAAAGTTTGACATTATAAAATCAAGAAAAAAATAAATCGATATTAGGATGGAAGTGGAGGTTGATGATTTAGTTGGTGTTGGTCCTGCTTTGAGCAGGGGATTGGACTAGATGGCCTCCTGAGGTCTCTTCAAATCCTAATATTCTATGATTCTATGAAGAAGCTCTGCAAGAAAACATAAATCAAGTATTTCAAATGCCACCAGAGTATTTAAAAGTCTTACAGAAAACAAATAGTTGAGAATTTTTAAGAAGAGTAATATGCGGGTATATGCCATTTTACACTGTCCAGAACTTTGGCACATTTCCATTCTCCCTGTCCAGCCACTTTATATTTCTACCTCAACTTTTCTCCTTGTATTGCCATTTAATCAACAATGATCAATCTGTTCAAATATTCTTAAAGTAACAAATAAAAGAAAAACACTGTCACAGCGGAAAAAACTATACCCTGCTACAAGTGCCTAAGGTGTCATCTCATTCTTCCATCATATTTTTTAATCTATGTGGTAAAATCCCATGTTTTATTGGTATTTTGCTTGCAGTGTGTGAAATTTCCAGGTTGTATATCTTTGTATATATCTGTGGTTATATAAATGGAAATTTATCATGCTAAGCCCTTTAAAATATATCATGGTGAACTCCATTAAAAAGTATGTGTGTACATGTGTATATATTAGAGGCAATGCAGGTACTGACACCTATATTTAAAGTTGCCTAACATTTCCCATTATCAGACCCAGTTTCAATTGTTTATAATTTTGCCAAATTTAACCCATTCAGGCCGAAATTTTTGATGCTGGTTGTCTGCCTATGGCTGGTTGTCTGCTAGAAAATATCAGCAAACATAGTTCAGCCACTCCTGAGACTGAGATTAGGGAAAAATACATTGTTTCCTCCATATTAACAAACAGGTTGCAAACATTCTTTATTGGAAGCCTTAACTATTCCATGCTCTGGAGCAGGAGTTAATATTTGGAATGGAGGTTGTCCTGTTGTCAGAGATGTGCCTTTTTGCCATACCGATGAAAATTCACCCAAAATTGGCCAAGTTATAAGTCTTTGAAAAATCTCAACTAAATGTGATGCATTCTGTTAAGGTTTAAGATATTTTCTTTAACCATAAAACAGTGGAATATGTAAATATTAGCTATTTTGACACCTATTTATTGAAATATAACTACTTTAGAATTGATCTATTTGTAATAAATACTGAAGTTTATCTAAAATATTGTACTTTAGATATCATACCTACTATATTATTTTTACAACATTTTAAAGTTCTTCCACTGATTATCTTACCTAAAACCATGTAAGACATAGCTTTTTGTCCAATTGTAGTTTGGCTTTCTTAAGTTTTATCATTCCTTGGCTTGGACTCTTTATCGGGTATATGGAGTTAGCAGCTGTCAGTGCACTGCACAATCTATCACTTGCTTTAATATATCACATTACAATTTAGCCTCTATTTTGTTAGCTTTGCAACAGAATTTTGAATTTCACTGGAGAATGTTGTATCTCAGGACAATTCAATACATTTGAAAGCTATCTTTCCACTTTAAAAATGTCAGGAAAGTATTATTTTGGAAAGTTGATCTGAAATTATGTTGCTGCAAATCTTTGCCACAAAGCTAAAATAAATTGATTTTCCCAGATCTCAGAGTATTGCAGAGAAGCATAGGTATCAACTTTGAAAATGTTTTTCATGGTTGAATGACATTCAAATGCAGTACATACATTATTTATAACCATGCCAAACATCTAAGAATACATATAAAATATATATTCATCGACAGGAAAGGAAACATATCAGCTTAAGATAATAAGGCTACGTCTCACAGAGCTTATATTACTACATTACCATACTGTTTCATCATTCCTGTGGGGGGAAAACAAAGCTAATGCTATCTGTGGATTTTTACATTATTTATCAGAAACATATTTATGAGGCCAATCCTAAAGTCATTATGAACCCATTGAGCTCAACAGAATTCTTCCTGCATAAGGAGGGCTCCTCTGCATGGGAATCTCAGTTAAAGATGAACAAACCAGTTCAAATGTAAGGGACTGACTGAATCGTCACCTGAACTTAAAACCTAATTGAATCTCAATGTTTCTGGAGATATGATGAAGTTTAGTTAGCAAGTTTAATTTTGCTTACCTCTGCATTTTCTGACTCACTGAAAATGCAAGTAATCTAATATCAGCAGTGGAGTGGTGTTCATGGTGAACTGGGAAATACTAGAAGTTATATGAAATCCTGATTATCTTTTACAATTTCCAACCAACTTTCCATACCAAAGAGGTTTGGGTAAGTTTCAATAACCTTCAGAGTCTGGCTGTTTATCTGTAACAACTTAACCTCGCAACTTGTTGAGATTTCTCAATCACCAATTTAATTATGAAATACAATCCATAGAGAATACAATAGCTATGAGAATCTATTGTGAGATATAGTGGGGTGATTGATAAATAACATTTAGTTACGCTTTAGCAGGAAAATCTTCTATTATTTTATTATCCTATTGTTAATTGCCTCTCACTTGTATGCTGTACACACATTATCTGAAAAAAGAAACTTTATTAAAAAGAAGGGAGGTGAAAATCATGTATACAACTCAGCTCTAGAAACAGACATTGCAATAAGAAGTCCATCTCCCTGCCAGTGTAGCATTGTTCATTTGTGCTTTGGCCATTGTAGTTCTGGAACTCCCAAGCAATGACCTATCCACCATTTCCATAGGAAGACTCTTCCACAGCTTAATAAATTTCATTGTGATGAAGTATATCCTGATAGGAAATCTATTTTTCCCTTTTGATTTCATCTTTCCCTTCATCCCTGAATAATTCTCTTCATCACTAGTATTCACTTCCTTCATATGTCTATAAACATTTATTATGCCTTCTCTTAGCAGTCTTTTGTGTATTGCACCCCTCGTAGAATTATATCCACTGAAACCATAAAACAGCTAGTGTCAAACTACAGCATTTAGAAGGCTCTACTTGTCATATAAACCTAATGGTGTTTTATGGTGACATAATTGGGATTTCTCATCTGTTATTAATTAGGAGGAGGTCCCATTTAAATAACTTTTGCTCCCCAGTCAGTCACATTGACATTTCTTCTCATCTTGCTATAAAGTACTGAGGCTATTCATGACTTGATTGAGGGTTATTTTACAGTCATCATCACTGTTCCCTCTAAGCTGTGCGCGTGTGCATGCACATAGATCCTAAACCCTACGCACACAGAGAAACACGGCACACACAAAAATTTGCACAGAAGCACAAGTTGCACAGAAGAAATTTTTTGCGCACAGGGCCTGTTAAAAGTTAGAGGGAACATTGGTCATCATGTATATGACAACTACGTTTTGGATCAGTACAATTGGTGCAGCCCATTCTGAATAGTTTGCTTTGTTCATAACATACTAACTTGCCAGCCTTCACAGCTCTTCTGCTATTTTATCTTCCAGAGCATGTCTTGAAAACATTATACCTGCATATCCCCTATATTACCAAATATATTGTCAAGTACCTGGTATATGGATAGCACTTTTTTCAAGGTCAGTTTTCATATACACTTTGTGTAACCTTCTGCCAATTTAATTGAAGGAAAGAGAGGCAATTTCTGTCTAACAAGGTTGATCCAAACCTCTGCATTATAGATCAGCAACTTTGCCCTTTGACTTGCATAGGTTACTGATATCACCACCACAATTTTCCAGTCACAGGCACCATTTGACCTGAAAAGGTTTTAGCTTGACATTTAGGTCCTGAAGTGCTTATTCCTCAATCTTTTTCTTATATCATTTTTCCAGGTGGTCAGGAAACTGATGCACTCAAGTCCACTTCCAAAACCATGGCTCTCTATTTCAATCTATTTCAATCATAATTTCAGGATGTTCTTCTGATTTCCCGCTTTTTATGGCCAAAACACTCCTTTGTTCTGAACCAATTTCTTCAGCAGGTTTTTCCTGATTTGTTGAAGGCTACTGTAATTTTAGATGCTTTGCAAGTTTCATAAACTTTTTTCTCTCCTCCCTAACTGATGTACAGTCATTTTTAGTGCTATATTTGTTCCTTCTTGTCCAGCTAATGTTCCCAGTCTCCTGGCATTCATGACATTTTACTGTTTTGTAATAAACATCAACTGCATAAATTTGTTTACTGCAGTGAAAACATTCTGCTGCTTCTTAGTTTATATTGTGAACTGGGAAACTGCATATTTTTACTCATTTGCCTGTTTCTTTGCAGTCCCATGCCTCACAGCTACTTTTACTTAAAGGTCTAGTTTGCTAGTAGCTTCCTTTGTGTTTTGTATGTATTTAGCCCATACACAAATCTGTCCCATATATCATCCACTACAGATTGTTGAAAATGAAAATGCTCTGCCATCTTCAGTTCTGCTGGAAAGGAACTTTTTGTTTCCGCCGATAAAATTTAATTATTTCAACAATTATAAGTGGCTTTTGGAGTCAAGTGGTTTTGTAACCAGTGGTCCATATCTTGTGCTTGTTGGCACACCTGGAGATTAAGTGTCTTAATCAGACCATGGGACAGATTGTCATTTGGACTACATGGCCACAGAGAGGAATGAGTAAGAACCTTCTATTGATCCTCTCTGCACAGATTGAGGATCAAGCCCAGGCACATAGGAGTAAGCAGCTACTACTCCCTAGAGCGCTTGGCAGGAAGTGAAAGCCGAATGGTGGGGAACAGGTAAAACTGTGGCTTAGCCCTTCCAACACACTGACCTGTGCAGCTGAGCTGGTGGGGGAGCGGGGTTAATTTGTTGCTTGTATGACCTCTTCCACCTAGGTGGGAAGCAAAGAAGGAATTATGACTCAGAGAAATCCTTCTGAGTTATGTTACTCCTGGAGTTGTGCAGTTTACGTTCCACCTTTAGCTAGAGACTCCAGCTAAAGGTCCTATATGTTTCATCTCCACTTGCAATCAAAAGAACTGTTTCTTACCATTTATTTTATATAATTTGCTTTAAAAACTTGCCTTTCTACATTTTCTCCAATCTTGTCTTTTTGGATAGTACCATATCTTCTCCAGTTCACCTACACAAATTACCAAATAAGCAATGTCACTGTTTGTTTGTGGCTCCATAATAGAGACTCTGTCAGACTGTGTTCTTGAATTACGCTTTTCTAAAGAAACACAAATGAGTCACCTAATGACACACAAATGAGTCACCACACCAGGTACCTAATTTCCTTGTCAGTTGCATGGATACAGCTCCCATTGACTTCAATGGCAGATGAACAAGCACAAATGATGGCATAATCAGGAACAAGTTGTTCAAAGTTATTTGATACATTCAGCTTCCTGAATGTCAAGCTGTGCAAGACATCTCTTTGCCAATATAGTAATGCTTTCTTCACTTAAAAATTATCACCATATTCCCTACATAGTCCCTCTTTCTTGTACCTCATCCTCTTCATAAAATTCTTAGGACAAAAGATACAGAGGACCCTGTGTTCAGCAATTGCAAACTTATTCAGCAATGCCTCTGCATTTTTACCAATGCAGAATAGTTTTGTCTGGTACATTGTATTTATTGTTTATCAGAATACCAGTGTGAGAAACTGCTTCAGCAGTAAGTATAGGGGCAGAACCACAGGTGGTGTCAATCAATGTAGCTCCATTGATTTCAATGTAGTTATGACAATTGAGTTATTTATAGCACTAGAATGTATGACAGTATTTGTCTCTTAATCTTTCTTCCTAAATCTTTTTTTCTGCCACTGGTCATTTTTATTGTTCTTCCATGAGCTTGTTCCAGTTTATATTTCTAATCTTTCTGAGCTCTTTGAATTACTTCTCTGTCTTTACTGGTATTCCCAACTCCCCCACTTTAGTATCATCCATGAATTGCATGAACATGCTGTTTTCTCCATCTTCTGAATTAGTAATGGTGGTGTTCACTCATTTAGAGAGTAAGAGAAGAAGGACTAGTCACCAATAGTGAAACTACTCCCTGGCCAGGAATTAGTTAGTCCTTTTTTACCCCCAATATGTTGTTTGGTCAACTTGTATTTCATGATACATTTACCACCATGGCAGAGAAGAAAGATGAGGCTCAGAGATATTTAGAGCAAGAGTTTATTCAATACAAAGCACCATTCAACTGTGGTTTGTTTCAAAATTACAGCTATTCTTAAAAGACATGAATGCAGACACTGCATAGATAAGAGAGGAACAGCTACTTCTTCTTGTACTATTGACTATTATAATGGGTTTATAAAGGTTTTACAAAATAGTTTATGAAAGTCTCATGCATCACTGATTTATTAATCTACATTGTCTCATTTTACCTCTTTTTTTGGTAACTAGTTATGTAACTGAAGGGTGAAATCCTGGGCTCATTGAAGTGAATGGGAGTTTTGCCATTGACTTCTCTGGAGTGAAATTTTCACTCCAAGACTTCTCCCCTTTACCCATCATACCAAAATGAAAAATTATGTGGACAAAGTTAGTTAAACTTTTTAGACTACAGAAAAAGTGGGGTTGCTGGAGCCTCATTTAATCTCAAGCTGTTTGTCTTTTATGAATCCCACTTAGGTAATTTCTCTTATTGCAGGGAAAGTACTCAACTGGTATTCAGAAGGACTCTATTCTGTTCCTGGCTTGGCCACAGACTTCCTGTGTAATCTTAGCCTGAGAGTAAGTGATTTATCAGTGCCTACATTGACCTGCAGATCAGACAACAGGGGTGTGAACTGCAATGCACACTAGCATGCTGCACTTCCATTCCTCATGCGGACACAGCGGGTGCAAACTAAATGGTGCGTTAACATAGTCCCCTTTCAATAAGACTAAATTAATGTGAAGTAGGTAAACTAGTTTGCACCTGCAGCATCCATGTGGGGGAGTTACAGTGCATCATGCCAATCTGCGCTGCATTTCACACCCTGTAGTCTGATTTTGGGGCTGTTGTACACAGTCCTTCATTTCCTCATCAGGGTGTTGCAAAAACACAAGAAAACCAAACTATAAACTAAAGCAAATAGAAAGGCTGAACTGAATGTACTCATTTGGCCCTGACTCCTGTGAAAAGTATCTCCACTCATGCCAATGGACATAGGCGCCAACTCTATGGGTGCTCCAGGGTTGAAGCACCCAGGGAAAAAAATTAGCAGGTGCTTAGCACCCACCACCAATAGAGCTGCAGCCCCAGTCAGGGATCAGTAATTCCTTTACAGCCCCACTCCCACCCATCAGCTGGTAGACGGCTGCCTTAATCACCTATGATGAGCTGTTCAATTTTTGTAGCCCCTGGGCTTGCTGCAGTAGAGGCTGACCCAGCCCTAGTTCAGCCTTCGGTGTGGGGTGGAGCTCCTCCTCCAGTAGCCTCAGGGAGTTCCTTCACTGCTCCAGACAGGGTTGGGGTGGGCGGGGGGGAGGGAGCACAGGGCTCCCTCTGCTCTGCAAAAGACCAGCCTGATCAGCAGTGATTAGACTCTGCTCACCTGAGTCACCCTGCCTCCTACCTAGATCTCCTTAGCATGCTCCAACTCCCAGCCAGCTCCAACTGAAGGCAGCACTAGGTGTGTCCTGTTTCAGGCAGAGGGACCCTGGGGGGCCTACTGCAGTGTCAGGAAAGGAGGAGGGGAGTCCACCATGGTGCCGTTTGGTTGTGAGGGGACATGCAGAATCACTGCACTGTCTTCCCCCATTTCTGCCCAGGCTGAGCTACTCTGCTCTGCCTAGGTGGGGAAGTGTCTGTCCTCAGGGGTGCCATTTAGGGGAGGAAGGCAGGGGGACTGTAGGGGCCCCCCAAGATAGTAAAAATCTGGTGGCAAATTTGTCTCTCTCATCCCTCCCTTGCGCCCATGCATCCTTTATACAAAATACTCATTTGGCACTGAAGTTAAATAGGTATTAATAAAATCAGACAAAACAGAGTTTTTCAAAGTGTGATTTAAAATCCCTTCCCCTCTCCATTGCTCAATTTTCTGTCTCTTGACTCTTGTGATATTTAACTAGTTCTCCTGTTATCATAGGCTTTGTCTGGACTAGCATTTGTCCGCCCTGTTGTAATTGATTGCCAATTGCTTGTTAAGTGACTGTAAATGTGAATCTAGATGCCAATATTTGCACAGTTTCAGGACATGGTAGCCCTCAGCCTCAGGCAAACTGCAAAACTTTTGTGCCCCAGAACAAACATTTGTGGAGAGCCGTTATCAACACAATTAGCATTTACAATCAATTAGCTCAAATTCTAACAGGCCCACTAACTCTAGTCTAGACAAAGCCAAAGCATGAGTCCCCCAGACTAGACAGACCCTGGATTTTTAATATAAAAGGAGGCAACATAAATGTATTTTCCCTCCCCAAAACAAAAACAAAGATTCAAACAACAAAACATGTAGGCCCCCCCCAAATCTTCATGCCTTCTTTACACTTCAGAAGAAAATCAAACAAAGGTTCAGTCTCAGTTATTGCCCCTTTACAGATCACCTTTAAAAATGAGATTATCCTTTACATTCCTAATTCCCCAAAATCATGGTAACTGCTGACTTTGTGGTGCTGAAAGATTGGATCTGGGTGTGAAAATTTGTCCCTTTCCATCATTGCATGTACAACAGAGTGCTGGGAGCACAAAAGAATAGGTTATCATAAGAGAAAGCCGATTAGGAAAAAGAGGCCCTCAAAAACTCTTATCTTGAAAACAGCGACAGGGTTGGTCTGGCAATCAAGATTGTTTAGAACAGTGGTTCTCAAAGCCGGTCCGCCGCTTGTTCAGGGAAAGCCCCTGGCACGCCAGACCGGTTTGTTTACCTCCAGCGTCCACAGGTTTGGCCGATCGCAGCTCTCACTGGCCACGGTTCACCGCGCCAAGCCAATGGGGGCTGCGGGAAGCGGCACAGGCCAAGGGACATGCTGGCCACCCTTCCGGCAGCCCCCATTGGCCTGGAGCGGTGAACCATGGCCAGTGGGAGCCATGATCGGCCAAATCTGCGGACACAGCAGGTAAACAAACCGGTCTGGCACGCCATGGACTTTCCCTCAACAAGTGGCGGACTGGCTTTGAGAACCACTGGTTTAGGTCATTTAAGTGAGATACAGTCCCACTAAAATAATCATGTAACGTCCAAATTTTACACTCCTTATAACTTTTTTCTTACACATAGTTAGGGCTCAAACTATGGCTCTGATCCTGATATTACTCTCTTGCGATCAATCGTGGATAATTTCCACCACACACTTCCCTTTTGGGGAAGCAATAATTTAAAAAAGCTATTCAGGGACTGGGGTAAAATTTATGGTGCAAATTTAGGTCATTTGATCAAGAGGTTCCCAGTACATGTCCTCCACCTGCATTATGAGCTTCTTTTAATTTTCAAAGTACTCTAAAATTAAAAGCACTCTAAAAATGAGATTATCTAGGATATTGATATGCCACAGGAGGGGCAATGATGCAAATTTGGAATAATTTGGTTCAGGTGTTCTTCAGATACTGTCCCCAGTAAGAAGAAAAATGTAATATTCAGGCTGCTCTAAATCTGACATGCATAGAGAGATTACCTTGAACAGTGATATTCCATAATTGAAACTGAGGGCATGGCTACACTGAAAACTTCAAAGCGCTGTTGTGGGAGTGCTCCCGCGGCAGCACTTTGAAATGTGAGTGTGGTTGCGCGCGAGCGCTGGGAGAAAGCTCTCCCAGCGCTCCTGGTAATCCAACTCCACGAGGAGATTAGCTCCGAGCACTGGGAGCATGGCTCCCAGCGCTCGGAGGCTGTTTACACTAGCACTTTAAAGCGCTTTGACTTCTGCGCTCGGGGGGGGTGATTTTTCACACCCCTGATCCAGCAAGTTAGAGCGCTATAAAATGTAAGTGTAGTCAAGTCCTGAGGTAGATGAATGTATCATTTCACACCACCCAGGATCATTGTGTTAGACTGTTCATCTCTTTGGAGCATCTGAACACACCCCACTGAGGTGAATGGGTCATTCCCCACATCAACAGTACTCCTATACTGCAGAGGGCTGTGCAGAGCCCCTTCCTTTACACTAGCTCCCTGAAGTAGATACAAAATCTGGGGCTTCCTGCTGTTCTTCTTGCTGCCTCCAGCTGGTAGATGGGCTCCTCCCAGCCCATCTGTTACCATCCTCCTATTTTCTCATGGCCCTTCCAGCCCTACCGGGGACATGGTGGGGGCCAGGAGAAGGGCAGAGCTGGTAGCTAAAGTGGCAGATCCTTCCCCTTCCACGGGTGCCCTCTAATCATGCCCCTCACTAACACCTCTTCCTCAAGAAACAAGTTTCAGAGTTTCAGAGTAGCAGCCGTGTTAGTCTGTATTCACAAAAAGAAAAGGAGTACTTGTGGCACCTTAGAGACTAACAAATTTATTTGAGCATAAGCTTTCGTGAGCTACAGCTCACTTCATCGGATGCATTCGGTGGAAAATACAGTGGGGAGATTTATATGAAACAATGGGTTTATCATACACACTATAAGGAGAGTGATCACTTAAGATAAGCCATCACCAGCAGCAGGGGCGGGAAAGGAGAAAAACCTTTCATGGTGACAAGCAAGGTAGGCTATTTCCAGCAGTTAACAAGAATATCTGAGGAACAGTGGGGGGCGGGGTGGGGGGGAGAAATAACATGGGGAAATAGTTTACTTTGTGTAATGACTCATCCATTCCCAGTCTCTATTCAAGCCTAAGTTAATTGTATCCAGTTTGCAAATTAATTCCAATTCAACAGTCTCTCGTTGGAGTCTGGTTTTGAAATTTTTTTGTTGAAGGATAGCCACTCTCAAGTCTGTAATCGTGTGACTGGAGAGATTGAAGTGTTCTCCAACTGGTTTTTGAATGTTATAATTCTTGACATCTGATTTGTGTCCATTTATTCTTTTACGTAGAGACTGTCCAGTTTGACCAATGTACATGGCAGAGGGGCATTGCTGGCACATGATGGCATATATCACATTGGTAGATGCGCAGGTGAACGAGCCTCTGATAGTGTGGCTGATGTGATTAGGCCCTTTGATGGTGTTCACATATCTATTCAGGGGAGGGGATGGAATGCAGTGGGGCCTTGGGGCGGACTGGGGCGGGGAGCACCCATCAGGAAAAATAAAAGTCGGTGCCTATGCCAATGGAGTCACCAACATATGTGAGATTGAGATCCTGCCCTTTGTCTGTATATGGAGTCAGAATACCATGGATTTTCCAGAGAAATACGATTGCTACCAGTGAATTTTTCAAGGCTGCTGTTATGACCTGTAATACAGAAGATACCAAAAATGTGATTGTAATAGCTGTAACAGCAATATTTCTAAACTTACTTATCTTAGTAAATGCTGGCAAGTGGGTTACCATACTGGCTCCATCAACTAAATATTTCCGTACTTTATTCTTCACTCTGAAAGAGATAAGACACTGAGTTTCCCTGAAAAGATTGTGTAAATTAGTAGTACATAATTCTGACTGAGCCTGAAAACATTTATACACCTAGACAAGATCAATGGGAGTCATGTGAATAAGGTTAGTCATATACATACTTGTTTGCAGAACCCTAAAAGCTGTAAATAAACTAACTGCAAAATAAGTTTCTAATATGCTTATCATATTTTCTCAGAAATTGCTTCAAACAATTTGTGAACATTGTAATCATGCCAAGGGAGAAAAAAGCTAGATGTTGTATCTTTGGTTTGCTTAACAAAAAATGGAGCTTTATTTTGCAGCTTTGATCATCAAAGAATGGCAGCCTTTATAGACTACAGTGGTTTACATTTTTATCCTTGCAAAGTGAAAAAGTAGAGATCAAACTGAATTTAATTAGTGGGGCGGGGGGAGGAGGAAGATGAGCCAATACTTCAAAAACTTTATTTTAGGGCTAAATTCTGGAAATTTTACTCACGTGGGTCAGCATCTACCCAAGTAGTCCCATTGACTACTTATATTAAGTAATGGCTTAACTGTCCCATGAGTGTTTTTAAGATTTCAAAATGTTTTCCTGTCCTAAATCAGGAAGAGAAGCTGAAATTTCAATTTTTTTCACAGATAATCTGGAAAAAAAATTGACTCTGGCCAATCATAACATTTCATTTTGATAATTTCAAAATGTTTCATTTTTGTTTTAACCTTTTTCTTTATTTTTTGCCTTTCTTGTGTTTTTAGTATAGACTGATATAAATTTCAAAATGATAAGTCATGTTGAACCGGAAAATTGAAATTTTTAATTCTGAAAATGTCAAAATGGAAGTTTCAAAAATTAACCCCCCCCATTTTTTTTTCCATTGGGAGATTCATTGAAACCAACCCAATCTCATGAACAGTTTCAATTTCGAGGAACAGGCATTTTCCAACAAAAGAAGTCGTGTCAGAAAATTCCTGACTATCTCTAATAATAAAGCACTTTGATTAAAAAGAAAGAATTAGAATGAATAAAATGTATACATTCATTCTTACTACTTTTTATACCAAGAAATAATGTGTAAAGATTAAAACACTTGATTTAATGGAAGTTTTAGGTGAATAGAGAGTGCAGGATTGACCCTTTAGATATCTGATAATTTGAACTGTTGACCAAATGCATTGAGACAAATTTACTTGTACTGAGAGCATCTTTCCACAAACAGCTCCTCACTCTCATGATTGTGTAACTCATTTTCAGCTATCAAGGGAAGACTAGTATCCCAAAGTGGCAGTGCAATCATTTAAATATTATTTGCTAATAGAATTCTTCTCATAAAATGTGAGCAGGGAGCAAATGTGTCAGAATCATCAAATCAGACTCACAAAATAGAATACTTTTAGCTACATGAGAATATCAAACTTATTCCTATACAACGGACAATAAGTGCATTGTCTCAAATATGTTTTCGCAACAAACAATTTCATCAAACCCTTTTTTAAAATACTTCTTCAGCATGGCTATTATATAATACCCATCAAGGAGTGAATTAAAAAAAAAACACCACCAAATGCAAGAACTTCAACTTTCAACATACATAGCATGTGCTTTTTATATATGTTTAGTATGTACATTTAAAATTTGTTTGGGCTGCACTGTCAGGGCCTGCCTTTCAGAGTAACTGGATACCAAGACCATGTGAATTGTAGCTGCTCAGCAAATAAGGTCACCTCTGTCTTAATAAGGATAAGGAAAAGGCTACAGGCTCAAATTCTCATATCCTAACTCATAATGAGTAGCATCTTATTCAGTGATTACTTCCATTGAAATCAATGGGACCACACATGGAGAAGAGCACCATTCAATGTATATGGCCTTCAGTATGTAACCTCTTTTGGGAGGTACTGTATCTTTCTGTGGTTATGTATCCTGAAGAACATATTATCAGCCAAACTAAGTAACTATATTTGATTAAACTATGCTTTGACTGACAGCTCATACATACATTAATGTAAAAAGTTGCAATTCCACTTCATTGTCTTTCATCAATCCTGTGGACCTTTTAATTTGGAACTGTGAAGAAACCGCTACCTTTTAATGAAGAAAAATAAAGATGACTTTAAATTATTAAAAAAAGTGTCTCTCTTTACACATTCTCAAATGTAACTTGAGTTCAGACAAGGGTCATTTTAGTCAAACACTACCTGCCATACAAACCTAAAAACACAATTTTGTAAACCCCTTAGCATTTAATGCAAAAGACCATGATGGTTAAGTTTAATTAAGGAAGAGTAAATGGCTTTCTGTTAACAAAATTAATATGTATCTCTGAGCCATGACCCTTTTCTTTCATTTATTACTCAGAATGTTAGTCCTTTTCAAACTATTTGTATCAAAAAGAAAATGAATTTCATCATACTGATCCAAGGCAGGAGACAAATTGTATCATTTCCTCTATTATTCCTACAGTAAATTATCCATGAAAGGATAAAACATTTGTAAATTATGGTCACTCCAATTTCATTCTTTTTGTAAGTACTTGAGTACATTTACATAAGCAAGGTCAGATCCTCAGCTGATGCAAATTGGTGTAGTAAGATTGAGTTTTATGGAACTGTGCTAATTTACCACCGTTGAAGATTTGGCCAAATTCCAACCTTATTTGTTTGAATTTAGCTTCAACTGTAAATATAACTGCCCTCCACATAACCAGATCTATCAATAGAAATTTAGCACAGGGGAATGATTTTTTGATTATTCCAATCTACAGTTATAGCATGGGATTTTCAAAAGTGCATAATGGTATGTCCACACTTTTTTCTTCAGTGTATTCTTAACTGGGGTTAGCTAACTCATGTTAGCTAACTCTATATAAAATATCAATGAAGACATAGCAACTCGACTTTTAACAAAGGTTAGCAGCTCAAATTTAATCTCTGGCACCCTCTACAGCCTTGATCTCAAATTCCTCAACTGAGTTAAAAACTGAGTTAGCTAACTTGGGTTAAGAACATCCTTTCTTTTTGGGCAGTGTAGATATTCCTTAAGTCACGTAAGTGTTTCTGGAAATCTTACCTGTAATCATAACTTTTTGATGAGTAGTATTGCACTGTAGAAAAATACCAGTGGAATAAGATCTTATTCAATATAATATGGTTCATGTGATTCTGGTAGACCAGGTGCCAGCTCATGCCAAAAGCTTTAGGCCCCAAGTGAACACTATCAAATGCATAGCTGGAAACCAGTCTGACTCACCTGAGTGTTGGTATCACTAAAATAGGTATTAGACTTGTAACAATGTGTTTAGTGTTCAGACTTTATTAAATACTTGTGAGCTGCTGCACGCATTAATATCATTTATAATATATGTAACCCAAGCTATAAGGTCATACTTAAGTGTTTGTTCTGTAACTGTAAAAATGTTTGCTCTGAAACTGTAAATCCAGTCAGGCAAGAAACTACACCAAGTGTGAAATACTGGTATGAATCCATGAAGAGGGGTTATCTCCAGCACATCAGGAATGCCTGTTGAACCCAAATGGGCCATTGTAAGCCATCAGAGCATAAGGACTTTGTTGATTGCTCCTAGCACACCCATAAAGAGGGGGATCTACAGAAGTGCTCATTCCATTAGCTTGGACTCTAGGGAGATTGGGATAAAAATTCCTGACCAGAAGGAATTAAAGTCTTTTTATGCTGTTTGGATTCTCAGAGGTAAAGATTCCTAAAAATAACCAAAAAATCCCCAGGATTAATCTGGGTTAGCCCTAAAGGATTTATAGAGTTGGCATATTTCAGCTTCTCTATCACCCTCTGAAACCTAAACCATAACTCTGAAATCTGCTGCACTGGGTCATGATGGCTTCACTGAGGTGATGTCTTCAGGGCCTCCACTACACACACACACACACATACAGGACTCTGCTCAAGTAGCTTGTAGTTGAGTCCTCCCTCCTCTGGGACAGACCTCAGACCACCCGAGGGAAGCACCAGATTGCCCAAAGAAAAGTAGTGGTGGGCCACCCAGCAGATGACACCTATATGGGTAGTCCCTACTACTACCACAGCAAGCAGGAGTTGTGACATGGAACTGGGGTAGGTCCAAGGGGGCCTCCTGCAGAGGTGTGCTGGGGACCTTGGACTGTCCTAATCTGATTCCACAATACAGCATACCATTTCAAAGGTGTTCCTACAAACAAATCTGCAGCGCATGTTGTCCGTGTGTTTGTTGTCCCTGGGTTAATTAGGGAAACAATACCATTTCCTGCTGTGGCTCTTTTATCTCTTTTAATTCTAAAATGTGTGGTTTGATCTTCCCTCCCAAACTCCAGGCTGCTATTTTGGGGCTTATTTCTTTCAGTACCAGACTCCCACCCCAACATATATTTTTCAAGCATTTTATTAAACTATTAGATTCTTTGGGATATGGAACTACCCTGGTATAAGGGTATCAAAATCAGTTCTTCTCTAATTAAGCCACAGTGAAAAAATGTAATAATGATTTTGCCACTGGATGTTTTAATGAAAGTTTAGTTGTATGGGGATTATCATTGATTTTGTTATTTTAAACACATGAAAACACATTTTATTTTTCTTTAGTATCATAAAGAAATTCTGGTGCTTTTGGCTTCATTTGGGGTTGACTGGGGAACTAGAGCTAGTCAAAAAATATTAGATGAAACTTTTTTTCCATTGAAAAAGCTATTCCATTGAAAACAAAATGTTTCGTGGAAATGTATCATTTTTGATGAAAATTTCACTTGAAAGGCTTTTCAGAATGGGAAAGAAGCCAGAACAACCAATAACTGATTTGTTAGGTTACTCACCTGGCAGGCAGAGGTGAATCAGGAAGATCTAGGTTTGAACCCAGGTTGCCTACATCCCAGGTAAATGGCCTAAATACTGGACTATTGGCGGAGGAGATATTTCCTGCTCTTTTTTTTTTCCATGAAAAATGTCAAAATCTTATTCTGGATCAGAACGAAAACAAATTTTGAAACCTCAAATTTTGTCATAATATGGAATTGTTGTTTTCTGGACAGCCCTAACAAGAACAAACTTCAATTTCTGATCAGAATCTTGAAATTCAGAGGCACTGATTTTTAATTTTTTTTAAAGCAACATGTTTGCATGTGAGGATTTTAACCTCAAAAATAGTATGACTTGCGAGAAGTTCCTCACAGCCCTACTTACTTATCCTCTTACTAGGGCACCTCCACCTCCCTTTAGTCCATCACTGAATTGAGCCTTCACCATCCACTGGCCTTTTTCTCCCATAACTCTCTCTTCCCCTTCTTCCATCTTTTTCTTATGTATGGATCATCTTCCCTGACCTGATACTTAAGGCTGTTCTGTTCCCTTTCTTCAAATTCCTCTTCCAACATCCACTTCGTCCATGATGCCTACAAAAACTGGGAAACCAGTTATGGAAAGCATGATTGACAGTTGGATATAGTGGATATGCATTTATAATTTTTTAAAAAATTTATAAATACATATCCACTATATCCAACTGTCAATCATGCTTTCCATAACTGTTTTTTTAAAAACCCTGTTTTTCTAAAAAATGTATTTAATAACTGTAAAATGTATGGTTTCAGAGTAACAGCCATGTTAGTCTGTATCTGCAAAAAGAAAAGGAGGACTTGTGGCACCTTAGAGATTAACAAATTTATTTGAGCATAAGCTTTCGTGAGCTACAGCTCATTTCATCGGATGCATGAAGTGAGCTGTAGCTCACGAAAGCTTATGCTCAAATAAATTTGTTAGTCTCTAAGGTGCCACAGGCCCTCCTTTTCTTTTCGTAAAATGTATTGCATCCCTCACTACTTGTATGATGCTTCATTTCCTAAATAACAAGCTTGTCAGGGTAGGGTCTATATCTTTTCATATGTGTTGTGAGTGCTCCAAGAATACAAATAAACAAAAGTAATAGTAAGAGTTTCCAAGTTAGAACAAGGTTTGGAGGTTACTTTAACTTCACTGGTTCATCGATTTCTAAGAGGAACTCAGTTCCATTCTTTCCCCTCCCCATTATTACCCTCAGGGATCGAATATGACACATTTACATTGTCCTCAATTTAAACTAGCTCAGAAACTGAGTCTATTTCAGAACCCAAGTCTTGGTCTCTTGCATGGCAGTGTTCTTCAGCTTTTCAGCTGTTTTGCTAAGACCTTTAAACAAACTGAACAGTTTTCACCTAACATAAAGGCAGAGGCTTTCTGAGTGAAAATATATTACCCTGTTTCCTGGAGCAACTCTGTAATTAAATTTTTGAAGGCATGCTTGTTTAAAAATTCATAATCAATTTCTCATTCCATGGGCTGAAAAAATATATTTTTGTACATAACATCTGTGCCTTGGCACTAACAGCTGGATGGGTTTTTTAATGTAATAAGAATAACAGATAAAGCAAGGATATAATTCTATTAAGAGATCCTAGCAGCATCATAAACTATCAACATTCAGCTTAAGCATCCTATCACCAGAATCCTAGGATTTTTCGTTCCTTGTTGCATATTCTTGCACACTGTATTTTGTTTATGTACTGCTCTATATGTTTAAAATGCTTTTTTCTGAAGTGATTTTGACTAGATTCCATACCAACCTGTAATCTCTCTCATAGTTTAAACTCACTGGGGCAAACTGATACACGAGATGGTGTAAATTAGACCCTCTTACACCAAATTAAACTGCTTACACTCATTTAAGTTAATTTAGGGTATGTCTACACGTCAAGTGGGAGGTGTAATTTCCAGCTTGAGGAGACATACCCGCACTAGCTCTGATCAAGCTAGTACACTAAAAATAGAATGTAGCTGCAGCAGAACAAATGGCAGGAGAGGATAGCCCCTCCTAAGTGCCTAGTGTCTTGGATGGGTACCGACTCATGGCAGCTTGCGCCTCTGCAGCTACATTATTTTTAGCACACTGGCTTGATCAGAGCTAGCACAGGTACGTTTCCTTGAGCTAGAAATTACATCTCTAGCTCAAAACATAGGCATATCCTTAGAAGCAATCTAGCACTGACACTGGCCTTTTGACCTACCTTCAAGGCCATGCAGGTTGGACCAAAGTCTACATTTAGACCTGGTCTCATACCATAGCCCAAGCTCATTTCCCCACCAACAAAGTCCACCTCAATGCACCATTCATTTCCTTCTCCCATTCTCATCTGTGTGCCTTTTCTCCTGAAGCCCTATATTTATCATATGCCCTGATCCTGGTACATCAATCCACCACTCACATTCAAACCCCTATTCAAGACTCATTTAGTCCATGATGCCCACAAAGGTTTTAAAAAAATTGTCATTTTAAAAAGAAAATCCCTCTAAAGTGATTCCCTCCTCCTCAATGTATCCTATTTTTTTCTCTCTTTGTCATTTGAGCTCCAGTTCTGCAAAGCATACCACACATGTGCCGAGCACATGTGGGGCTTGGAGTGGGCACAGGGATCCCATGTTGTTCTCTTTAGAGGAGCAAGGACTTAAACTGTATGCACTTTGCAAGCATGAACCTTTATTTTTGTGTCCAGTGCAATGTTGAGCACCCTTAGTGCTCCATAAGGAAAAAATAACAATAATCTAAAATGAATCATCTTAGTGTAATACTAAACCCTCATATGTGCTTGGTTTATGTAATTACTGGAAGATTTGGATGCTCTTTCAAACTCTAACCAAACTTTCTAATATTTTCTGAATACCCTCTTCCACTCTCCAACAGAAGGGGCAGCCGGTACTGCTTTGACTTGTGACATATTTATCCATGTGGGGTTGTAACTTTTGGATGGCGGACTCTCTGTGGAGGTGTGATTGGAGTCTCAGGGGAGCCAAATGCAGTCACTCGATTAGGGTGAACTACAAAGAAGGGGGCAGACAAATCCCCCAACGCTGGTGGATATTCCAATTCTTAGATTTACCAAGCCAGCACAAAACAGCTTCTATAATACCTCACTGGTTATCCAGAAGCCAACAACACAGTACCCTGAAGCAACCCAGCCTTAGGCCTCCACCCGGACACCCAAGTCAAATATGATGAGGATAACTGAAAATCTTATTCATCATATAAAAAAGTTCTACCAATCCCAAAAAATTGGACACATTACCTCCCAGGTTAATGAATATTCCAGAATTTACCCAAATACATGCTTATAGCCAATTCTTATTAACTAAACTAAAATGTATTTAAAAAGAAAAGAGAAAAGGTATTGGTTAAAAGATCAATATACATACAGATATGAGTACAGTTCTTGAGATTTCGATTCATAGCGGAGATGGTGAGCTTTGTAGTTACAAAGAGTTCTTCAGAATTAGTTCATAGGTTATAGTACAATGTTTATATTTATATTCAGAGTGAATCCAGGTTTAGGACTGGAGATCTCAATCTTGGGCTTAAGCTTCCCCTGCATGAAGCATCAAGCAGAGCTGAGACAAAAAGGACTGGGACCCAAGGCATATTTATACAATGTTAGGCCTTCTTTGACAGGTTGGAGTCCTTTGGTAACAATAGGCAATTATGGAAACTTATTTCCTAAGCATCACCGGTAATTAGTTACCCAAATTAACACGTGGCAATTTATCCATTAGGCAGTCTATCACAAACATGAAAGGGATACATAGACAATGATATTATTTCACCCAAGATTCATCTAATCTACCTATCTACCATGGAATAGCCCTAATTACCATTTAATACCTTTTGAACATGTCTCTAAAGGTTGAATCGAGGTCATTTAGCCTGCGGGATGTTTAACCCTTTCCGGACATGCATCACACTTTGTATAAGATTCATTGCAACTATATAACAGTGGTAACAACCATGATTTTGCATGGTCATATTTTAATCAGATAACATCACAGGAGGGGAACAGCTTATTCAAACCTGCAGAAGTGTTGGGGACAGATATGAGAAATAGGTTCTGCTACTACAGTAGAATCAGGGTGGCCTCATAGTAGGAAGTTCTGTCAGATAATCAGCAGTCTAGTTTATTTTCACAGTGCACTCCAATTTTGTAAGAAGTCTTCCAATTCTAACTGATGAAAACACCTCCCGTTTCCCAAATTTTGGAGTAGCTTTTGCTTGAGCCATATGATCTGACATAAGAAGATCAAAGTAGACTGGTGTGTAGAATGAGTTAGCTATGGAAGAAGGTGTCCTCCAACTAAATCCTGCTTAACCAACACAATATTTCCTTTCACTTGATGACCATTGCCACAAACCAATCATCCCAGTTAGACCTAAACTCTAGGTGCACATAGCTAACATTCAGCACTTCAGATTGCACAGCCTGAAGTTATCATGGCCAAAATTGCCTCAAAGCCAATCACTTTATACTTGGTGTCAACTCATAACAAATTGATATTTCAAGGTGTTGGAGACTTTGCTTACAGCACCTGCTCACATAGACAGTATTAGATGCATTAAAAACTATGATAGGTTTGGTTTTGTCTCTCAGACTCTGTAAAAATAAGAACATATTCAACAAAAACAGAGATCTACTCAAATGTCTAATGTCCACATGTGAAGTATCCTCTATTTATGAATGTTAGAATACTATTTAAGATGTCATTAACTTTTGAATTATATGTTCTAGTGGAGATTATCCTTACATTCATTTGGGCCAGAGTATCTTCCTACCCAAAGCCCAAGTGAACTGGCTTTGCATAGGAGGACATAATCTGTTTTCCATCCAAGCTGCACTGTACAAATGTAGTCTCCTCAGTAGCTTTGCCCCATCCTATGCAAGTAACTGCAGACACAGTGACTGATCTTGATCTCCCATGTCTGCCTTTATCCTGCAAATAAATAAATAAATTCAGCAGCCACAGAATAGTGTTCTGCATGGCCCTCTATGTGGGCTGGCCATATCCTACTTCTATCATCCAGTGACATGCAGCCAAACTGCTTCTACAGTCTTTTGCATAGTAAATGCCTGTAGAAATGACTGAAATGAATTTGCCCATTCAAATGTTTAACTTCCTGTGTCTGCATTTCTTTTGAAGGTGGTGATAAAACCACATGATATGATTGCTAATGTTTGCCTCATTAGAATGGCCATACTGGGTCAGCCCAATGACCCATCTAGCCCAGAATTCTGTCTTCCAAGAGTGGGAGATCCTTGGGTCTTGTGTTATGTGAAGGGATAAATAACACTTCCTTATTCGCCTTCTCCACGCCATTCATGATTTTAAAGACATCTATCATATCCCTCTGAACATCTCTTTTCCAAAATGAACAGTTCCAATGTTTTTAATCTCTCCTTATATGGAAGCTCTTCCATACCCCTAATAATGTTTGTTTACCTTCTCTGTATCTCTTCCAACTCTAATATATCTTGGGCCATGAGAGCAGCACACAGTAGTCAAGATGAGGGCATACCAGGGATTTATATTGTGGCATCATGATATTTTCCTGTCCCTTTCCTAGTGGCTCCTCACATTGTTAGATGTTTGACTGCTAGGGCACATTCAGTAGATGTTATCAGAGAACTATCCAGTTGGGACATATAGTTGGGATCATTTTGTATGTATAGTTGGGATTATGTGTTCTAATGTACATTACTTTGCTTTTATTAAAATTGAATTTTACCTGCCATTTTGTTGCCAATCACCCAGTTTTATGAAATCCCTTTGTAACTCTTTACCATCAGTTTTAGACTTAATTATTTTGAATTATTTTGCATCATCTACAAACTTTGCCACCTCATTGTTTACCTCTTTTTCTACATCATTTATGAACATGTCGAACAGCGCTGGTCCCAGAACAGATTCTTGGTAGCCCTGCTAATTACCTCTCTCCATTGTGAAAATTAACCATTTATTCCAATCTTTGTTTCCTATCTTTTAAGCAATTACTTATCCGTGAATGAACATTCCCTCTTATCTCATGATTGCTTATTTTACTTAAGGGCCTTTGGTGTGCAACTTTGTCAAAGGCTTTCTGAAAGTCCAAGTACACTGTAGGCACTGAATCACCCTTTTTATACCTCCTCAAAGAATTCTAATAGATTGTTGAGGCATGATTTCCCTTTACAAAAGCTTTGTTGAGTCTTCCCCAATATTGTGTTCATCGATGTGTCTGATAATTTCTGTTCTTTACTATAGTTTCAATCAATTTTCCTAGTACTGAAGTTAGGTTTACCAATGTGTAATTGCCAAGATCACTCTGGAGCCCTTCATTAAAAATCAGCATTACATTAGCTTTCTGCCACTCATCTGGTACAAACGCTGATTTAAGCAAAAGTTTACATACCACAATTAGTGTTTCTTCAATTTCATATTTGCATTCCTTCAGAACTCTGGTTGGTTGGTTGGTTTTTCTTTTCTATTTATGTGATGTAGATCCCCAGTCTCCAGAGAAAATACTAAGGAAAAAGGATATATCAGAACTTTATTCTTTCTATTTCTGTGACCTGGAGCCCCAGGCAAAACAGCATAAGATTTTCCTTGCCCCATTAGTCCCCAACAATCCCTGCCTGCCTGATCTAGTTTCTGCAGATATTTGTCAGTCTATCTGGGATTCCTAAAGTTTCATCCATTCTTAAATTCTGGCCCATCTTTTACCATAAAATCCATCCTCTTTTTCCTAGCCATGATTAGGTGCTGTGGAAGTTAAAACACTGAGATTTCAATGCCACTTTAACTTACAGTGTGAAAACACAATGAATGGGAGGCTGAGAACATCAGCTCTCATATGCTTCAGTCTCCAAAGATCAAGAATAAATTGCCCCTGAACATAACATTGCCTGCATGGCAGGGAATTGTGCTATCCGCTGAACCATTGCGATGATACTTACTGTTTATATCTTGAACTTACTCCTGAATGAATTATTGTTTTACTTAATGGGCCAGATGTATGCTGATTTACAAATCTGTGACTCTGATCCAGTGTCTCTGGAGCTCCACAGAGGTATGTGCAGAATAACTTTTAGTTTCATGATTAGGATCGTTACTTTAGAAAAGAAGTGTTAGAAAAACTATATTCATAGCTAATGTAGATATCATCATCATTTTGCTGCTGGCATCTGATTTTTTCCATGGTTTATTCCTCAGCTTCAGATAAATGGGGAATGTGAAACACCAAATTCTTATTCTTTCAGTTATCAAATCTGTATTGACACTGTCCCTCATTCTATCATGTGAGAAATTTCCATGTTTCCTGAAGAACTATTTCATGCCAGAAATACTCAATTTGTTCACTGGAAATTGTAGGGGAAACAAAAATCTAAACAGTCTAACAGTCTAAAAAAAGGTTTCAGAGTAGCAGCCGTGTTAGTCTGTATTCGCAAAAAGAAAAGGAGTACTTGTGGCACTGAAAGCATCCGATGAAGTGAGCTGTAGCTCACGAAAGCTTATACTCAAATAAATTTGTTAGTCTAAAAAAAAGTTTTAGTTAGGAAACACTGGGAAGCTTATTGTTAAAATATTCACCTGACCGATTTGTGAAGGTCATTTCATTCCAGATCATATCATCATGCCCTTCAGTGCATGCTGTCCTCAGCTACAAGACCATTACCTATCACTTTACCTATTTTTAAAACTTCAGATAAAATTATGCATTTTAAATTGATAGCTTTGTCATTTCCCATGCTCATGACTGCATGAATAAGCATAAGGTATACATACAGAGTATGTTTTATTTAATTGATAACTTTAGTTAATGGATCTCATTTCAGAGTGACAAGACATTCTTAGATGAGCTAGACAAAAATAGCACCTTTCTTAACAGTTGAGGTAAAACTGTGTGTGTGTGTGTATGTGAATATAATAATTTTAACAAAAATAAACATTTGCATAAGTTGTTGAGAATATGGCTTCTTTACATCACATTGTTAAGGAGAATGTGTTTGCCAGTATAGTTTGTATGTCAAATTAAAGGTGTGTATGTGACCAAGCAACCTTGACATGGACACTAAAAGCATTAGTATGCAAGGTCCTGAAAAAAATTTTGAAGGAGAAATTAGTTAAGGACATTGAAGTCAATGGTAAGTGGGACAAAATACAACATGGTTTTACAAAAGGTAGATCGTGCCAAACCAACCTAATCTCCTTTTTTGAAAAGGTAACAGATTTTTTAGATAAAGGAAATGCAGTGGATCTAATTTACCTAGATTTCAGTAAGGCATTTGATACCATGCCACACGGGGAATTATTAGTTAAATTGGAGAAGATGGGGATCAATATGAACATCAAAAGGTGGATAAGGAATTGGTTAAAGGGGAGACTGCAACGGGTCCTACTGAAAGGCAAACTGTCAGGTTGGAGAGAGGTTACCAGTGGAGTTCCTCAGGGATCGGTTTTGGGACCAATCTTATTTAATCTTTTTATTACTGACCTTGGCACAAAAAGTAGGAGTGTGCTAATAAAGTCTGCAGATGATACAAAGCTGGGAGGTATTGCCAATTCGGAGAAGGATCGGAATATTATACATGTATTATACAGGAGGATCTGGATGACCTTGTAAACTGGAGTAATAGTAATAGGATGAAATTTAATAGTGAGAAGTGTAAGGTTATGCATTTAGGGATTAATAACAAGAATTTTAGTTATAAGTTGTGGACGCATCAATTAGAAGTAACGGAAGAGGAGAAGGACCTTGGAGTATTGGTTGATCATAGGATGACTATGAGCTGCCAATGCAATATGGCTGTGAAAAAAGCTAATGAGGTTTTGGGATGCATCAGGAAAGGCATTTCCAGTAGGGATAAGGAGGTTTTAGTACCATTGTACAAGGCACTGGAGAGACCTCACCTAGAATACTGTGTGCAGTTCTGGTCTCCCATGTTTAAAAAGGATGAATTCAAACTGGAGCAGGTACAGAGAAGGTCTACTAGGATGATCCGAGGAATGGAAAACTTGTCTTATGAAAGGAGACTTAAGGAGCTTGGCTTGTTTACCCTAACTAAAAGAAGGTTGAGGGGAGATATGATTGCTCTCTATAAATATATCAGAGGAATAAATACAGGAGAGGGAGAGGAATTATTTCAGCTCAGAACCAATGTGGACACAAGAACAAATGGGTATAAACTGGCCACCAGGAAGTTTAGACTTGAAATCAGACAAAGGTTTTTAACCATCAGAGGAGTGAAGTTTTGGAATAGCCTTCCAAGGGAAGCAGTGGGGGCAAAAGATCTGGTTTTAAGATTCTACTCGATAAGTTTATGGAGGAGATGGTATTATGAGATAATGTGATTTTGGTAAGTAATTGATCTTTAAATATTCAGGGTAAATAGGACTAATCCCCTGAGATGGGATATTAGATGGATGGGATCTGAGTTACCCAGGAAAGAATTTTCTGTAGTATCTGGCTGGTGAATCTTGCACATATGCTCAGGGTTTAGCTGATCGCCATATTTGAGGTCGGAAAGGAATTTTCCTCCAGGGCAGATTGGAGAGGCCTTGGAGGTTTTTCGCCTTCCTCTGTAGCATGGGGCATGGGTGACTTGAGGGAGACTTCTCTGCTCCTTGAAGTCTTTAAACCATGATTTGAGGACTTCAATAGCTCAGACATAGGTGAAGTTTTTCGTAGGAGTGGGTGGGTGAGATTCTGTGGCCTGCGCTGTGCAGGAGGTCAGACTAGATGATCAGAATGGTCCCTTCTGACCTTAGTATCTATGAATCTATGAATCATTTCAGAGACTTCAAACCAAATATTAAATCCAATCTTGATATTGATTACAAAATTAGAAAGCAGTAAAATCAGCTAGGCAAACAGAAAACTACTGAAAACAAAACATTTGTTTTGTTTCTCTAAAGTAGACATGACTATAATTACAGTAATTGCACTAGCAGCAGAAGCCTTGCTTTTATGTAATATTATATCTCAGTTACATTGAATAAAAAATGGGATCTGTCTCAGTAGAACAACTAGTGTTTCAGGAGGACATTTTTTGTTGTTGCTTGTGTAATACCTAACCATAGTTCCCTGTGAAATTTTGTTTTGCATCAATATTAAGAAATTAGCACAAAGAAAGAGGGAACAATTTTTCAAAAACAGTGAGCCTGTTTATTAAAAGACTAAAAAATATTATGTGGAGCTTATTTAATTCTAATAAGGGCTAAAATAGAGGTTCCTAATATCCTAGTTTTACTGTAACCCTACTGAGGTTCTCTACTCACTAATATATATTATAGCAGCAGGGGTATTTGAATGAATGGAATGAGGCCCTATAGAGTATGTCTTCAGTGCAAAGAAACATCTATGGTCACTGAGTTTCAGAGCCTAGGTCAAATGACTTGGACTAAGGCTCTGGGGCTAAAAATAGTAGTGTAGACATTCCTGCTCGAGCTGGAGCCCAGACTCTGAAACCCATTGAGGGGGAAGGGTTTCAGAGCCTGAGCTGCAGCCCAAACCCGAATGCCTACAACGTTGTTTTTAGCCCCAGAACCCGAACTCCATAAGCCCTAGTCAATTGATCTGGTCTCTGACACTTGGTGCTGTGGGATTTCTTTTATTATTTTTTATTTTTTTGCAGTGTAGACATGCCCTAGAGAAGTGCTACTCAAAGTGGTGGTGTCGGTCTGCGCACCCATTGGAAAAAAAACTGCTGGTCCCCCACATCAGATAGCTTGAGAAGTACTGGACTAGAGCTCTCACACAGAAGGATCTATTGTCCTGGAACCTGGCTACTGGCAGCAACACACCCAAGCATGTTTTCTTTCTCATTATCCATTCCCTCAGTCTTCTCACAACCCCACCCTCATGCAACCTACCTGCTGTAGGAGGGGAAACCTACTACAATATTTTTTCATTTCATTCCTTAGTTGACAGAGTAATAAGAGGGGTCATTGATGTTAAGATCTGGTTTTCATTAAGCCATCATCCTACCCTTTTTCCTATTTATCGTCACCTCAGATATACATAACCTCATATATATATATGTATCTGCTGTACAATTTGTGCAACACAGCTTGCTCAGTGAAGCTCTGGGTGCCATAAGGATGAAGTACCATGAGGTTCTAGCTTCCACTGAGCTGGATTCATAATGCTAATTGTGAACCATGACATACCATTAACAATATATGGAATACCAGTCAAGCCAATGGACCAGTTATAAGGCAGTCACAGTTTACAAAGAAAACTCCAGTTATTTCAGTTACACTTGTATGTTCAATTTCTTATAGCCACCAGGCCACCGTCAACTCTCAATGCTTACGCCTCCTCCATCTGCCATTAAATCTACCCTAGATGTAGTAGAGGGAAAGCAGATGTTCAAGTAAGAGAAGGTTCTGCTCAGTAATAAATAAGGAGGTCTGCTCATGCATTATTGAGTCCCTAACTTATGTCTAATAATATACAATACAGTTCATTCTACTGTTGGTTCCAGGCTTCTATGAAGGTTCATGTGAGTAGTCCTATTGAAAATGCATTTCTAGTGCCTAAAAATGCTGGAGGAAGACAATGCATTTATGACTGGGCATGAGCAAATTTGTTCATTCAAAAGAAGAACCTCTGCCCATCTCCTCAATCTTTGCCCAGTCCCAGAAATAAATGTTTTTTCATGTACAGCAAACCATGCTCTCCAGATGTTGTGGTGTAGAGACACTACACGAGGGGATGCTTGTGGAACTTTCCTCAGCTGGAATCACAGGAAGGGGGTGACCCACACCAACTCTCTAGTGCACCTGTTGAGTTCTTCTGGGGAGAAAGCAACACCTACTCAATCACCAACACTACTGTAGGAATAAATGGGAAAAAAGACTTAGTTTAATCATTATGCCTGAGATTTTCAAAGCTGCCTAGTAGCTCTGGATGCCAATTCAGACTCAAAGGCAGTTAGATACACAACTTCGATTGAAAGCCAATGGAAGTTAGGCACCTTATTCCCATTTGTGCCTTTGAAAGTCTCCCCATAAATGTCCATATCCCCAGCTTTAAAAATATCAGCATATAGCTTTTCTGTGACCGTGAAAGCTTAGTGTTAAAACAGGATGAAAAAAAGGTCCTTTTAATAGAGGCTTTGGGGATGTTTCTAAGTTAAAGCATGAATTCGATGACAGTTCTGTGTCTATAATGTATTCATCCCAAGGTAAACTTATGCATGCATAAGTATAGCTTTTTTTTTTAATTGACAGCTTTAAAAATATGAAAAATGCAGCAGACTTTATTTAAGACACCATAAAAGGAGAATATAGATGGTGAATGGTCATGGGTGGGGAGTTGTGCTCCCCATGAGTAAAAGTGCAGAGCCTTTGGTGTCCTACATAAATAATCAGTAACACATTTCAGAAGGTCTCTATCTAATAAATCTCAGCTCAAAGTACTTAATTAAAATATTTCATCTAAACCCTATGTAATGGCACAGCTAACTTATAATTAAAATATTAGATTAATTTCAATACATCTAGAAAGGCCATTGGGATATTGCTTGCTACTGGCAGCTGAGGAAAGAACACTGCAGAGTGAAAAAATTAAAATACAAACTAAATTTGTTGGACCAGATTTTTGGATCCAGTTTATCTGCGTAGAAGGCCAGACACAAAGCCTACTGAAGTCAATAGGAGTCTTTCTGTTCATTTTATTGGACTTTGGATCAGGCCAATCACTGCAGGTCCACTAGTATGGCCAACCTCAAGAGATCAAAAATCATGAGTCAGAATCCAAAATTTAAATCCATTAGATTTAAAAAAACCATCAAATCATGTTTTTTATTGTCTTTTGACTTTTTAACCTTCCGCTACTCCTCTGCCAGTGTCTGTGTGGTAATTTCAGGTTGAAAAGTCAATCTTTAATGCACACACAAATGCACATATCTTCCTGGATGATCAGATGGAGACTTCACTTACCTTCTTCTTATCTCTGAGACTGAGAAATTGCCATCCATTTCCTATTACTGTTTTGACTCTCTCCTCATACAGTTTATTTCATTTGATAAGAAAAGGGCTGGATGTTAAATAGTTTGAGAACCAATGATCTAGTGAATGCATCATGATTCAAACATGCCTATAGAACGTAAAGGTTAATTAGTTACAGATACACATATTAAAAACTTTAAATTTACAAAAAGTCATTCATAGAAGTGATAATGTCACAGTAAAAACAATATGGGATTAGTTTAGCCTTTTGAAAGAAGGAGAACTTCCCTTACTCTCTCCACTCTCTGCCAACTTCTCTGGCCTATATTGGACAGCACTCCTCCACCTGCTACCACTCCCTCCTTCTCCTCATTCTCCCTCTTACTGCTCACTCCATTCTTTGGCAACCCCTAAATCTGCCTCCTAGTCCCACCAGTGCCTGACCCATTCATTATCTCCACCAAACTTTCACCTAGTCTCTGCTGCTCCTCACAGTCCCTGTGTCCTGTCCATCCCCCAAACCATAGGGTGGCAGTCATTTTGCCTGCCATTGTGGGCATGGCGTCAATGTCACTGAAAATAGTGAGCGGTGACAGCCAGCTTTATTAATGGCAGCCTCATCCACTCATGCAGGTAAACTATAGGGAAATGATGGCCGTCTTGCTGGCTTCAGCTCCATTGGTAGTAATAGAAGATAGTGGCCATTTTGAATAAGGGAAAACTTGTGTGTGGGCAGCCTTTCACCATGTTTTCATAAGACATGGTGGTATTGCTTGTATCCAAAGCTAGTCCCCCTACAGTGAACTCAAGCAGCCCATGGACTTCTTCAATGTACTTTGGCTGCAAATGCAGCTGAAAGGATAAGTGCGGCCCAGAGGCATTCCAGGCATTCTTTAATTTCCCTATCATGCTGAGATGGAGTTACATATGAATCCCTACTCTGGTTCTGTACCTAGAGGGGATCACCCTAACACTGAGGCACTTCTTCCAGTGCCAGTTATAGTGGTTTTCGGACCAGTGTATGTAGCAGCGTAGTACTAAGTGGCTGCACTTATTTTACTTATTTTAATTAGCTTTGGAAACAACTTTATTGGCCTGGTATTTCTTTTTAATTCATAGTAACAATTCTTAGCAATTATCTAGTGCCTTACAAATGAATTACATTTCAAGGCACTTTACAAACTTTAAATAATTAATATTTCTGACAGAAAGCATTTTACTATTTTTTTTCCTGCAAGACATTTACAAATCAGCTGGAGATTTCAGAAGTTGGAGGTTTCATGTGACACAAAAGCATGAATCCATGGCATGCATTTCAGAATGTTGAGTTGCCTGACGGTATGAATCAAGACAATTATTGTAAGATTCATTTACCCTATTAAAATGTTTATTTATTCCTATATCACATTAGCAACTAGCTTTTTAATGATTGTCTTTTAAAAATAAATCTCAATCTGTTTTTACAACAAATACAACATATAGCTCCTGATTCAACAAAATATTTCAGTATGCATATAATTTTAAGCATGTGGGAAGTCCCATTCAAGTCAAAGGGGCTAAACACACATTTAAAACTATGCTTAAGTGATTTGCTGGCTCAAGGCGATAATAATTGAATAATGTAAATCCAGATGTGGAATTCCACAATTACCATGCTCTATTTATCACAATTAGAAAATGGGTACCAAGATGGTTTTACAATAATGTTATTATTGTCAGAACTTCCAGCCACTAAAACCTTTAAGAATCTTCTCAGATTATAATCCAAGAGCACTAGTATCAACATCCTGACAATGCACAATGTAAGAAGCTTGTGATAGAAGAGCTGACAAGTCTCAGGTCCATAATATATTCAGCCCAAAGTGTACTTTGGCATACCCTTATAAAGAAGAAGTACAGAATCTAACAGTGAAGAAATAAATATGGTTATACAGGAGCTACTATAAAGACCGATAGAATGTAATACAGAATAATCTCCTTCCTATAAACGTTTGCTCATTTGATTATGACCATCTTATCAGATTTATAGTAAGGATATAATTCCCAATAAGATGATCAAAAATGTACAGAAAGGTTACCATACTCTGTTACTAAATTCTGTAAGACTTCTCCACATTATGCTAAATTCGACTAACAATAATAGCACCCAGCTCTTGTATAGCACTTTTAATCAGTAGATCTCAAAGCACTTTACAAAGTAGGTAAATATCATAATTTTGGAGAAATATCAGCATGTGTGCAGCTTTCACAGTTAAAAGCAGGGCTGGATTACCCAATGGGCAGACTAAGCACATGCTTAGGGCACCAGCAAAGCAGGGGGCACCAAAAAAAAATAATTTTTTTGAAAAAATTTGATATTTGATATTTCAACAAAAGCATCAAAGTAGTCATCATGGGAAAAATCAGAACTTTGTTAAACTTCCATACACTCCACTACACACTCTTCTCCCATTTTTCTGTTCTCTTTTTATTACTTATCCCCATCTAAACCAGGGGGGCGTCCTACTAATGTAGATCGAAATAATGCGAGGAAATCAGATCCTGTCATGTATTGCAATAAATTTATGTTTTAGTATTGATATATTCTTCTGAGTTATACGTGCTGTAAATAATAAGAGAAAAGATCCTGGTATGTGGGCTGATTTCAGTACCGATGATGTAGTTTACTGGATAGATTATGGACCAAACAACTGTCAACACCACAGTGGGCCATTTGAGAAATCACGTCCAACTTTTACCAATGGCAAACAAACAAGATATTGTCCACAAAAAATATTTTTGGCATGAAAGTGAATGGTGATAAATACACTCGAGAATGGCTCCTGTATTCACTATCAACAGGATCTGTGTACTGTTTTGTTTGCAAACTTTTTGCATATAAACCTTCAACATCCTGGTTTGCTGCAGATGGATTTAGTGACTGGTGGAATACTGTTTTAATTGAACAACATAAAAATAGCACTACTCACAGAGACTCAATGTTTACATATTTAAATCAAAGACAGGGCTTTGGATTGACACAAAAATTGGAAGAACAATATAAAGGGGACCGTGAATACTGGCAACATGTCTTGCAGCGTGTTATAGCTGTTATTCAAACATTAGCTGAACGTGGTCTGCCTTTCCAGGGATCAAATGACACATTTGGATCATTGCAGAATGGAAATTTCTTGGAATTGTTGGAGCTTGTGGCTCAGTTTGACCCATTTTTAGCAGGCCATATCTCAAAATATGGGAATGCTGGCAAAGGTAATCCATCATACTTATCCAAGACAATATGTGATGAACTCATTGGTCTAATGAGTGACAAAGTTCATTCAGCTATTGTGGATGAAATAAGTACTGCTGGGTACTTCAGTTTATCTGTTGACTGTACACCTGATCTTACACATATTGATCAACTGAGTATTGTACTAAGATATGTGTCTCCCACAGAAGAAAACCAGTTGAACGATTTATAACATTCCTCAATTTGAAAAGCCACACTGGTGAAGAAACTGTAAATCAAGGACTGCATTATCTGTGCCAAGTTTGCAAAACAGATTTCTCAAAGTGCAGAGGTCAATCTTATGACAATGCTGCCAACATGTCAGGGTGTTATCAAGGAATGCAGAAGAAGCTTTTAGAAGAGAACAAATATGCCATATTCATACCATGTGCTGCACACTCTCTCAATCTTGTTGGCCGCAGTGCGGTTGATTGTTGTGCGGTGGCAGTAATTTTTTTCTCGACTGTCCAGTTACTTTATATATTTTTCTCTGCCTCAGCACACCGATGGGCAATTCTTAAAACACATTTGGGCAACAATTGTGTGTTGAAATCTCTTTCTACTACTCGCTGGGAGGCACATGCAGTGGCAACAAGTGCAATTCTGGAGTCCTACTCAAAGATTGTGGATGCATTAGAAAGTATAGCTGAAGATGAATGATAAAAGGGAGAAACTATATGAGGCAGAAAACATTGCAAATAAGATGCAAAAACTATAGTTTGTATTCATGTTGACCATGTGGAATTAAATTTTACAATACTTTTACCACATAAGTCAAGCTTTCCAAGAAAAAGAATTGGATTTGAAAATATGTGCAGACCTCTGTCAATCATTAGCAGACCACTTACACACTTTGAGGAATGATTTCGAAAGTTTTGAAGACATATCAAAAGATATCTTGCCTGATACAAACTACAAAGAAGCCCAGTCCCACAAGCAAATCAGGGAAAAACAAACAAATGATAGCAGTGCAACAGAAACAGCATTGAACCTAGAGACAAATTTTGCGTATCTACTTACTTGCTATAATTGATACACTTGAAGCTCATATGAAGAGGAGAGGTGAAGTGTACAACGAAGTATCAAGAAGATTTTCTTTTCTAAATGATATGGATACTTATCTGACAAACAATATTCACAAGGTTCCCAAAAGCTAGTTGACTCATACCCTGTTGGCTTGAACATGAATCTGTGTGGAGAAGTATGGCAGTTCCACTGTTATATGCGCGCAAAGTTTAATGAAACAGGAAAAATGAAATTCAGTCACATTGATCTTCATGACAATATTGAAAGACGGAATACAATGTGTATTTCCAAATGTAGAGATCACACTACATATTTTTCTAACATTGATGATTACTAACTGCTCCACAGAACGCTCTTTTTCTCAGCTGAAAAGAATAAAAAACCCTCGGAGAACAACAATGTGTCAGGACAGACTTGATTCACTTTCCCTATTGTGTATGGAAGCGGACATGCTTCATCGAGTCAGCTTCAATGAACTTATCCAGAATTTTGCTATCAGAAAATCTAGAAAGAAGCTATTTTAATTTCAGCATACATGTAAGTTTTGTGTCAGTTTGAAAAATAAAATTTTATTTTATGGTATAGTATTGTTTTTATTTTGAATTACATATGGGGGGGCATAATCTTTTCAGTGCTTAGGGCCTCTAAAAGTCTTAATCCAGCCCTGGTTAAAAGCAATGTGAAATAAACTAACTTGTGTGATAGTTCACTTGCATGTGGATGAGGCAAAATGTGCATTGGTTTCTTCCTTTCATATCAGTTTGACCTGTCAGTGTTTCAGTTATTTAAAGGCCTCTGAATAGTCACATATTGTAACAAGGATTTAAGGCTGAGTTTAGGGGTTGAGGCAATGCCTCAGAGCCTTAACCCTGTTGATCACTACGCACCAGGCAATGCCCATGTCTGAAGTCATTATTGCTCAAACAAAGTTAATTACTGAACTTGTTTCTGTATTTACATACTGCCTAGAGAAGGCATTTGCACATCCTCAACAGGAATGGAAAAATAGCCCGTTGCTGTTACATCCTTTGAAGTTCGAAGCCACCTCACCTGTTGGAAACAAAGAGCTAGATATACCAACGTTAACACCAACCAAAAAATGATATCTTGTTTTACAGCTTCTGATGTGTGACCACAACATATGTTTCCTGCTCAGCAAGATAAGTAAATGGTGTTCTGCTCAGAAGGAATCTGTGGAACTATCCATGGTGCTGAAAATCAAGTAAGTGAGTGGCCGGAGAAGTTATAGGCTGGAGCTGAAATGAGCAATCTTGTGTCTGTCCTCATGTGTGAAATAGCTGTGAAAGTATGGCTTATATAGATCCCTATAAATGGGACATGAAAATGTATAAAATGTTGTGCAATTTTTTCCTTACAATGTTTGTTTCTCTTTTTCTTCAGAGGGTCAACACACACTGAAACTGTTTCTTAGACATGACAGCCCTATCCCCTCACTTTCAAATTCAGGCATTTGTTTCCTAGTATAAACATTACTGAGGGAAAATGTTATTTTTAAATACAACTCCTGTTTGGATTTCACATTTGATTCTGTTACGTGTGCTTTTAACCCATGTAATAAAAACATGTAAACACTATAAACAATTAAAGGATGTCAACAATTTGGTATTCTTTATTTCAGTCATCTCTCTGCTTAAGCATTACTTATGAAGTCATAGATGGAGTGTAGTAGTTAACTAGGATTCTTTCTACTGCCTCTGTAGCCAAAAGGCACAAATTAAATTTGTATTTCAGTAGGAGCTACATAAACAAATAGGCTGATTGAGAAATGGGAAGGTGTCACCCACAAGTCTGCAACTACTGCCAAACTTCCCTGCCAAACAGACTGGATAATGCTCATTCCCACAAGGTTGTGAAAAAGGCAGCCAAAAGTCTATTACTGTTGTCTCTTTTTCACTGAAAATTTCACTGAAATTAATTTTATGTGATACTTCTTCTGAATATGATATGAAGCAGTAATGACCTGAATTATACTTGACAGCTGTTTTCCATTCATGAGACTTTTCATAAAAAGTTAATTTATACAGCTCTGGTAAAGTGACGGCAACTTAACTTTCTGTTAGGGAGCATATACTGTACAAGAACATTTCTGGTGGACTAAGTTTAAAGAGCAAACAAATGTCTCAGATTTTGAAACATATGCATACAAAACTCAGCACACCCAAGCACTGGAATTTGTATATTCACTAAATGTATACAAGGTATGTATGCTTGCACAAATCATGATTTGCATGCATGCATTAGAGTTTAATGGTCCCATTGAAATACGTTGGACTTCTGACTGGGTGGGTTCTACTTATTTTGAGAAAGGATGCTAAGATTGGGGACCAAGGGCTAGATTCTGACTTGAACTAGTCACACAGGCAAGGCACTGACAGAAAGTAATAAGAATAGTAGTCAGAATCACTCTTACTACCATGGTAAGACTACCTGGACTTTGGCTACAAGTACATAGGAGTAAGCAGGACTACTGGAGCACTTACGATCTCCCAGGACCTGTGGGTGGGCAGTGGGAAGGGGGGTGGAGAATGGATGGAGATTTGCTATTCACTGTCAGAATAACTGAGCAGAAGGGGATTAGAGAAGACTGGAATTTACTGCTCATATAGGTCATGAGCAAGAAGACAGGAATTGTGTCTCAGACATGTCTCTCTGGGTCACAGTGCGTCCAGGGATGACTCATGGGGAAGTACTGTTAACCCATTAACCCTTGCTCGAGGCAGTGTCTAAAGTCACAATCTACTTCCAAGTGGCTAACTTTCAGTTTTCCTTTACCTACAATACAATTGTCTAGGCAAACTGTCTTGCACCATTCAGTTAGGTTTAATTATCACTGTAGCTCAGTGCCCAAGCCTCCAAATTTAGGCAGGATACAGTTTTGAGTGGAATGAAGCAGTTTTGTCAGCATATTTCTTCAGAGGTTTGTCAACTCCCTTTCCACTACCATGATAATAAGCAGGACAGCTCTGTACTGAGCAACATGGTTGTCCCTTCAATTCTCTGAGCTGTGATACTCTAACCTGCAGCCTTTCCTGTCAATCATAAGTCTATTTCCCCCTATTATGGTTGATGCTGTTGCAAGCCTCTGGCTTTGTGCAGAAAAAAATGTGGAGCATCTTTTCCCACAGTACCATGTGTGCATTTTATCAGCCACCATCCACTCACTCCTCAGTGTAAAATAATGTCTATTGAAAAAGTATTAACACTTTGGCTTCCTTGAAACAGTTAGCATTGCTAGCTGTTGGCTGGCATACTGATTAGTATAATTAGATCAGCTATAAATATTAATTATGCCATTCCACAAACGATCCATCACAGTTCTCATTTGAATGCTCTCCCCTGACAAAGCTATTAGCTATCAGCACCTTCCAGCAACGTCGTACACTGATGTCAATCTGCATCTTGAGTTGACTGTAAGAAGCAAAATTATTAATAAACCATGGGGAAGAAAAGTAGTAAAACCACAAAGGAAGCAACATTTTTAAAAGACAAATAATGTCCTTTTATTATTCCGAGGCATCTCTGGTTTTCTGTTCCTCCGCGATGATTAACACTACTAGCGAAGAGAAAGTCTGCATCACTAAAAGATATTCAACCCTGATATTCAACTGCAGCAAATCAGAAGACACTTCTAGGACTTTGGTGGAAAATATATATGGAATGAAAGTGAAATATTGACCTTTAAGGGGCAAATCCTGTCCGTCTTTCTCTCGGAGGCTGTGAAAGCTGTGATGGGTCTGCTAGACAAAAAATGGAAAGGATTCTGGATAGCCATGCAGAAGGTGCATGTCCCTCATGTAGCAATGACCTCAACTAGGGAACCTCTATGCAGCAGGCTATGGCTTGAGGCAGAGCACAAGTAGGCATCAGTAGGCTGGGAACAGGCTCGGGCCTAGAGATTTGCTTCTGAGTAGGTCCTGCCTCCCCAGGGGAAGGTTATGAGATACAAAACTTGCTGCAGCTGCTGGAGCTTTCACTGTAGAGGTTTCAGGCACCATTTCCCTTGTCCACTTCTTCCCTGCACGGAGCATGGCCTGGCTACTTAGGCCAGACAATGGGCAGAGATTTTCCCTTCACACTGAGCCAAATTCATTGCTAATGTTACTTCACTGATGTCTATGGAGTACAGCAGGGATGAATTTGGCCCAATGTGTTTCATTAGTTTTAATCTCTGTCCCCCACAGTGGACTGATGCAGGTAACTGTAAAGGATTGTGAGCCAATCTCAGTAAGGCAGATATTTGTCTTTCCCAGCATGTTTTTTTCTTCCTTCCATCAATCCTTGTTTTTAATAGAGGAAATGATCAGTTTCCTTAGTTCCTTGGCATCCCACAGCAGCACTCCTGCAAAACTTTCTAGATAATGATCAGAATTTGGGGCTTGCTTTCAATATTTCATTATTGGTCTTTTTCTGGTTATTCTGCTTTCCCATCTTGACCCAGTTTCTCTGCTCTCAACAGCCTGTTAGTGAGGCTGTAAAGTCTTGCAGTAAAGAACTAAGCTAGATTTTTAAACTGGTCGGAAACTTGGTTCTTTATGTGATATGACTCAAACCAGTCTTTCTAATACTATCTCAGTAAAAAACAACAACACTATTTACCCTATTTTAAATATCCTTCACTGCTGCTCTTACCATTTCTCTGCCTGTCTGGTCCCTGAATGGGCACTGCCTATAGCAGAAATCTGTGAATCTCTGACAGGAAGTTCTGTCTCCAGAGCAGTCATCACACACCACAAGGAATATGAGACGCATTGGCTTAAACTTTTTTTTTTTAATAAATGGGAAGAGTTGGTGTGCCAGGCAAAAGTGAAGGGATAGAAACAGAAGAGATTAGGAAAAAGAAGTGAGGGAAAGTTATAATTAGGGATGAGGATTTCAAACCTACTAAAAAAAAACCACGAAATCAATATTTTAAAAGGAATGAAAAACTTTTAATTTTCAAGATCCATTTCTCTGGCAAAATGCAAATTCTGACTGCTACATGGTTTGGTTTGGTTTTTAACATGATTTTGAGACGATTTGAACCAAATACCAAATCTAAACTGGTTTACTTTGACAAACTTCAGATCTGGATTCACCTCCAAATGTTGTGACACAGGTCCGTCTCTCCTCTGGTAATCCCAGAAGCAGAATAAGGCTTGCTTTCAAACAAGAGACTTTATTGTTTTCATAGCACAGGATTCCATTTAGTCAGCAAAACCTCAGCCAAGATTTACCAAAGTGACTAATGGTTTTGGGCCCACCTTGAGCTCCTTTAAAGAGTTTTCTGTGCAGGCGCACAGAACTTTCCTAAAAACTGGTCCATTCACAGTGTTTCAAGTTGAGCATTCAAAATTACTTGTCCTTTTGCAAAATAATTGGACTCATTTTTTAAATAACACTTCTCGTGAAAATTAATGGCTGTTGTTTTGGGGAAAATGTTTTGTGAAAATCCAACAACATTCAAGAAGCTAAAAACATTTAAAAATGAAGCTTGAGAAGTTTCACAACCCCTCAAAAACTGTTGGGTTCTCCTATCTATAGTTACAATCTTTAAAAACAATTATAACCAGAGTGAAAGGAAGATTATAAAATCTTTGAAAGAAAGACCTCAGGTTTGCTGATGTACATCTGGTGCCAGATGGGGGATGCGAGTTCAAATGGCAGTTAGTCCTTCATTGCCTGGGTTGGAATTATTTGGGAGCACGATCAATGAGGTGTACGAAAGTTGCTAGGAAAAGGAAGCGTTTCTGCTGCTGTTCCATTGCTCCTACTGCTTCCATCAGAATGAGGATCCTGGGCTACTTCCTCAAGGAGTGGCCAAAAGGCAGGAACTGAGGATGCTGAGGACTGGCTGAAACTAGAGGTTAAAGTAATGGGTACTGCAGCTCCCCTTCCTCTAATTAAAACAGAGGGACTTTTGAAGCGCTGCTCCTGCAGAGATCTCCTACTTGGCTGATGAAGGACACTAAATACATGGTTCCTGACTGGGAGATTTGAGGGTTTGACAATATCATTGCTATGTTAAAGTACTTCTAAGAAAACAAAGAACATATACAACTTTGGGCAAATAATGATCAAGAATATTTGTTATTTTACTGGATGAATTCAAAAATTTCATAGATTTTAAGTTCAGAAGGGACTATTATGGTCTTTTTGTCTGACCTCCTGCATACCAAAGGCCTTAGAATTTCAACTAGTGATTTACTGCTTTTAACCCAACAATTTGTGGTTGAAATAGAGCATACCTTTTAGCACACATTAAATCTGGATTTAATACTCCAGTTGATTGTGAATCCATCACTTCTTTTGGTGGTCTGTTCATATGGTTTATTACCTTCACTGGTACAAATAAAAAGTCTGAACTTGGTTGATTTCAGCAACAAGCCATTGGGTCTTGCCTTTGCCTGCACTTCTATTTTCTCTTCAATGAATCAAATAGATTGAGCTTCTTTAGTTTCTCATTATAAAGCATATCTTCCAGATCATAGATCATTCTTGTAACTCGTCTCGGAACCCTTTCCAATTGTTCAGCAACCTTTTTAAAATATAGGTGCCAATATTGGACACTGCACACCAAGGGCAATTTTAACAATGTTATATACAGTGACAACAACACTGTCCTGCTGCTGTTTGATATTCCTCTGCTAGAATCATGTTCAATTCAGAATCAACAATGACCCCTGAGTCTTTTGTGAGAGGTAATAAGAAAAATCACAAATCTTTACTATTTCTAGTCATTTTAAATGCTGTAATCAGTAGCAGAGCCAAGTTGTGAGCAGTGGTAGAGCCAGAAGGGGCGATGGGTCATTCTTGCTGCCACCTTCAATTATACTTATTGGCTTGAAAAGACACCACACGTACACTTAAAGCCCAGTGGTGGGGAAGTCGCCCCCTCTGCCCCATGTTAGTTCCACCCCAACTGTAATAAAAATGTCAGCTGATGGCATGCAGTGCCCATTGTCCTAGTCTTTATAATAAGAAGCCTAAAGTACTTAATAACCTTTTGTCATAAATATAAAGGGAAGAGTAACAACCTTCCTGTATACAGTATTATAAAATCCTTCCTGGCCAGAGGCACAATATCCTTTTACCTGTAAAGGGTTAAGAAGCTCAGGTAACCTGGCTGGCACCTGACCAAAAGGACCAATAAGGGGACAAGATACTTTCAAATGGGGGGGGGGGGGGAAAGGCTTTTGTCTGTCTGTTCTGTGTGCTAGCTGGAGAGAGATCAAGAAAGCAAGCAATCCAACTCCATTAGAATTAGTAAGTACTAGCACAGAAATGCATTAGTTTACTTTTGTTTTGGCTTGTGATTTTCTCTGTGCTGAGAGGAAGGTGTATTCCTGGGTTTTTTTTCTAACTTTAAAGTTTTTGCCCAGAGGGAAATCCTCTGTGTTTTAAATCTGGTTGCCCTGTGAGATTAGCTTCCCTTCTAATTTTACAGAGGTGCTTCTTTTACCTTTTTTCCTTCTAATAAAGTTTTGTTTCTTTTAAGAGCCTGACAGATTTCTCTATTGTCCTAAGACCCAGGAGTTTGGGTCTGTGATCACTTTGTAACCCATTGGTTAGGATATTATTCTCAAGTCTCCACAGGAAAGGGGGTATAAGGGCTTGAGGGGATATTTTGGGGGAATAGGAACTCCAAGTGGTCCTTTCCCTGATTCTTTGTTAAATCACTTGGTGGTGGCAGTGTACCCTCCAAGGGCAGAGTTTGCGCCTTGGGGAAGTTTTATCCTAAGCTGATAGAAATAAGCTTAGGGGATCTTTCATGCGGGTCCCCACATCTGTACCCTAGAGTTCAGAGTAGGGAGGGAACCCTGACACCTTTAAATGGTAAAATACCGTTTTATAATACATTCTATTGACTACCAATGGCCCCATAAACTCTCTGAGAATATATACTCTACCAGAGCTTCTCTTGATTTAGTGGTTGATTTAGGAGCATTTAGTGATCACTTTGAAACATTTTTATTTCAAAATATAAAGTTCAGCACACATCTATAAACATGTTTAGCGTGCAAACTTTCTTTCCATTTTAGATATGTGACAACATTAGGGGAGTTTTGCTATTATCTGCCAAATTTCACACAAAAATATAATTCTCCTGGTGAAATTTTGCTGCCTTTTGCTTTCTGATAACAGCTCACAAAATGCATCTTTTCCTTTCTGAGATACAAATCTTCCAAGTAAACCAATCTTGTCAAACATGTGACTTTCCTTGAAATGTAAAATGTGCTGGTTTTACTTACCTTTATTTTATCTGAAAGTGAAATGTGTATATCTATTAGGATTGAATAAAGTGCTAGAATTCATGAAAACCAATGGATTCTGAATTCAAGTAGTTTGTTCTATTTTATAATATTTAGGGATAGCTGTTTTGGGGTGTTGGGATCAGTTTCTTATGAAAACAAGAGCCATTTGTGAAATGTAGATCTAGATCTGGAATGGAATTTTAAAATATCCCTACATTTGGGGATTTTTGATATTATATTTTTGACTCATCTTTAGTGTTCGACTTTTTATTCTATCTGAAAAAAAATTACATTCCCCTCTCCCTACAACAACAACTTCTTCGTTTTCCTTTCTTCTGAATTGTAATTTTATTGACTTGTTTAAATTGGTTTACAGAGATGCACAATAATGCATTTGCAAAAAACTCCTTTGCATTATTGAGAAACAAACTGTATTCATAATGTATATTTACCAAGGACAGTTGATTGTACTCCATTTTCATCTGAACTGGACACTTCAACATTTGCCAGTGTAGGCAGTCCTGATTTTTATAGTTGCCTGACTTTTCCATTTTTGGCTGAGCTTTTAAATTATCTTTGTGCACTAAATAAGGGCATTTGGAAATGGACCTAGGCAATATACTCTTATGAGTGCTCTGCTTAATGTTGCATCTAACTACTTCTTGACATCACTTTTGCAATATTAAATAGAAGCATTTGAAAAAATGAAATAATTATCTTAATAAAATGTTTAAACAGTCTGTGCTGTAGAAAGTATTATGACTACTTTTTCAGATCATATCCACTACATTTTGTCAAAGCAATTTTACTGACTGCTCCAAGGTATATGATAAGGTAAGACACGTATGTATGTTTGAGTTATAACAGGCAGTTACCAGATAATTAAGTAGCTGAAAACGATTGATCAGATGGGCATGACATGCTCAATATCACAATGTTTACTAGAATAATCCTATCATTAATACATTGTAGTTCCTTGCAAAATTATTTGGTCAGGTCCTACAACTACATTTTTGTATAATCTTAATGTTCAAAAGCATCCTGGTTTCTTTTATTTAAGTGTGGGAGCTATTTTGTTTTAATTTCGTTCAAATTCACTTTTGAAGTAGACCATAAAAATGCATCTTAGATATATTTGCCACTACCCAATCTGGCTTATAAAAACGTAAAGATGCTAACAATATGATAGAACTAAATTGTAGCTATAAGTGATTTACAGTGAAATCCTGGCCCCAATAGCAAAACTCCCATTTGACTTCAATGGAGTCAGGATTTCATCCTTAGTTTGCAAGAGCAGATTGCTGGATATCTACAAGACTATTATTTAAAAACTGCAGATTAGTATTGTACCATGAAAGTACCAAGACGTACCATGAAATTTTCCATTGTGATGGATTTCTGTTGCTTACTTGTTTATAAAAGATTGTATTACATCAGGTAATATTGTGCCATATCAACTTGAACCCATGAAGAATGATACTCAAGACATTTGACAGAAAAGATGGAATAGAGACCATACTTCACCTTCTTGACTCTATCTTGCCAACAATTGCCATCTGGTATCTTTTTATTTTATCATCATTTTAATTTTTCTTGCCAATAATTTGAACTGAGTTATTGGAAAAATATAGAGCATCAACAATGTGCTTGAGATGCCAGATGTATGCCTGACTTTCAAGATGTATTTTCGTGCAATGTGTGTTTATGTGGGATGGGTGAGGAGAAGTTTTCTTATGTTATACTTACAGCCATTTATCTTTTGCTTTTTCATAAATATATTTGTTTTTTTTCCTAACTGTGAATGTTTCTGTCTATGAAATAGGAGATTACTCTCTAGCAGACTATTTTTTCCCCTCGGTACTTGATCCAACAATGAAGTTGTATGTTTGTATGTGTTATCACTGTGGGATCAGGAAGAAGGTTAATTTATCTGCAGAAGAAATGGAACACAAAAATGTGTTTAATAATTAGCAGTAATGGGAAAGGTCAGCAGAACAAAAGCTTCATTACTCTTTCTTGTCTGAAAAGTTCCAGTGGCATGAATGTCTTTCCTTTCAAAAAACAGCTATATTAAGCCTTGGGATTTTTTTTAAAGTCTTTATTAATTTTTTTCTGGGCTCAAATCCAGAAAGAACAATGGGTCAAATTCTGCTTTCAGTGACACTGAAGTGACACACCATTGGAATTATTCTGCATTCACAAAGGTAGAGCCAGGGCCATAAGTTAACTCTAAAATTCCATGATCTACCCCTAAATAGTCTCATCAGAAGATGATTTCTTAGGGCTGATTACAGTTACAGCTGATGTCAGACAGGAGTAACTCCATAATGGAGTTACAGCAGTCTAAAACCAGTGGTAAGCAAGAGGAGACACATGCTCATTGATTTTCCAGTGCTTTCTCTCAAATCAATTAAACCCCAATTAGGGAGCAAACATCAGAAAATATATCATTTTACATAATACTAGATTTCCCACACACACACACTGTATATCCATCTCTAGTGCCCTATGAACCTCAAAAGTAAGTACTATATTCTGTTTCCTTTCCTATTAGACCTTTAACTATGATAATTATTTTCAATAGTTGCAGTGGACTGCAGCTGCCAGATCACATTTTTACTTATCTGCTCCAAATGACAATTTATTTTCTAATTAACTTCATACACCCGTGAAATTATTCCTTTTTCTAACTTCTAGACTTTACAGCTTGTAAATTGTAGCCTTTATTTTAAATTGCATTGGTTGATAGTTTTTTTTTACTTCACAGTGAGTTTAGCTTCCACACCACCACAGGTTTTCAGATTAATAGAGTGAAAGCTATCCTTTATAATTCTCAGAGTGAGAGACTCTAAGGAGCACATGAAGAATGAATACAGTGACCACAAACACAGTTGCAAGTAAACAGTCTTGTTTGTATTATAATGTATAATTATACATTACACTCACATAAACATCTGCACAACCTGAGAGAGCCCAAGCAATAGTCAATGCCGTAGTCATATTCACATCCCCAAATATGTTACAGAGTCTGGTGGATCTCTCAAAACGTGGACATCAAGAAAGGGGTGGTTCCTACTGGGGTCTTCCCACTTTTACCCAACTAGGGAACCTCTTTTATACTGTTGTTCTGACCACACATAAACCTGCTCCATATGCATGAGTGTTCCAACCTCTTTTTCCTTATCTGTACTTCCACACCCTATAAATTGTGGGGTGCCCCACTTTCCATAGGTTGTTCTGTTAGTTCCTGTTTTCCTTATTAGCATCTGATTAACCTTCATGTCAACCTGTTTCCAGGGTAACCTGAGGGTCAGAACAAAACTTTCCCTGGTGTTTCAATCAGGTGCCTTGTGATCTATTTTTCCATAACATCACCTACAGACACATTTTTTACAGTAATCATGTGGTTTTATTGGCAAAGGATCAGTCTTTGATCACCCACTTGCATCAAGTCTCCTTAAGCCTGTGGCCTAGTGTTGGTAAACTGAAATCCTACAGGCCTTAGCTTGTAGCCCATGCATTACTGCCTTACATTACTTACATTCCTAATACACACTCATCACACCTAAATACCTGTCAATCCTATACTTCTATAATCCTACAAGATATATTTATTTATCATACATTTATCATATAAGTGTGGGGAGGAGGGGAGATTGTTTGGCTTGTTGGAGGAGGGAGTTCGTTGCTTTAAGGTGGGGAAGAGAGAGGCACCACAGCTGCTGCTGCAAACTCAGAGTGGGTCAGAGTGAGGTTTTTTCATCTACCCCACATTGTGTTCTGGGTAGAAGTGGAGGGACTTTGTTACGGTGAGTAGGGAAGGGAGTTAGGCTATTATGTTGCAACACATTATGTAAGTGTGGGGCAGATGTTTAGTGCAAGTACTCCATAGGAAAGGGCTAAATGGCTTGGAAGGAGGTGTTTGTTAAAGGAGCAGGGGTGGGGGAGATTCAGGGTGCCTATGACTGGCAGGGCAAGGATCCATCATCCCCATCACCCCCACCTCCTTTATAGCCCACCTTAACTCTCATTGAGGGAGGATAGTAAGGTCTGAGCAATGAGATGGCTGGACCAGGATGGAAAAAGGGGTGGGGGACTGGCAGAAGCTCCCAAATAGAGATTGAAATGACTTGGAGTTACCTGCACTATACACTTTTATCTGCCAGGTAGTTCCAGACATTGAATAATAAAGTTGTGGCCTGATTAAACTATATCTAGAGTCTTCTGTTCTTTGGGTATAGCCAAACAATGATCACTGTTATGTTAAAGTCAATGAAAATATGCTGATTTACACAAGCCCCAAATCTGGCCCTTTGTTTTGTCACCTCCTATGGAAAAAGAAAAATGGCAACTCCGCTGAGTGCCATTCTTCAGTCCTGAAATGTAGGAGGGTGTTTGGGGATCAATCAGCTAAATAAGAAAGAAATGATTAGATCCATTTTTCAGCTTCACCACCCATTGCAAGTGTTTGTCCCAAAAAGAGACCATACAATTTTCCTGGGGCAACTTTCCCTTTCATGACCAAGTTGTTATGGGTTTTTTTTAAAACCATCCATGGAGACCCTATTGTCATTGCTAAAATGCTGGTGAGCAGAGATTACGGTGCCTCTTGCAGATGGTGCCAGAAAACCAGTACTTTGGCAAGTACAGATCCCTTCTTCTTCCTCCTCATAAGGAACCATGGAGTAGTTTATGATAAATGTCTGGATTGGCAAGGAGACTTTTTATGATGTTTACCACAGGAAACAATCTCAGAGACAGTATGAACAAAGGAAGAAAGAAAGATTAATTTTGCACTCAACTGTTATAATAGGAATACCCTAAACTCTTAAATCATGTGTAAATCACAGTTCAGAGAATTTTCTCTATCCTGTTAAATGTATTCACAAGACTTCATCTCTGCAGGTTGGACTGTAACACACCTGATATTTTGTGTGTTTTATTAAACATAATTTTCCAAGATATGTTTAGTGTGTATTCTTCCTCCAGCCACTTCAGAATCCTATGAGGTAATTGTGCTGATTACAATGTTGAAGAGTCCCTTGTACCTAGGCCATTTATGACCTATTTAATATTTTTGCAGAGCTCTGTTAAATAAACTAAATGGATTTTGCCTGTGTTAAGAGTAACATTGAGCATAAACTAAATGGAAATTAGCTGGGTGGACTTGTAGCTAGAAACCTGACTCTGTGTTTATCTTGCCATTATTACAGTGGAAGCTGCTTAAAGATAGACTTATCAAATACAACCTGTGTCTACCCCCCCACCTCCCATTTGATGCTCCTTTTAAAAAAATGAGTCAATCATTTTCCCCTCACTTGTTTCAGAGTGGAACCAGGAAATGCAGAGGTGCATGATAAATAAAAAACAACAAAAGATTAAATGCATTTCCCTTAAGCCTCAAATTACAGTGTGGATAGAGGGGCATTTCAATTTTTGTATTTTCATCCTGAACTGGTTCATCTGTTGCTCTATTTAATTTCTCTGGTCTGGTACTGAAAAGCCTCTTCTGTCTTTTTCTGACTTTTGGAATTCATATTTTCAAAATCCAAGAGGGTTTCAAGGAGAAGGAGGATAGGTTATAGGGATAGTTACAAATTTTATGTCAAAATTATGTTTGGTAGAAAATTAGATTTTCAGTTGAATGAAATATTTCACAAAAGTGTCTGCTTTCCTTGGAAAATGTAAACCTTGTCAAAACCTGTTCAGCTGAAAATTGAACAATTTTTTTCCATTTTAATCAGAATTTTCAGTAGAAGAAAAAACTGTTTTCCTATCAGCTCTGATTGGTTGCCCTATTATGCTGGGTATTGCAAACAACCATACTCTGATATAGAGGACTCTGTAAATATTTACAGTATGTTCATTTACATGCTTTCAGTTGGTTGACAGAAATGAAACCCAACAAATTCCTTTTCTTGTTACTTTATTTGTCATACAAACATCATGTCAGTCTGTGTTCATACACAGTTCTCTTTTGTGATGGATTCTGTTGCATCAAGTAAGTGCATGCCATTTTGTATCAATTTAAAGTCCAGCCTGACATAAGACAGCCCATGCAGCCAGCCTGCATATTTGTGGGGAGTATTTTTTTGCGAATCCTCTACCCAATCCATACTGTCCAGGATTATTTTACAAGTAGCTTTTTTTCTCTCTCCGTAGGCATCTATGACACATGAGTAGCTCAGAACAGCAGAGACCATGGTACCATATACCTCATTAAGGTATCTCTTCTCACTCTCACTGCAAACATGACAGTCATAGGAGACCATTATATATCCAACATAGATAATTGGTACAAGGTTCTAAGCCACCTTGATTTTGTACAGACTTGGAGCTTGTCAACACACTGTCAGTGCATTGCAGTAGAGCTCTTATTAGTTAAATATACTTGACAGCACCTCAGAAATTGTATGTTTTAAGTCTGAAAAGCTTAAAGAGTGTGACATGTTAAGGTTATCACTTTCTTTTCCTGAATAATTACTGTCAGTGTTAATAAACACATTTCTTTTACAGTCAGTCTGTTGAGTGATATGAATAAGTTAAGAACCTGTATTTTATTTATTTATTTTAATTTTAAGGTCCTTGTCATTTTAGAGAATTTATAAAGTTATAATCAGCAGGTGATATTATAATTATAGGCCTATACTCTTTTGCACATTTAATTATCTCTCTGCTCTTACGTTTCCAGAGTACATGTTAAAACAGAAAGATCTAATGTAAAAGGAAAGGGAGCTGCAAGGACCAACATTAAAAGTCTCTAACTTTTACAATTTTACAGGATTTGGAAGCTTTTTGTATGCCTTAAACTCAAGTTTCAGGATTATTTACTTTTTGGAAACAATCGGGTTGCTATAGTAATTTGCCCAGTCAATGGCTTTAGGGTGGGACAGAAGGGACAACTATTTTCCTGGTACCAGATTCTGATACCCTTATTTTGTGAAGTCCCATTGATTTCAGTGACTCTGCTGGAAAAGGAACTCACTGTAAGTTCAGAATCTGGTCAGTAGAACAACCTTCTTAATAAGCTTCCCAGTATTAAAATCATTTAAAGAATCAGCTAAAGTTTTCCAGGCTGTTGTTGAGGGCATATGGGTGGTGGGGGGGGAGTCCTTTAAAGTGCCATGTGGAAAGGTATAATATTGATTCAAACAATTAGAACAGCTATAATGCTGGAAGTCCTCTATAATAGCTTATTCTCCACCTTTTCCGGGCAGTGTCATTACCACGGGGGAAGGTGCAGGCTGTCCTTTAAGATGTTTCCATCCAGCTGCCCTCTACAGCTAATAGAGGACCAGTGACTTTGGCAGACAGGTGATAGAAGGCTAGAAGGAATTAATTATGTCATTTTTATGTGATGATTTAGGGATTCAGGTCAACATTTTCAAAAGAGACTAGTGATTTTGGGTATCTCAGTTTTGGGTGGCCAACTGGAGACACTTTAAATGATGTTTCTGATGTTCAGAAAATGCTGAGCACCCACCCTCTGAAAATCAGGCCCCTTAATGGAGTCTCCAATTAGGCAACCAAAAATTGAGGCACCATAATATCACTAGACACTATTAAATGTTGACTTTGGAGGAAGGAACTGCCTAGTGGGAAAAACGTGCTGCCAATAGTTGGAGAAGGGAAACTTTTGTGTGTTTTTACAAAGGGAGAGGTCAGACTGCTGAAAAAGAGGACTGTGCTTGTGAAGGGAGGTGATTAAATGACTGGTTGAGAGTGGAGGGTTATCTTGTGGAGTGGGGGGGGCGGGACTGTAAGACTGAAGAAAGTGAAGGGCTGGTAACATTTTCTTAAAATGTTGCTGAAGGGAAGGTGGATTATTTCTATATACCCCTCTTGACCTTTGATGAATGGCCATGGTCTGTCTGTCTGTCTGTCCTTCTAGGCATCCAGAGACAAGGTGAGGGCTGTGGGTGTACAGTGGTGGCATATGCCACATAGGTGAAACATCACTCAAAACTGGGAACTGCTAGGTAGGGTAAAAGAACTGGATAATTTGTAGAGGTTAGAGCTGTACCGGGGATGAAGGACTCACTGGGATTAGAAAGGGCATTAGGAAGGTGAATTATTTCCTCTGGTATAAGAGAGCAGAGGATTTTATGGCTGTCTTGTTTTGTTTAAAGATTTTAATAGTAGAGTACATGGTCATTTGAGCCTTCCCTGGAGAGCCCTATTCCCCTGCCAATCACTATCATATATGCCACTCTGATAGTCACTTTATGGTGCCCAAGAGAATGGAGCAAGGGTGCTGACAGGTGAGATTATGGAGGTTCAGATGCATGAGGGAATCCATAATAGAGGCTGCTTGGATCCTTGTAGCGGGGTGGTCACCCCGCTCTGGCCCTGAAGAGGTTAAAGCAGCCCTGGAGAGGGCTGCAGTTGGGGAAAAGCTAGGCTGATTGGGAGAAGCAGCCACAGGGGCCACCTCCCAATCAGGCCACAGCTGGCCCTATAAGAGAGTTGAGGGCCAAAAGATGGAGGAGTCTCACTCTAGCCCTGAAGTGGGAAGGGCTAGCTGCCTGAGAGAGAGGTACCTTAAGTGGAGCAGTACTGGGGAAGGGCAAAGGGAGCTAGGGAGCTCCAGCCTGGTAAACCCCCAGGCTGCAGGCCTTGGTAAAGGCCCAGAAAGGTACTGGGGCTGCAGAGGGGCAACCCAAGGATAGGCAGAGACAGCTGATCCTAACCCCTTGCCAATGATAAGTGGCCATTACACTGCAGTCTGCCCCAGTGAGTGGGGGTTAGATGATGACTGGCAGTAGCCACTAAGGTAAGGTGGGTTTAGAGGGTTGGGGGTTCCTCTGGGAGGGGTGACCCAGAGTGAGGAGGTACTGCTGGGGCAGAACCCCAAGGTAAAGGGCACCAGGGTCCAGGAGGGACATGGGGCCAGCGGCAAGCAAGACACCAGCCTGCAGAGGGTGCTCTGGAGAGCTAATTCCTGAGACGACCAGCAGGAGGCGCTGCACTGGCGAGTCTCACCTTGCTACAGTCCTTCACTTTCTACTGTAGTGGTGGATAGGAGAGGACTAGGTTGAAAGAGACTAGATAAGATGTAGAACAGGTATGTTTTCAATATTCTCCTGGTCTTAATTTAGGGCTCCAGGATATAATTTTATAATTATATCTACCCTATGTTTTCAAACTGCTTAATGCAAGGCTAATTACATTATAATAATTCACAATATCTTAGATGGATTAAGTTCAATTATTCAGATGATTATGGATAAATCCCTCTATTTTACATGTGTTACCACAATCTAGATGGATGATACTACAAAACCATTGTTAGCCCAGATATTTTCTGCTAGGTACTCAGTTCACCTCAAAACTGGAAAAGATCAAGAAGGAGGAAGTATGAATGCATGTAACCTGAAAAACATAATTCCATTTCAAAACTGGATTTGTTTTTCTGTCCACTTTAGATGGCTATTTATTTGAGTTTCACAAATGGAGTCCATTACACCTTTGCTTAAAGACTGCTTTCAAATCCAACTCTGTTACAGTTGTAGCTCAAAGTGCTGTTTTTTCAATCTTTAACTTTTTATTATTTGTCTGCCTAGAGACTGCCTCTTTCTACATGTTTAGGCTTGAAAGTTATGAATTGGATGCCCTACCTAACAAGCTCACCGGTATCCATATCTGGGGTCTAAGATAACGCATTCTCAGTGGGAAACCTGCTCTTCTGGAATTTGTTTTCCTATAGACACAGATGGGTTCAGGAGCATGAATTTGTTAATCTTCAGAACATTCTACCAGGTATAATTATTCACTTAGGATTTTTCTGAAGAAGTTGATGGAGTAAAGTTGCATTCATGACCTCTAGGCTTGAGAACTGTAATACAATGTGCCTATGAATCAAACCACGAAGCCTTAAATAAAAAAGCTCTTGGTTTATAATGCAACAGATTGCTTTCAAAGCAACAGACTACTAAGAACACATTGTCCAGTGCTCTGCTCTCTTCACTGGCTTCCTATGGGATATAGAGGTCAATTGCAGGGTTTTAGTTCTCCTCTTCAAAACCTTATATAGGACTGGCCCAGGTTACTTGAATGAAAACAGATCTATATCATCACAGGCTCCACTGGATCAATAGAACTGTCAACCTCAAAAGTAAAACTTGTGTGTTCAGGAGACAGCTTTCTCAGCAACTAGTCCATGACGTTAAAACTGCCAGAAGAGACTGGAATAACCAGGAACCTCAAAAGCTTCACATTAAAACTGAAAACCCACTCCTTTGATGTAGCCTCAATAACTGCCTAATGTCACATTTAAAAACACAAATATACCTACAAAAGGAAATAAAAATAGAAAAAAAGTTAGATCTTCTTGAGTTCATTCTAATAAAAAAAAGTGTGAGGTACTCAGATATGGTGATGAGCAGGGTTTAAGAACTTACTTTGATATGGAGAGTGGGTTTAGTTTTCAGACATCTGCTAGCAGTTTGGAAACTTCTTTAATACCACGGCTTTTTTTAAATAACCATTGTGTTTTAAATGTTGTACAATCACCATAATTTATAATAGAAGCCTTTCTATTGAGAAATAAGAGCTCTTAACTATACTGTTGAGCACTTACTCATGTTGAGTAGTCCCACTGAAATACTGTGACTACTTGGTTGGTTGTATAAGGATTGCAGAATTCAAACCTAAATAACTATACAGGTTACAAAGCACAAACTCTAAATTTAAGGACATAATTATTACCAAAAAAATCATTCTAAGGGTGACACATGAAACAAAACAAATGTATTCAATTAAAACCACCATTGAAATGAGGACCCTTTAAAACATTTATATTGCACACAACACAGAATCTAATATTTGCTGTATTTACACAGTAAAAGCTGGAATAGTAAATTTTGATCTATTGGTCAGAAATGCCTCCACTATCACAGAGAGAGAGAATATTGAGAGTGGAATTTGTTGCTTGTAGATAGCAAAATTCATGGGGAAGTGCACATATTAAATATTTCAGAGCAGGCTAAATATTTCTTTTTCCAACACAGAGAAGCTTGTTCATGGCACATTTGACTTTGAAGATGGCCAAATTAAGTGCCATCACTAGCCTCCTGAGGGGATCTTTCCATAGAACTGGCTGTATTCATGAAAAGCTTAAAATCCAGAGACCATAACACAAATCTAGTAAAAAGAATTTAACCAATTCATTGCTCTGCAGACATACATGATCCTAAGGCTTCTTGACCAAGTAATTTGAATATCTTGAGAAGCAGCTGGCTATGCATTCCAACAACTAGATGATTCATTTCTCTGATAATTTACTTAATATAATGAGTAATGGGAACTGAAATAAGCTTCATACCATCCAGTGTTTGGTAACTGTTTAAGTGTTGGCTTTTACATTTGTGTGAAGGAGGGTGAAATTGCACTGCTGGGGCAGTACCCCCTTGTGGCCGTTCAGAGCACAACTCACCCAGCTGTGGGTCTCCACTGAGACATTTGCTTCACATCTTATAACAATAGCAAAATCCAGAGTCCATGCTAAAGGTCTGACAGCTGACAAATCATTAAAACCATTAATGTTCAATCTGAGTCATCAACAGACCATAACATTGGAGTGATAAATCAGAGTTCATTTCAAATCCTTTTTTTAAATTATCCACACAGTCCATTTAGTGTGTTTTCTACAACAGAATCAGAGTATGCACTGAGTTTCTTTTCTGGATTTACTGGGGTGTTTTTTTGGTGTTTTTTTTTATGATGTCGTCTTACATGGAATTTTTTCATTTACTTCTTCCATCTTCTCTTTTACTCCTTTTTTTAAAACACCTTCCATGCTTTTTTCTTATATTATTTCATATTACTGATATCGTACAGGAATGATATAAGGGGTGAAATCCTTTCTCTACAGATGTCAGTCAATGGCAAAACTCCCACTGATTTCAATGGGACCAGGATTTCATCCAAGGTTACTAAGGTTCTGATCCTGCACTAGTGGTGTCAGTAGTACACACATATGCAATTACTAAGGGCTAGACTGTGATGCTTGTATTCACACTGGTGAACAGTTACTCACTCAAGTAGTTCTATTCACTCCAGTGGAACTACTCAGGAGAGTGACTGTTCCGTAATGTGAATTATGGCTTCACAATCTGGCCCTAAGAAGGGAAGATTAAAGTAGGTCTAATAAAGCAATCTTATTTACAATAATAGTTTAAGGAAAGAGTCAACGATTGTGACTAGTGAGTGACATTGACAGTACAGATTAGAAGAACTGGCATGGGAGAGCAAACTCACAATAATGTATACCTCACTGGGCTATTTCCAGGATTAAGTCATTCACATTAGTAAAGTGGATAGAGATCCCACTATCACAGAAATATAAACTACGGTTTGGGGATGCAACTGTGACATTTTGCTCCATATTCTTTATGAAAATGTGCTTATGATATGAATATGACATAAGGAGATGTACTTTATGCAAGATGGGTCTTGTAAAGTATTATTGGAATGGTTGCAATTTACTGAATGTGATTATCCTATTTGTATGCCTATATCATTTCTTGTGGCACCTTAGAGACTAACAAATTTATTAGAGCATAAGCTTTCGTGAGCTACAGCTCACTTCATCGGATGCATTTAAATGCATCCGATGAAGTGAGCTGTAGCTCACGAAAGCTTATGCTCTAATAAATTTGTTAGTCTCTAAGGTGCCACAAGTACTCCTTTTCTTTTTGCGAATACAGACTAACACGGCTGCTACTCTGAAATGTATCATTTCTGTATCTGAAGTTAGGAATATTGACTATGTACCAGTATTTCAACTATGCTACTTTGGGTGACGCCCACTGCTAACACTTCAGGTACAACAATGCAAAAGCCAGACAGGGCGGATGGCCCATCAGCGAGGACAATGGACTGTGAAAAGGCTTGGCCTTCCTGTGGATGCTCCATACTGCCACTGACTCATGAATGCAGTGATGCTACAGAGTCAGGTGGTCTTGTCACATGATACTAAAAACATACCTGGGAAGACTTCTAACTTTCCACTGGAAGGAGGAGGGTCAAAAGGATTCCCGCCTTATGTAAATCCTATTTAAGGGTGGGGAGGAAGGCAAACAGGACTCCTCCTCTCCATGGCCTGTCTGCCCAAGAAGAAAGACTGATAAAGCCACTTGAAGGGTAGGCAAGGGTGGAGTCTAGACTGAGACAGGGGTCCAGTCTGAAAAGAAATATAACTGGAACTCTAAATCACAAACTTTGCAACCTGCCTAAAATAACATTTAGGGTACAATTTACATTTTGTAAACTGTTTCTTAAATATATTGAGCTTAGCTTGCATGCTTTGTTTAATTTGGTCAGTAATCTGCTTTGTTCTGTCTTATCTGTTAAATTCACTTAAAATTCACCTTTTGTAATAAACTTATCACTTGTTTATAATATAACCCAGTTTATGTAATTTCTAACTGGGTGGGAGAAAAGTTGTGCATATCTCCTTCCACATTGAGGGAGGAAGTGAATTTCATAAAACCTTTGGGTTTGTACCACTTAAAGGGAGTGGGCACGTGAGTGCTGGGGGGATCCCTCTCACACAGAGCTGACTTCAGTCTGTTTCTGCAGCAGGGTATGGCCCTACCTTTCTGTGTGTGCTGCAAGAGGCTGGAGAGGTTAATCCAGCAAAGCACTAAAAGGGAATCCAGGCTGATTGAGCAGGGTAGGCTCAGTTAAACCCCAGCACATCAGGTGACAGCCCAAAGGGTACAAACTCATCACAGGAATGTGCTACATAAATGTCATAGGAGCCATTACAAGTTCTGTTTTCCTTTCCTCTCAGCTACAAGCACAACCAAAGAAAGAACTGATTTTCTCCCAGGGTACAATACAATCTCAAAATAAATCCAAGATTTTCTGCTCTGGGCATCTAACAACGCAGTCTACTTTTTCCAGTATTCAGGGCCCCGTTTTCTTCCTCTCTCTGCTTTCTTGGTCTATACAGCAAGAGGGCCTGATTTGCTGGTGAGCTCCAGCTACCTCAACAGCACTAGACAGGGAAATGGTTTTGAGTCTGACTCTTCTTAAATGGTCCTAGTCTGAGTGCCTGGGTGTCTTCTCAGGACGCTAACAGCTAGTGCACTTCATCACAGGAAGCAATAAATGGGTATGTCTACACTGCAATAAAACACCCATGTCTGGCCTGTATCAGCTGACTCAGACTCACAGGAATATAAAACCACAGTGCAGACATCCAGGCTCCAGTCGGAGGGAGGGCCTCAGAGCCCAGATATCTACACTGCAATTCTATAGCCCCGCAGCCTGAGCCCTGCGAGCCCGATTTAGCTGACATGGGCCAGTTGTGTGTTTTACTGCAGTGTAGACTTACCCAGTGCACGTCTTTAAAGAAGCTCAATGATATTGATCTATGAATTTCTGGACCTGCCAAATAGTTGATGGAGTGATACTATAATGTATTCCAAATGGAACTTCTAATTTGCTGCCCTGCCTTTGAATGCCAAGTACTGTTGGGGGGGGGGGGGGGGAAAGAGGACACACAAACATGTGGGATTCTTTACCCTTGTCAATTTTCTGTATTCTGTTATATCTCCAAAATATGGCTATGCCTTATTAAAGACTGCAGGAATTGTATCTGATGTCTGTAGCTCACACACCAGAAGTACTTATCCTATTTCTAGGGATAAATAAAACAAATTGATGCAAAACATCCAGCTTCTCTACAATTTTGCCAATGGGATAATGCAAACTCATTTTTTCCCGGTGCTATCCTATTGTCTTCTGGCAAAGCCTTGACATTTGTTACTCTTGTGGGCAGTTCGCTATTAGTAATTAATTCAATTACATCATCTAAACAGCCACTAGAGAATTTTATGTAAACATTTCAAAATGTAATGGGTAATGTCACGTATGACATTGCCTGCCAGGAAAAGCTTTTCAAGGGTGTTGAATACACTCCAAAGGCACCATCAGCATCAACGCAAACAAAATTTAGGAATCAGGAAAAAATGAAAGATGAGGGTTTGAAGATGCAAAAGGAAAGTTGATTGAGAAGTCAACAAGTCATAAGCAGATGCCCTGAATGGTTTATTAATATTTTCTGATAAAACCTGGAAAAGATTCAAGGTAACATACCTCAAACTCTGAGGCACTTTCTCCTCCATCATTTTCATTTACTATTCCTGTTTTTTGTAGGTCTTGTCATACTTCCTTCCTCTCTCCCTCCTACTAAACATTTCCAGCATATTTTCCCCTTCTCTATCTCTTCCTACCTATCTCTATTTCCCTTCTTCTTTCATTATTATTTGTATTATCATAGTACCTAGAAGCCCTCAGCATGGACTCTCATATTGTACTAATTGCTGTACAAAGACAACAAAAGGTTTTGCCCTGAAGAGCTTCTCTTTCTGATTCCTTCCATGTTCTTTTGTTTTCCACCTTTCTGTCCTCCTAAGCCCATTTCTCTCTCTCCCCCGCCCCCATGTTCTGTAATGTTCTTGCTGTACTGTGGTGTTCTGTGATTTCCTGCCTTTCCCCCCCCAACATATTCCTTCTCTTCTACGTCTAAGTCTAGGATTTATTACACTTTGCTGCCCTCCTAGCCCCTAGATTTCCCACCTTGTACTGCCTCCTCATCAGGCCAATTATAATGCAAACTTATGTAGAGCTAGGCTGTATCAGACTGTGCCTGCATCAAGGACTAAGAACCCCGCTGCAGCCTACCCAGCTGATGGGTTTGGGTATGCAGGTGTAAGCAGAGCTACGTGCTTGCTTACTACTTCCCACAAGCAGCTGGACAGGAGGTGGGCAAAGCCAGGGAAGTTGAGCTGGTATGAGTTGGAGGTGAAATTTACTGGTGAGATAGGCTAACAGAAAATTACTATCCATCGCCAGGAGCAAGGAGGCTGAAAAGGAGGATTTGTGACTCAGAAGCATGTCTCTGAGGCACAGCACCTCCCAGTGCTATGCCTGGGTGGTGCATTTTTACACTTTGCTAAAGACTGTGCCTAAAGTCACAAGCTAGCCCTTAATCATTAGACATTTCAGTAACATGATACATAGGCAGTTTCATAAATTTTGTTATAACCATGTTCCATGAGCTAAACAAACACCTCAGCTGGGGGGCTTATTTAACCAGTATGCAATTATTATCTCAAACATTTATTTTTGAATGTGCTCATATGGGATTCCCCTTTTGCCATTTACAAAGGCGACAATTTTTAAATCTCTTGAAATAAGTTTTGATTTTCAGTGATTAATTACTAAGTGTTGTAGACTAAAGAAAAAAAAAATCTATATTTCAGAGGGGATATAATGACCAGGAGCTGAACATCTAAGGGATCAAAGTCATGAATCTGTGGGCAGCTCATACTTTATTGCTACTTGTCTTCATGGAAATCCCAGGAGTGTTTCCTGTCGTTATATCTGTATGATCATGATTTGCATTTTGACAGCATGTCACATGATACAAGATCAGTAGGTCATCCAGTTGTTGTTGTCTTGCCAGCTAAGGATTTATATAAAATAGGATATTGGAAGCTTGTAGCACAAGATATATCCAAGAGCACTCCTATGTGACATAAGATTGCATTAATATCTACACTTTTCTCAGTTGACATAAAAATAATAAATGCTTAACAGAAGGAAATGAATGGGTTTTGCACATTCATGTTTCAATTCAGTGCAGTTTCTTTGTTCATAGGCACACTGCAGCTTTCTTCAGTAATCTGTTTTACCATAAATTATTGTATATTGAATGAGCAATCTTAACTTCCTGCTTCTGTGCTTCTCAAAATATCCAGGTTTGTTGGAAGCATTGAAATAGTGTATTAAAAGATTCACAGATGTGCCAGTTCTGCCATTTCTCATTATCCACTTTGAAATCTAGATAGGATTTTGAATTTGGGCTGTAGGGATTTGATCTCCAATTCATTTTGCTCTTCCCAACCTTCCCCTCCAGTCCTCTTGTGTCAATGTTCACAGGAAAAGCAAAACTAGAAGGACCCATCCCAAAGTCCTCACTAACCTCACTCAGACTACTCACATGAATAAAGACTGCAGGAAGGGGGCCTTACGGTGGGTTTGTTCTTAGGGTTTTCCCCCACATCATTTCTGGTTCAGAAACACCCACATTCCACTAGGAAAAAGTGTAGTGTAACTTAATGCTTTAATTTAACATTAGTGAGCTAATTAAGTACTGTAATGTGTGGGATAGTGTGGAAGTTGACCATTCATTATTCACGGTCTTTAAATCCAAGCTATTTTCATATTATTATAACTTTGGCCCAGGCTAATTTACAAGATTTGCCTCAATCTCAGTGTCCTGATCCAGGAAAGTACACAGGACTTCAAGGGATGCTGAATATAGTCTCCACATTAAATTTAAACTAGAGCCTTAGTTCTTGTTTAAACATACATGCTTAGAGAAAACACAAGCAGCATACTTGTTAACAGTAAAGTATTTCTAAAAGACATCTTTCCCCAGAGGATACCTATTGGGTGAAAAACAACCCTCTTTAAGAGGAAATGCACCACTCAAGTTTCACTGGATCTACAACAAAATTATATTCCTGTTACAACCTTTACTTTCACATTTCCTAACCCTTTGGTTTTTAACTGCAGCCTTTCCATTGTGGTAATGTATTGAGCATTCTATCTTAGTCTGAAAATGGAGTTCTTTAAAAGGTTTTAAACTCCTGTGATAAATATCACCTAAGTGAGCTGTCAATCCACCCTTTTGTGGGTATATGTTTTTGAAGCTTATTGGTAAAGAAAGATTGAGTTCAGCTCTTTGGGAAGCTCTTTGCTTACAGCAGATTTACTAATTCCTGTTTTCTGCATGTAGTTTATCACTAATGGAGTTTTTATTTGAGTATTTTAGGTCAGTGAAGTAGCTACTACGTGTACTATTGCTGGGGTACATGCATGTTCCTAGACGAGAGCTGAGGAAATTTAATTCATAGTAATAAGCTGTCTAAAAATTTAAAATTTAGCTTTTCAAGTGGGGGAGAAGGTTATAGTTCCAGGCTTCTTTTCCAAATCATACCTGATATAGTGAGGACACTCTGATATAAGAGATCATCCAGCCTGAAGTTTTTGCAGTATCCTGTGCCACAAAGAAGCTGGCTGGCATGGATGATAACTTCAGGACAGACAGACTGCCTGGTCACTTCCTGAAACAGCCAATCAGAATGCAACAATTTTCCTCTCAGCTAGTCAGCATGCTTTCAAATGGGATAACCAGGGGGCTATGCTTTTGAGCAGGAAGAGGAAAGGAATTAGACAGTACTATGGACCAGGAGAAGAAACATCCAGGAATTTAGCATGGGGACAAGGCATAACCTTGCCTTGTTGGTGCCTGGGTTTAGAAAGCAGTGTTGAATGCTAGTATGGTGAATTCTTAACTTGCACTGAAGTGTTCAGAAAGGTACAAGGACTGGGCCAGCAATGTCATGTTGAATCATGGTTTAAAGTGAGGAGTAGCAACACAGTTGTCATGTGAAACCTTGTGTGATGATGTGGTCAAGCTGTTCCTGAGAAATGGTGAGCACATCCACGTTCCAGTTGTCAGAAAGGAGTCAGAGACAGATGAGCAGCCAGTGAAGCATAACTCAGAGGACTGAGGCTTGTAAGAGATGGCTTGAATCAAGATATCAGGCGGTCCTGCCCAGATAACTAATGGGCTTATGACCATAAAAGGAGAAATCTTCTCAAAAAAGAAACTCTGAAATAGATTTTAATACTTTTGAGATTTAAAATTTACTTGTATAATTATATATTAGGGCACCTAGAGCCTTGGATAACTGCCTTTATTTTTTAAAATCTAACAGTTTTGTTTTAAAAAATCCATTGAGATTTAATTAAGAAAAAACTCAGAATTTGAATACACTGGGGAAAATTGTGCTGTTTTAAAATATAAAATAAAAGTTAAAGGCTGCAAAGACCCCAGGCGTGTTCAGTGTTCTAATTCATCCCAGTATCAATGGGAGTCTGACACCTAACTTGGGCTTCTTTCAAAAACTCATATTTCTGCTCTAAATTCCTATTTACACCCCAGCTTCTCTTCTAGAGCAGATAAAAAAAATCAAAATTAGTGAGGATTCTTATACCCTTACACATGTGAAATAATACTTCACCCTGTGAGTGGTCCCATTTAAGTTAATATGCAACCTGAGCAAAGGTAACAATCTTGCCCTCAAACTTTTACAGTAGTGCTAGTCCTCTCTGCTGAGGACTATCAGCATCTCCAAGGATGGGACCAATCAGCAGTGTCTCTTTGCATCCTCCAGGATCTTGCCAATATCAACACACTGTACTCAAAAGCACAAACAATGTTAAATGAAAACAGGACCTGGATAGTGGTTAATGCTGCAGCAGGAATCTAATAGAGGACAAATTACATTGCAAGTTCAATGCAGGTATTCAGAAATACTAACAGCCAATTAGACCCTTACCAGTTCACATCAGAGGTAGAAAGACTCTGATCTTTCCTCTCTGCACCCCATTCTTAATTAATGGGGGATACTAATAGACTTTTTCAAGGCTTCAGTGACTTTCAGAATTAGGCCTCTTGAATGAAGAATATTAAGTGCAAGAAATGATGGATATAATAAAATAATGAAAGGTGCAAAGAAGGTAGATTAAAAAAAGCTTCTGTTTTCCCTATTTCATAAACACAAGAACAATTCAATGAAATTAAAAGGCAGCAAATTGAAAACAAATAAAAGGAAATACTTTTCCTCCATGTAGAATTACACTGTGGAACTCACTGCTACAAAATTTCAGAGGCCAAGAAATTAGTAAGATTCAGAAAGGGACTGGACATTTATGGATTACAAGAATATCCAGAGTGATGTAAGTTAATGCTAATAAATGTTGAAAAGGATATTAAACTACATGCTTCAGGATTTTAACCAATCTCTACTAGCAATAAGGTGGATTAGTGCACCTTCCTCTGAAGATTACAAGGTCCCAAAGGGTCGGACACATTACCTCCCAGGTTAACGAATGTTTCTGATCTTACCCAAATACACATTACAGCCAATTCTTATTAACTAAAATCTAAAGGTTAATTTATAAAAAAAAAAAAAAAAAAAGGAGAGTTAAAATTGGTTAAAGGAATCAGTAATGGCAAAGTTCTTGGCTCAGGCTTGTAGCAGTGATGGGATAAACTGCTGGTTTAAGTCAAGTCTCTGCAGTTCATCCAGTCCATTGTTCAGAGCTTCAGTTTGTAGCAAAATTCCTCCAGAGGTAAGAAGCAGGACTGAAGACAAAATGGAGAAGATGCAGGTGCCTTTTATAGTCTCTTGCCATGCAGCCTGTGCTTGCTTTGTTTCAAACACAAGCTGCACAGCACATTGGAAGCCTTAGAGTTCTCTCCATGGGCATGTCTCTGAATGCCTTGCTGAGTCATAAGTGCATCTGCCTTCTTTCAATGGGTCAGGTGTATAGCTGATTGTACCACCACCTGCACTGCCCCTCTGGAGGCACCACTCCCTGCAGTGTGCTTTATGGCCCATTAAGCACACTGCAGGGAGTGGTGCCTCCAGAGGGGCAGTGCAGGTGGTGGTACACTGTGCAGAGCTGCCTGGCCACCCATGCGACTAGAGACTGCAGGGATCTGGTGGCCACTTCCTCAGAGATGCGGTAAGCGCAGCCAGGACCCCACAACTCAACCCCCTGGCCCAGCCTGGATCCCCCTCCTGTACCCAAATCCCTCATCCTTGACCCCCTCCCCAGCTGGAGCCCTCACTCCCCCCACACCCCAACCCCCTGGCCCAGTCTGGAGCTCCCCCAGACCCCAAACCTCTCATTCCCACCCCCAGCCAGAGCCTTCACCCTCACCACTCTAACCCTCTTCCCCAAGTTGGTGAAAGTGAGTGAGGGTGGGGAAGACTGTGATTAGAAAGTTGTAGACCCTATTCAGAGAACGTAGAATATAAACTCCTGCTCTACTGTCTAAGTTCTGATACTGGATCTGCTGGGCCACTTATTCTGAACTTTTTCTTTCTTTATTCATTTTTTTAAAATTTTCTGTTTTTAAAATATATTAGCTTTCAAAGTTACTATCAGATCTGGATGTGTACATCTTTCTATTTGTTCACGTACGTGTGTGTGTGTGTGTGTGTGTGTGTGTGTGTGTGTGTGTGTGTGTGTGTGAGAAATAACTTAGACCATAGTATCTGAATAGTCCATCTTGGGACTTGTATTTTACTACTTTGTTTGATTTTGAACATCTAACTAAATTTTCTTATTGTCTTATGTGCTTGAGTGCCCTGCTGAATCAGTGAGGATGCCTTCAAAGCAAAGGCAAATGTGTACTTCTTCCATCAATTCATGACAGAAACTGTCACAGCAGCTAGAAAATGTACAAGCTGATCATACATTGCCTACAGTGCCTGCCCTCATCTCTGCTTGTTAACATATAAAGGCCCCAATTCAACAACACATGCTTAGGTTCATCCCTGTTTAGTACAACACTTAAGCCCCATTGACTTTAAGCTAAGCATGTGCGTAAGTATTTTTCTGAATCGGTATCTAGAAGCTGTTTGGTTACCAGATAAGATTTCTGCATCAACAGAACAAAGTGCTAGGTCTATAGTTTCAGTACACTATCAGCCATTTGAGATCTTGAGGCAACCCTTGCAAAAGTTGATAAGATGCTCAGACACCATTATGATGGGTCTGGTCTGAGACCTAGAACAAAACAAATGACTGAAAGAATTTCAATTGAAATGGAAAAAAATAATAATCTTGGAATTAGAAGAGCCATACATCAAAATGGTTACTGGGAGACAAGAAAATCTTAAACATATAAAATTCATGAAAGCTAGGAATGTTTCACAAGGCCTCAGACATCCATAATATCTGTAGTGAATGAATTTGTCAATACTTTTTATCGTTAAACTCTCTGAAAGATTTTCACTCTCCCCTTTGGATACCAAAGGGTTTTTTTAGTGTACTGAGTAAAGGGATGATAAATCACAATACATTTCTTTCTCTCTCTGTTGTATTAACATCCCTTGGCTTTGTTGGAACTTTACAGTTTCCCTTATGTAAAGGGTGGCTTGCAGGTGCTCTGCTCCCAATCATACCAAAGAACTGATGCTGATTAGAACTAGTCAAAACAGGATAATGTCTGTTTTGGAGCAAAAACTTGCTAATTTTGAAAATTTTCAACCTGCTGTGTGTGCGACTCGATTTACCTCCTGCTCTGAAGGCAGACAAAGTCTCTCTTTGCCCCTTTGTGAACAGTTCCTTCTACACTATGCCACCATCTAGCCCCTCATCAGCCCTCCTGCTTGCATCTGGGAGTACTTTGCTCTCTCCATCACTCTGCAGCTACAGCCACAATCTGATCGGGGAATACAGAATGGCCTTACTCCCCGCTTACTCCTCCACACAGCTGAGGGAAGTCTGTGATAGTCTCTAGCCCTTTGTGTTTGGGAACATGTAATGTGATTCACGCATGGGGGAGGAAAGGAAACATTTATTAAATAACAGGAAAATTCTTACATTTCTCAAGGGCCACTGAAGTCAGACAGAAGAGATTTTTGCTCAAGGCTGAGTTTTGTTGCCTGAGATTTTTTTGCTTCAGTCTTCTTCCCAGCAAAGCAAAGGCTATGCAAAGATCAGAAGCAATATTTACTCTTACTATGATGACAGTCAATTGAGTTTCTTTTGTCTTTAAAATTAATATAGATTATAAAGCCAGAAGAAACTGTTGTGGTAATCTAGTCTGAGCTCTTGTATAACACAGGCTATAGATTTATGTATATAAATCTAGAGTTCTATATATACACACACACACGATTAATACTATATAATCATATATAAGACATTACACACACACACACACACCACAATTTGAGAATTGTACATCTGAGATTGCATTCTTATTTTGCCACCCAAGATGTTTTAGGATTTTTTTCCAAAAAAATTACAAAAATTTAAGATTCCTTCCTGATATGACTATTCAGGTGTCTTGTTTCTTCACTGATTACGTTGATGTAATTTTAAATTACACAAAATATTTTAAAATGCTAAATCAACATTTTGTTTGAAAAAAATCTCACGTGTTAGACAATTATCCCCTTGCTTTATAATAATAATAAGCATCTATTTTCTTGCTATATTTTCCCACATTAGTATTCAAACCTTAGATTTCAAAAAACCTCACTGAAACAACTTGTCTGAAATGAAAACTAGAAGACATCAGGAAATGCACTGAATCCCAAAGAGCAATAACCTTAAAACAGATACACTGTAGCTATTGTATTGTATTTCCCAGACCTATAATAGCTCATCATACAACCTAAGGGAATTTGAGAAAACATACAAAGATAACTGTAAAGTAATACAGAATTAATGAAAAAGGAACAGAAAAGCTTCTGCGAATAGTCTGAAATTGTGATGAATTTGACAAAACACAATAATGTGTGTTAGTAATGAGTTAATGTCAATAGCATGTTCTGCTCTGTTGGTTGAAAAACAACTCCTCATTCTGATATTTAAAAACAAGACAAAATTAATGAAAAACAACAAAAAAATCAGGTTTCAGAGTAGCAGCCGTGTTAGTCTGTATTCGCAAAAAGAAAAGGAGTACTTGTGGCACCTTAGAGACTAACAAATTTATTAGAGCATAAGCTTTCGTGAGTTACAGCTCACTTCATCGGATGCATTTGGTGGAAAAAACAGAGGAGAGATTTATATACACACACACAGAGAACATGAAACAATGAGTTTATCATACACACTGTAAGGAGAGTGAGCACTTAAGATAAGCCATCACCAGCAGCAGGGGGGGGGGAAGGAGGAAAACCTTTCATGGTGACAAGCAAGGTAGGCTAATTCCAGCAGTTAACAAGAATATCAGAGGAACAGTGGGGGGTGGGGTGGGAGGGAGAAATACCATGGGGAAATAGTTACTTTGTGTAATGACTCATCCATTCCCAGTCTCTATTCAAGCCTAAGTTAAATTGTATCCAGTTTGCAAATTAATTCCAATTCAGCAGTCTCTCGTTGGAGTCTGTTTTTGAAGCTTTTTTGTTGAAGTATAGCCACTCTTAGGTCTGTGATCGAGTGACCAGAGAGATTGAAGTGTTCTCCAACTGGTTTTTGAATGTTATAATTCTTGACGTCTGATTTATGTCCATTCATTCTTTTACGTAGAGGCTGTCCAGTTTGGCCAATGTACATGGCAGAGGGGCACTGCTGGCACATGATGGCATATATCACATTGGTAGATGCGCAGGTGAACGAGCCTCTGATAGTGTGGCTGATGTGATTAGGCCCTATGATGGTATCCCCTGAATAGATATGTGGACAGAGTTGGCAACGGGCTTTGTTGCAAGGATAGGTTCCTGGGTTAGTGGTTCTGGTGTGTGGTGTGTGGTTGCTGGAGAGTATTTGCTTCAGATTGGGGGGCTGTCTGTAAGCAAGGACTGGTCTGTCTCCCAAGATCTGTGAGAGTGATGGGTCGTCCTTCAGGATAGGTTGTAGATCCTTGATGATGCGTTGGAGAGGTTTTAGTTGGGGCTGAAGGTGATGGCTAGTGGGGTTCTGTTATTTTCTTTGTTGGGCCTGTCCTGTAGTAGGTGACTTCTGGGTACTCTTCTGGCTCTGTCAATCTGTTTCTTCACTTCAGCAGGTGGGTATTGTAGTTGTAGGAATGCATGATAGAGATCTTGTAGGTGTTTGTCTCTGTCTGAGGGGTTGGAGCAAATGCGGTTATATCGTAGCGCTTGGCTGTAGACAATGGATCGAGTGGTATGATCTGGATGAAAGCTAGAGGCATGTAGGTAGGAATAGCGGCCAGTAGGTTTCCGATATAGGGTGGTGTTTATGTGACCATCGCGTATTAGCACCGTAGTGTCCAGGAAGTGGATCTCTTGTGTGGACTGGTCCAGGCTGAGGTTGATGGTGGGATGGAAATTGTTGAAATCATGGTGGAATTCCTCAAGAGCTTCTTTTCCATGGGTCCAGATGATGAAGATGTCATCAATGTAGCGCAAGTAGAGTAGGGGCATTAGGGGACGAGAGCTGAGGAAGCGTTGTTCTAAGTCAGCCATAAAAATGTTGGCATACTGTGGGGCCATGCGGGTACCCATCGCAGTGCCGCTGATTTGAAGGTATACATTGTCACCAAATCTGAAATAGTTATGGGTCAGGACAAAGTCAAAGTTCAGCCACCAGGTTAGCCGTGACAGTATCGGGGATACTGTTCCTGACGGCTTGTAGGCCATCTTTGTGTGGAATGTTGGTGTAGAGGGCTTCTACATCCATAGTGGCTAGGATGGTGTTTTTAGGAAGATCACCAATGGACTGTAGTTTCCTCAGGAAGTCAGTGGTGTCTCGAAGATAGCTGGGAGTGCTATCTATCTAACGAAGGGCCTGAGGAGGGAGTCTACATAGCCAGACAATCCTGCTGTCAGGGTGCCAATGCCTGAGATGATGGGGCATCCAGGATTTCCAGGTTTATGGATCTTGGGTAGCAGATAGAATACCCCAGGTCGGGGCTCCAGGGTGTGTCTGTGCGGATTTGTTCTTGTGCTTTTTCAGGGAGTTTCTTGAGCAAATGCTGTAGTTTCTTTTGGTAACTCTCAGTGGGATCAGAGGGTAATGGCTTGTAGAAAGTGGTGTTGGAGAGCTGCCTAGTAGCCTCTTGTTCATACTCCGACCTATTCATGATGACGACAACACCTCCTTTGTCAGCCTTTTTGATTATGATGTCAGAGTTGTTTCTGAGGCTGTGGATGGCACTGTGTTCTGCATGGCTGAGGTTATGGGGTAAGCGATGCTGCTTTTCCACAATTTCAGCTCGTGCACGTCGGCGGAAGCAGTGTATGTAGAAATCCAGGCTGCTGTTTTGACCTTCAGGAGGAGTCCACCCAGAATCCTTCTTTTTGTAGTGTTGGCAGGAAGGTCTCTGTAATTCTTCAGTAATGATCACAACACTACAATTCACAACACTGTTACTCTTGGCTAAGATTTTCAACAGTGCTTAGCAATTGTGGAGGCCTTGATTTTGAATTCCTAACTTGAGACCCTATTAATGGGAAATGATTTTTGGAGCATAAGTGCTCAGCGTTTTCTGAAAGTTGGGTCCTTTCATATGTCAAGGTGAACATTCAAAAACTGAGAACCCTCCCCCCCAACCACCCCGCGATCATTCTTTAGTTCTGAAAATCTTGGCTGCATTGTTTTGGATTGTTACTGTAGAGCATCACTATTTTTCCAGGAGTAATCCTACTGAAGGAAACTCACAACTCAGTTAACTGCCTCACCTTCTTTTCCACAGAGGAAAAGACATATGTAGAAGATCTTTGGAGCAAGCAAGCTTATAATTCAGTAAAGAAACTGAAGAAGGAAAGGACATAATATAAAGAGATGGAACATCAAGAACAAGACAAAGTAAATTTCACTGAAGTATAGAGAGCGACAAGATGGGCGAGTCAGTATCTTTTATAGCCATATTGGGCCCAGGATATGAGAGAGACAAAGTGGGTGAGGTAGTATCTTTTATTGGACCAACTTCTGTGTTGAATGAGAGCAAGCTTTCGAGCAACACAGCTCAAAAGTTTGTCTCATTCAATAACAGGTGTTGGTCCAATAAAAGATATACTACCTCACCCACTTTGTGTCTCTAATATCCTGGGCCCAACATGGCTATAACATTTGCAAACTGAATAAGACATTGTTTATATTTTAGTGAAGTAAACCTTGGATGAAAAATAGGAATTTTTGAAATGAAAAGATTTTTATTAAATAGTTGTTCATGTTTTTGTGAAACACTGGCAGGTTTGTTTTCAGTTGTCAGCATAATGGCGAGGCCATCAAAAATTAAACTCACAGCATAGGTTTTTTAAACAGCAAACTTCAGAGTTTCATGCAGAGATGAAGTTTTACTGTAAGTTAGCCACAGCTTGATATCTAGTCTACTCATGGATCAAAGTCTTTGCTTATGAGATTCTTTATGGTGAGGGAGAGTCATAACTACAGTGCTGTTTATTTTTTAAATTAAAATGCAAATTTAATTTTATAATGTAACTTTCAAATTTCTATTTACTTGTATTCTGTTATAGGATCTTCTAAAAAAAAGTAATCAAGCATGCATAAATGCTGAATCAGTGAAATGGCATAAGAATATATTTGGATTAAATTAACCAAGTAGCTAAGTGAACCTGAGTGTATATCCAACTGGGCAACAGACCAGCTCCTTTACTAATCACCAGGAGTTTTAATTAATTTGAAACACTCACAAACTGCTTATCCAATTTTAATTCACTCTTCATTAATTGATGATCAACTGGCAGTTAATTTAAATATAACTTTTTCTAATTCTCAATGTTTGGATGGCCTAAATTAAAACATGTAAAGATACACTAAACCGTATAGTGGTGCTGACTTGATTCCTCGCTTCAACAGCTCCTAATGGGCTGTTGCACCACTGTAGAATAAACAGAGCCACACTCTTCTTTATGCAAAGAAATAGTGACATGGTTATAGGGGATGGAAGCGTGGGCGTCACCTGTTTAGAAAGAATCCCCAATGAAGGAGGCTTCCTTAGGAGAGGTCCTGAGGTTGCTTTGCAGAACCAAGAAAGTGGTTGCAGTACACCTGAGAATGACCTCACTACACACTAAGCAGTGGGGGCCATTGTCTGACTTTGTAGAAAAAGGTGTGTGGCACCTTTATGGGCTAGATAGCCCAGGAGTGACTTTCTGCATCAGCATGGGAATGCTGACCCATTCCCTGCCCTAGGTGACTGAAAGAGAGGAAGCCATTACGCTAGTCACTCCTTTCTCAGTGGGTGGGAAGGAATTTTTTCCCCTCACTGCCAGGTGGGAATGGGAATGTGTGGTTGCCTTCCCCACAGGTTGAGGGCTTAGTTGGGGTGGACATGAAACGGGGTTAGGCTAGGATGTGTCAACTCATTTTGTAAGTGAGTGGTGGATGTCCAGTGCAGGTACTCTGTAGTGAAGGGATATGGTGATCAGATAAAAGGATTGGCAAAGGATTAAAGGAGGTATTCTTTAAAGGAATGGAAACGGGGGGTTGGGGCTTCTATTACTGGTACAGCAGGGAACCAAACACACCAATTCTTTATAGCTCCCCTTAACCTGCTTTTGGGGGTGGGGTGGTGAGCTGCCTGGGGACTAGAATAGGTAAAGGGAGAGGGCCTCTGGGTATATGTAAATGATTCTGGAATTACCTGCACTGTACAAATTGATCTGCTGGGTACTTCCTGACATTTAGGAATAAAGTTTCAGCCTAATTAAACTACATCCAGTGTCTTAACTTTTTCCAGCATATCTAGACAACAACCCTGCAAGGCCTGATCTGCACAGGAACTGATCGTCTCGACCTCCAGTTCAAGTCAATTGGATCTGCGGCCGCCCAGTCTCTGAAAAATAAATCCACTGGAATTTTGGGCACCCAAAACAGAGGAACTCTAGAAAATGTAGGCCTTAGTTTATTGGAAATAATCTTATTGTCATTATTTGGTGAGACTTACACAGCATTGTTTATGGGATGCCACAGTTCTTCAAAAATGCTGGTGAATACCTAGCAATTTTTGACATATTTGGAACAAAGCATTTCCATTTTTCATTTTGAAATTATAGATTCATAGATACTAAGGTCAGAAGGGACCTTTCTGATCATCTAGTCTGACCTCCTGCACAGTGCAGGCCACAGAATCTCACCCACCCACTCCTATGAAAAACCTCACCCATGTCTGAGCTATTGAAGTCCTTAAATCATGGTTCAAAGACTTCAAGGAGCAGAGAAGCCTCCCTCAAGTCAACCATGCCCCATACTACAGAGGAAGGCGAAAAACCTCCAGGGCCTCTCCAATCTTGCCTGGAGGAAAATTTCTTCCCGACCCCAAATATGGCAATCAGCTAAACCCTGAGCATATGGGCAAGATTCACCAGCCAGATACCCAGGAAAGAATTTTCTATAGTAACTCAGATCCCATCCATCTAATATCCCATCTCAGGGGATTTGGCCTATTTACCCTGAATATTTAAAGATCAATTACTTACCAAAATCCCATTATCCCATCATACCATCTCCTCCATAAACTTATCGAGTAGAATCTTAAAACCAGATAGATCTTTTGCCCCCACTGCTTCCCTTGGAAGGCTATTCCAAAACTTCACTCCTCTGATGGTTAAAAACCTTCGTCTGATTTCAAGTCTAAACTTCCTGGTGGCCAGTTTATACCCATTTGTTCTTGTGTCCACATTGGTGCTGAGCTTAAATAATTCCTCTCCCTCTCCTATATTTATCCCTCTGATATATTTATAGAGAGCAATCATATCTCCCCTCAACCTTCTTTTAGTTAGGCTAAACAAGCCAAGCTCCTTAAGTCTCCTTTCATAAGACAAGTTTTCCATTCCTCGGATCATCCTAGTAGCCCTTCTCTGTACCTGCTCCAGTTTGAATTCATCCTTCTTAAACATGGGAGACCAGAATTGCACACAGTATTCTAGGTGAGGTCTCACCAGTGCCTTGTATAACGGTACTAAAACCTCCTTATCCCTACTGGAAATGCCTCTCCTGATGCATCCCAAAACCGCATTAGCTTTTTTCACAGCAATATGTTTTTTTTTTTTAAAAAGTAAAATTCAAAATGTTTTGATCAAGCTTTTCTTCACAGAACATTTTTGAAGATTTTTCGGTTTTGTTCTAATTTTAATTCCCATTGGGAGTTAGGTACCCCATGGAATTTTAAAATTCTTTCCCTCAATATTTTTACCTCATTGCATCTAATGTGTCAAACGGAGGTGAGATAATTAGGCTTGAAAGGATTACATTTTTATGGTTAAATGTCAGCAAACAATTTCACAGCTCACACACAAACCAATGAAAAAATATTTCCATGAATAATAAAAATTTACAAAGAAAAATGCCACTTGAGAACTGAGTCTAATTCAAGAATATTTTGTATATTTTGACATATGACAATGTATTTTAATGGTTATAAAGTGTTAACTTTTTCAATCTTGATGTCTACTGTCAATAAAAAAAATTGTCTGACTTCATCCATTATCTGATCCTACCCAAAATTTCTTGCAACTGTGAAAATGTATATTGAAATAAATAAAGTGATTAAAAATAAATCAAAATGATCAAAAATAAAAATCATTCTTCCAAGCCTATATATACACTATACCTTCCTAACAGGGGTGTCTGAAGATTACCTAATATTTATAAAGTGCACTGTTATTTTTATTACAACTATTAATTTAACGATTATTATGAAGGATGCTTTTGGACAATTTAAAAACAGCATAATCTACATTTTTATGTATATCCATTATTCTCTTCTTTTTATAAGCATTTATGCAGTATTTTATCAAACATACAAAGGCTGCTCCATATTTCCCTAAACAACATTAACAAAATGCTTTTCTTTCCCTCAGGTTCCCCTTTGCATCAATAAAAAGCCTACTGCAGTCTTCCCAAATGCTTCAACAAAATTGTTTATCTAAAAAAAAAAAATTCCCCTGGCTCCCCTTCATAATATTTTAAATAATGAAACAATTATATATGACTAGGCCCTGTTTCCCTAAACAGTGTTCTGAAATATTAAAAAGAATCCCATTGTTAATCTTCTGCTCCCCGTTCTTGGCAACAAAACTATTCATTTATTTATTAAAAATTTAGTTGGTCGGTTCTTTTGTTCCCTATCATCACCATCTTTTCCAGTATTAAATCCATTTTGATTTTTCCAGAGTCTTCACTCCATATGTCTGAAATTTGGAGCTGGTCAAAAATCAGAATGTTCATCCCATGGCAAAAATGACCGGTCCTTCTCCTATTGTAGGATTGAAGTGGGCTTAAATGGGACCAGCATTGAGTCTTCACTCGCAAACTCCCATTAGGGAGAAGGGCTGATAGTCACCAGAAATCAGCATGAAAGTACCAAACCCCTGTTGTCAGTGACTGGACATCTGTGCAACTTTACCAAAGTCTGTGCGTTTGCACAGGTGTAAAGGAGTTCAGAAGCTGACCCAAAACCTTTAATTCACAACCCTAGTAACTTATCTTTTAAACCTGTAAAATAGTGATATTCATTTATCTACTTCTATTGAGGGTGTACCTTTGGCTGACTAAATCCCTCCCAATTACTTGTTAGAAAGATTTCCTAAGTGAGTATGTTAAGAAACCAGTTTCTATAAACAAAGAAGATGCTGCCATTCATGTTTGTGAGAAACAACATTTTCATGCTAACCAAGGAACAAGTCAAACCATCCATTTTCCTTAATATTGCACTCAATCCAATTGAACTGCCCTTCAGTTCAGTTGCCACTGAATATTATGTAGCACCATAGGTATGCATAACACTTGGCAGGTGTGAAGCTAAAAAAGGGAAAACTTTGGCAGAATATCAGGGAAAAGATTCGACACTGATCTCTATTAGCCTGTTGAATAATCTTCCAGTGGAAGCAATGGAATGGCCATTCAAAACTTGATATAACAAACCACTAGTAAATGTACAATAGAAAAAAATCCTGCACTGGCACTGAAATGTGCTAGATGGCCTAAATCATACTTCATTGCTAGGTCCTCTGGTCTGAATTCACCGCAGGTGTAACTACTGAGTCTTCCATGCCTTTACACAAAGAGTCTTATGATTCTGACAATCGTGTTAGTAGTGTGCCAAAATGTGTGCATCTTAGCCAGGGTCTTCAAATGATGTATTCTTGTTATTCCTCGCTCCCGTCCCACCCCTCTTCATGCCAGTGTCCTTGGAAGTGCAACAATATTTGTCACAAGGTTGATGAGTTAGAACTAGATTACATTGTTTCCCTAGGAAATTTCACACTGTGCCACAAATTTCTCAAATTCCCCCCTCCCATCACCGCCCAAGCGTCTCTCCCACAACAGTGAAGCCCTTGGGTCTGATCTATTGCGGAACTTTTCCAGGTATCTATAATATTCACAAGTCATTTAGTAAAAGCTTCTGCATAACCATATTGACTACCTGACAGATTGCTGAAACAGCTCTAAAACCCAAAGTAAAGGCCTTTCCTAAGTGTGAGTGTTTCCCTTGTGCACATCAGGGTCTTTGTAATAGCTCTGGGTCTGGTCACGAAGCAGGACCCTACCAAACCACAGAGTACTAATGTGGACTTCTAATTGATCAATATAAATAATGCCTGATCTACTGATTGTGTAACATCCAAGCAGTGTCTAGGCTAAGGACAAACCTATTTATTAAGAAGAATTTCTGGGTCTCATTTTAAGGGTACCCAGAAATTTACATATGTATGTATAGAGTGTATATAGTTAATGACTTGTCTGAGCTGTAAGTAAAGCATTACAGCTTTGACAACAGCAACATTTAGCCACTAGGTTTAATCAACTCTGTGTTTTACTACTATACAGCTACAGGCATATCTGAATAAATCTGCAGAGCCACTTGCCATTAATCTCAATCTGGGCTTTGCCATCATTCTTATCTCCCACTGTGAATGTGTAATGCTAAGCTGTCACTTGCTTTTCTCATATCTGGGCATGGTATTGTTTCCATCCATCCTTTATAATATATGCTCAGCCTTTTGTCAGTTACTTCTATTTTGACTTTAACATGACTGGATGTAGCTCAAATTTTCCATATTTATTACCACTTTCTTCTCTGCACCTGAGTAATTGTGTATGATCAAGGATATATCCCTGTATGGACAACCGTAAAACGTGAAGAGTTCTGCTATCTTTCATTCTAGTTAGCTTGTTTCGTTATTAGTGCATGTTAAAGCATCATGCCACTTTTGGATCTGGGCTGGGCCGGAACTTGGTGTGGACCCTATGTTTTCCAAACACGTGGCAATCAATCTGGGTACAGTCTGCGACTCCTTCCCTGAGAAAACAACATGCTTAGGCATAACGCAGCTACTATCAACAGGGAATCACCTTGGATCTGGGAGCTGCCAATGTGACAGAATAGCCAGAGAAACTTGCAGATATTCCATGGACTAGCAACTGCAGAGTCTCCTTTCTGCAGAACAAGACCCTATGGCCGAACAGAAATAAATGATTTCATATTAACCCACATTAGAATATATAGAAACTGCCTTCCAGGTGGTTTAAATAATTAGTGTAAAAAATTAAGTTAGACAAAAGATAGCTTATTCATATATACAGATTCCTTAGTGGCTTCTACAATTTGTTTCCTTCCGTCACATTTCAATGCAGTGGTTCAGTAACAATAACATACTGTCGTAGTAGAGTGTCATTCCTGACTTTTCAGGAAAAGGTAAATTGGTATGAAAATGATAAAGCTGTTTAATAACTCTGTTAAGATAGTAATAGCAATGTATATCTGCAATTGCCACTGCCAGACTTTCAAAACATAGGTAAAAGACTGGTGAAATATTTACTACATTCTAATAAATAAAAATATATTTAACATTATATTCTAATAGAATGCAATGGTGAAGAGGGCCAGAATTGCTGTGCAAGGTGCTCAGATATTTGTGCCAGTACAAAATCCTAATAGATGAATAGACAAAGAGCATTTATGTCATCTGCCATTATCTATCAAACTTCAAAGCTATTAGCTTTGAAAAATGCTACTCATTATTTAATTAATTACCATAGAAAACTCAAAAATAAAGATAAGAAAAAAAAATGAGCAGAAATTTGCACTTGCATTGGACCCCCACCAAAACTGACTTCAATCAGGCTAACCTGAGCCTGGCAGTGCATTCCAGGGAGGCTCTCCCAGGGCATAACAGTCCACTAATAGGGATCCAACTGCAGGACTGGAGCCATAAACAGTAATCCTTTGGGACATGAACTATATAGGCCTATGTATTTATCCTTGCACATTGGGGCCTGGAATCTGATTGGGGCTAGCAGGTCAAGTCACTGGCCAGTGCCTCAAATAACTTTCCCAATAGCAACAGGATGTCAGTCCCTTTTCATCAGGACCAAGTTTTATTTCTCCAAGTCAGAACAATTCAATAAATTCAACAGATAAAATAAGCCCTTTTCACAACCCACGGTGAGTCACACGTGCCTACCTGCTTCCTGTAAAGTTCACTCTAAAGTGAGCTGCTTGTTGACTTTTTATCTAAGAACCAGGTAGCCTACAGACTATCATCTGATCACTGGCCTCTGACCCATCAGCTGGGAAGTAGTTAACTAGTCACAGGTGGAAGCTAAGCCCACTCCCTTAAAGGGCCAGTCCACCAATTGACAGGGCTTTTGGGTGCTAACACAATATAAATGAGTAAATGATAATAAATAAATGGATGAATGTGCTGCTCTTATACATGTTGGTGCCGTTTATAAAATGAAATATCCCTTTCAAAAGTATTTTATATAAATGCTGATTTCTACAAAGTTTCTAAAGGCACAGAAGCTTCCATAACATGTCTTTATCTGCTGAGATGGGGACATGGATTCCAAACAGATACTATCCCTGAAAACGAGTACAACAAATATATTTGCCTATATGTAATACTGTTGCTTGTTGCTCATAGTTTGCCTAATATGCCACATTAATCATCAAGGGTTATGTCCCCAATTCAGAGCAGCAGAGATGCAGGCATCAGGAAAGAGAAAAGGGCAAAGATCACTCTGCGCTACCTTTTCATCTTCCAAGCTATGGAAGTGGCCAGGGATCAGAGTTGACTGAGCAAGGGCTGGCAATGAATGCCCTATCGTGTCCCTACACTGGGCAAGCAGCACAGGGCCATTCTGCCAGCAGTAGATCTTACCCTCTACCTAAAAGAATCCTTAATGGTTGTAGAGGTGCTTTAGTGACTTCTATTCCGTCCATACTTGGTGTCCAATGCAAGGTCATATGTGCATCAAAGAGGCATGGTTAGGGCATCACTGTGCCCACTGACCATCATTAGCTGCTAGAAAAGCCCCTTGGGGCCATGGACAGCCAGGCTGTGCTAATTTATGCTGTGGCCCCTCACACACGTGCCAGCTGGAGGAAGTAAGCTGCATCCTTTTCAAGGCTGCAGTCACATTTTTCCCATTACTCCTTTTGGGACAGCATAGCTACATACCATCACATGCTTTCAGCTGAGCTGAAATGGTCAATCTAGGCCATAGTGACAGGCTTTTTTCCTTTGCCATTGGTAGGGTGCCAACTAAAGTCTTGCTATCACTTCACCTCCAGCCAATCTACTGTAGAAGAATGTGAACCATTGTGTTGATGATGCAAGTGTCTTTGCACTCCACTGCATATATGTAACAAACACACATTAGCTTTTAGTGTTTTCAGCTCCTCTGAGCTTAGAGCTGCAGCTAAGTTTTGGCAACTGCTAAAAATTTTCAATTGCACACACACTGCAAAGTTATTTCTTTAGGAAAAGTAAATGGAAGAAAAAGCTAGTTTTCTCTTGCTAGTGTAAACTTTGGATGTGCTAGAATTTGCTTTAGTGCACCTGTTTAACTGCTTTAACACAATGCCAGGAGAAAAGCACATACAGACCCAGAATTCAGTCACTGAGGATTTTCAGCAAGGATTCCACAGAGTCAACCTCCCGACAATCCAGTCCAAAAAGAAAATAACTTCATTCTTAAGTACCAATTTTATAATGAGAAAGAAGCAATAATAATAGCTTAATTATTACTACATACCAAGGCTATTTTGTAATTCATATACATTATCTTCAGTATACATAAATAAATGAAACCCACCAAAACACAGTGAGAAGTAAAAGTTTGAGTTGAGTTCACCTGAGTATCAGTTAGAGTCTTTGTTCATCAACTTTCTACAGTTGAGTCAGCAGCACTGCAACAATATCTTCCCTCCTCTTGCAGGAATCTCCTGGTGGAACCCACACAAACCCTTTCTCCTCCTCTGCTGGAATCATTCACTTAGCTAGTCAGCTAAATAATTAACCAACATTATCAGTATTAAGTATATAAATAAATAACTCTACTGCAAAATACTTCAGAGTTAGGGGGACAATAGCCTGCACCTGCAGCTAACCTTCTCCCAACCCATAGCAGATCATGTCTTTTTATAGAGCACCACTTGTCCTTAATGGAGTCTATTAGTCCAGCTACAGGGGACCCTATTGAGCATGCCCAAAACTACACACCAAATTCCAGAAATTTCTGGTTGTGGAATGCTAACTGTGCATCTGCCTAGCAACAATGACCCAGACACAACTCACGCTTCTCTCCTCCTTCTCTTTATACCTCTTAAAAACATATCTCCCTATTAACCACGTGGATTACACTATCTTATATTTTAAGTTGAGCTGTATTGACAGATGTAGGGTTGCCAATTTTCTAATTGCAGAAAACCAAACACCGTTGCCCTGCCCTCAGCCCTGCCCTTTCTTAAGGCCCCACCCCTGCCCCACTCCTTCTCCAAAGTCTTGTACCCACTCACTCCATCCCTCCTTCCTCCGACACTTGCTCTTCCCCACCCTTGCTCACTCGCTCATTTTCACCGGGCTGGGTCAGGGGATTGGGGTGTGGGAGCGGGGTGAGGGCTCTAGCTGGGGGTGTAGGCTCTGGGGCTGGGGATGAGGGGTTTGCAGTGTGGGAGGGGGCTCTGGGCTCAGGCAGGGGGTTGGGATGCAGGAGGGGGTAAAGGCTGGGGGCTGGGGGTGTGGGTTATGGGGTGGGGCCAGAAATGGGGGGGTTCAGGGTGCAGGAGGAGATTCCAGGCTGGGGCAGGGGGTTGGGATGTGGGAGGGGGTGAGTGGTGCAGGCTCCAGGTGATGCTTACCTCAGGCGGCTCCCAGGAAGCAGCATCATGGTCTTCAGGCTCCTAAGCAGAGGAGCAGCCAGGTGGCTCCATGCACTGCTCCCACCCACAGGCATTGCCCCCGCAGCTCCCATTGGCTGCGATTCCTGGTCAATGGAAATGGCAAAGCCAGCACTTGGGGTGTTGCCCACAGGCAGGGGCAGTGTACTGACACCCCTACCCCCGCGTCCAGCCCTCCACCCAGGAGCCAGACATGCTGGCCGCTTCCTGAGAGCTGCACGAAGCTGGGCAAGGAACGTGCACTGCCAACCCGACTTTTAATGTCCCAGTTGCGTTACTGACCAGAGCTGCTTGGGTCCCTTTCTACCAGGTGTTCTGGTCGAAAACTAGACTCCTGGCAACCCTCGACAGATGTAATGGGGTCATCCATCCCACTGCATGCATACTCTCTCTTCTTTTTGACTGGCTTTTATTCCTTTGTTTTTTCACCATACTTTTTAGAACTGAAAATACATTGCACACTGTCACTCTTACCAATCTGTAACAAACATACCTGGGTAACAAAGCTTATTAAAAACATTTGGCCTGAATTTAATTCATATTAAGGTGCTATTACACATCTCTGTCAGTGTAAAGGGATGTTCAAGGGTACATCTACATAACAAGCAGCAGCCCACAGCATCAAGTCTCAGAGCCTAGGTCTACCAACCAGCCCATGGGTAGAAAAGCACATAGGGTATGTCTATACTGCAAGTGCCAGCCAACTGGGGCTCACAGGGTGCGTGCTGCAGGGCTATTTCATTGCAGTGTAGATTTTCAGGCTCAGGTTGCAGACTGAGCTCTGGGACCCTACAAGGTGGAAGGGTCCAGCCTCCAGCCCGAGCCAAAATGTTTACGCTGCAATGAAAAAGCCCTGCAGCCTGACCCCCATGAGTCCGAGTCAGCTGGCACAGACTAGTCATGGGTTTTTTATTGCAGTGTAGATGTACCCATAGAGATCCTATGCTAAAAATATCTGTGTAGACATTCAGGCTCTTGCTGGGACTGGGGCTTGGGCTCTGAAGCCTACTGAGCCAAATGAACCCCAGGCTGTTCACCCAGACTCGGAGACCCATTGCTGTGGATTACTGCTTGCCATGTAGACATACCCAAAGTGTAAATGAAAACCAGGCTCAGGTTCCTTTACTTATTCATATAGGGTCTGATACTACATAAATTACTCAGGCAAAACACCACATTGATTTCAGTGAGAATTCTTCTAATGACTGCAGAATGGAACCAAAGGAGGGTGTAGTAAGAAGAGGGCCTGAAACATAAGGCCTTGTATTAGAGGCCTGGTATGAGGCCGAGGCCTGCACTAAAGTAGTTAAAACTTTGCTGATATAAAGCAAAGTTAAGTTGTGAGGAAGGGGCAGGCCCTGTTCACAGAATCTGGCAAGAACAGGGCTGATATTGCAGAAACACACATTCCTAAATAGTGCTAGGCACAAGAATGTATATGCAAACACATTCCAGAAAGGTGTTACCAGAACACCTTGATACCAAACACATCCCCCAAAGATAACAGGAACATGCTGACCCATCTTAAGGATAAGGTCAGGATGACAGCATAATGGATACAGATGTTTTCATCAAACCAACATGTACAAGGTAATGGGTGGCACCCAAATACGTCAGAGGGTGGCATCCAGATACGTCAGGGGCAATACGTAATTTATTTGTATTGGTGTATAAAGATGCATCTCAGAAGGAGTGTCTTTGGCCAACCTAGGGAGCAGTGGAAAGTCCCACCACTCCCTGAGCTGCATCCATTGTCACGAGCATACATGTCTTAGTATCCTCGTAGAGTCTGCCAGGTGCTGTTACTGTCCTTCGTTGACAATAAACCTGGCCGGGCACCTTCGCTACTAAACCAAGTCTTGTGGTCTTAATGGGCAGTTCAATTGGAACCTGCTGTACAGATTATCTGGCCAGAGCCAGTGCAGCATGCAGAGAGAACACACGCATGCACTCGAACATCTGACAACAGAGGGAAAGGTATAGGGACTTCAACACAATAGACAAGATTACATGATTAATCCGCCATACTGTCTCAAGCCCTTGAATGCTTGTTCCCAACTCTCAACAGCACAAGGATAGAAGGGACAAGATGTGAGCAGGCAATTAAGTGTAATCCTCCCTATGCAAGTTAGGCATTTAGCTATGTGCTCCCGAGTTTGAGTTTTGTTCGCTATTGGTCATGAGTAACTTATGGTCATACAAAAAGAAAAGGAGGATTTGTGGCACCTTAGAGATTAAATATTTATTTGAGCATAAGCTTTCGTGAGCTACAGCTCACTTCATTGGATGCATTCAGTGGAAAATACAGTGGGGAGATTTATATACACAGAGAACATGAAACAATGGGTGTTACCACATACACTGTAAGAGAGTGATCAGGTAAGGTGAGCTATTACCAGCAGGAGAGTGGGGGGGGCCTTTTGTAGTGATAATCAAGGTGGACCATTTCCAGCAGTTGACAAGAGAATTGAATAGCATCTGAGGAAGGGGGGAGGGGGCAGGGGGGTGGAAATAAACATAGGAAATAGTTTTACTTTGTGTAATGACCCATCCACTCCCAGTCTTTATTCAAGCCTAAGTTAATTGTATCCAGTTTGCAAAAATTAATTCCAATTCAGCAGTGTCTCATTGGAGTTTGTTTTTGAAGTTTTTTTTGTTGAAGAATTGCCACTTTTAGGTCTGTAATCGAGTGACCTAAGAGATTGAAGTGTTCTCCGACTGGTTTTTGAATGTTATAATTCTTGATGTCTGATTTGTGTTGATTTATTCTTGTACGTAGAGACTGTCCAATTTGACCAATGTACATGGCAGAGGGGCATTGCTGGCACATAATTAACTTAGGCTTGAATAAAGACTGGGAGTGGATGGGTCATTACACAAAGTAAAACTATTTCCCCATGTTTATTCCCCACCTCCCCGCACTGTTCCTCAGGTGTTCTTGTCAACTGCTGGCAATGGCCCGCCTTGATTATCACTACAAAAGGTGCCCCCACCCGCTCTCCTGCTGGTAATAGCTCACCTTACCTGATCACTCTCTTACAGTGTATGTGGTAACACCCATTGTTTCATGTTCTCTGTGTATATAAATCTCCCCACTGTATTTTCCATTGAACGCATCCAATGAAATGAGCTGTAGCTCACGAAAGCTTATGCTCAAATAAATTTGTTAGTCTCTAAGGTGCCACAAGTCCTCCTTTTCTTTTTATGGATACAGACTAACACGGCTGTTACTCTGAAACCTGTCATTATTGTCATACAGTAGTGCTTTCATTAGCCTGGTCTAAACTAAGACAACTACCTGTTGATTAGAGCTAGTCAGAAAAAAATCCTATAAAACATTTTTTTGTCCAATATGTAATGATTCATCAAAATCTAACCATTTTGTAGTTTGATTTTGGTGAAATTCCAGTGGAACCCTGCCTGGTTTCCTGCTAGCTCACCTGCCCAGCTTCTCAGCAGCTCTCTATCTATATATATCACTGCTATTCAATGGCAAGCAGCTGTGAAACTGAGATATCCATCAGTCAGCAGCTGCCAGGGCTTCCAGAGTCACCAGCTCCATGGCAGCCCACCAAGTGGGCAGAAATAGATCCAAGGGAAAATATTTCATTTCAGAAACACCATGGTTTTGTGTTTGCGTGCAGAATTTCAGTTCCACAAAATTGTTTGAGTTTTCAGCTTTTTGTTTCAATTTGGGATGGAATTTTTTTTTTTGAAATCTCATATATTTTCCCAGAATGATAAACCATTTCTCACACAGTTCCTATGATGACAATGAGGGTGCATCTCAAAAAGTGTACCCAATTTAACTGAAAGTGTAGACATCTGAATCTTTGTTCAGCGCCATGACAGAAACCATATTTTATCATATTTTTCAAAACATGAAAGGATCTTTCTCTAGATCTAGACAAAATTATCTTTTATTGTCAATATACCATGATCTCAGGGGTTTGTATGTGTGTGTGCAAGTGGGTACAGGTGAGTGAGTGCACATGCACCTTTGTTGGAAGGAATAATGACAAATTAAGTACTCTAACTCTGCAGAGAAGTACAGTATTTACCCATGCTTCTTCCCATAGATTCATAGATTCTAATTCAGAAGGGACCACAGGGATCATCCAGTCTGACCTCCTGTATAACACAGGTCATAGAACTTCCCCAGAATAATACCTGTAGCGTGTTGCTTGTTTGGCTTGTAGCTTGTTGCTTTTTGTAGCTTGTTGCTGCTTTTTTTTATTGGCTTCCAGCAAGCAGGGGCCTGGGGACGGGGGAGGGGGCAAGGAGGGACTGGGGGGGAAGAGTCAGGGGTGCACAGTGGGCCCACCACAGTCCCAGATTGCACGCTGGGGGGATCTAGTCACATAGAGTGTTGGGGTTCTTGGGGATTGGCTTGTTTTGGCCTTGTTTTGAACTGGGATTAGGTTGATTTTTTGCTTATTGTGAAAGTCAGAATACTTATTTACATTGTGAAAGTGGGCAACTGTGCCCCACACCCATATCTGGGACCATGTTTGATTTGGTCTTTGCTCTTTGTCCTTGTTTGTTATTTCAGGCTACCATAATTAGGGTTCTGACTGTTGTCATCAGTTATTTGCATCAAGGTATTTCCCAATAGTTTTGATACATTAATAAAGTTTTGCTCCATGATTACAATACCAAAAAGCCCCCAAAATTCTGTTATTTCAGGCATAAATTATTATTTTGTGGTTTGTCTGTTACAAGATACATCTTGCTAAATCTTATAACCTGAGGTCAAACACTCATGCTAAATATTTAGGGCATATGCTAACTACCGGGCCTATAAACCTCAGCTTTATTATTAAAGCATTTTAGCATTTCTTAGCATAGGAATCATAGTTTAATCTTGGTTAAGAGCTTCCTCAAATTAGGTCAGGTCACAGGTCAAAAATTCATATTTTTGAAAAATATTTAATCTCAAATTGGGCTAAAACGTCAAAAATGTGTCTTTCACTGGAAGGGATTTCCAGAAAAAAATCATTTGTGAATTTCATTTTCTGCCTGCCTTCTGAATATTTTTTGATGGAAAATCAAACATTTTCTGCAAAACTGAAAATTTCCCAGGGAAATTTTTTCAATTTTGAAAAAAGAGCATTTTCTTTCAGAAAATCATTCTGATGGAACATTCCTGACCAGTTCTAATTACATGATCATGTAACTTGTCAGGGTGTGTTACATTTTCCCCTTTGTGCTGAAGCACAGAGGATGTCAGTTACAATTCTTAGCTATAGAGATCTAGAAAGAGCTTTAACGGGCTCACATCCTCTGCGGGTCAATGGGTTACCATCACATATGGCATTATTGTTACCCACTGTATGTTCCATACAAGAGAGTGAGGGGGCATACATCTGGACTCAGTACAGATCCCTACCAACTGAGCTAAAGGATAACATACAACAGTTGGTAGCCGGAATAGATTGGAGGTTCTGTAGACTGGAGGAAGATACATAACAAACTGACATTTTGGATTACAAATTCATGGGTGGTCCCATTTTACAGACCGAATAGTCCAAATACTTAGATTTGGCAGATTCTTCCTGAAAGAGAGTGGATACTTCTACACTGCATTTTTAAAAACCATGGCAACAACTCTCAGAGCCCGGTCTACAGAATCAGGCTCACAGGGCTTGTGCTACAGTGCTGGAAATAGCAGTATAGACGTTGTGGCTTGGGCTGGAGCTCTGAGACCCATCTCCCCTTTCACAGGCTTTGGAGCCCAAGCCTGAAGGTCTACACAGCTGTTTTTAGCACCCTAGTGTGAGCCCGAGTTTGTAGACCTGGATTCTGAGTGTCATTGCTGAGGGTTTTAAAATGCAGTGTAGACATACCCAGTGTGACCAAATGGGTCTGCTATATTAGAGATCTGGGTTCTGTTCCTGGCTTTTGTAACCAATGACTGGAGTATAAACCATTGCTCAAATGAAAATGCTTTGACTTTCACAAACCTTATTAAAACCCAACCAAATCTCAACCCAAGTGATCTGCCCTTAGGCCAAAGCGTATTTTGATAGGGAAAAGGCGCAGGAAGAAGATGAGGATTTTTTTCCCATCCAAAGATTCAGTTCTGTGTGGCATAATGAAGCAAGAAGCTGGTGAGCATGAAACAGCTTATGGAATGTTCACGGATTTTAGCAACCAGCCTCAAGCTAGCTCCATAAAACACAAAGGGAAAATGTCACTGCTGCTGGGACATTTTTACCCATCAGAGCCAGATTGGTTACTATGGGACACCAGTATCACCAGTCTCAAGAGACTGAAAACCATGAGTCGGACATTAAAAAAAAATGAGATTTTTTAAAAAACTCCTGTGAGAATGGCCTTGGTTACTACAGGGAGGAGAAGAGAACTCTAAATGCAGAAGTTCTGATTAGTTACTCTGCCCCAGGAGGCAGGCAAGTGGAACAGGCAGCCAGTCAGTGGGCTCGAATTTGCTAAGGGCTAGAGCTCCTCGCCATCGGGAGACTGGCTCCAGCCCCCACCAAAAATCCTGCCACTTGTGAAAAAATTGTGAGTCAGCAGCAGTCCAACAGACTTGACAGTTAACCCTTATGGATTGGAGATAGTATGGTGAGAGGACTGATGACTGCTAGGGCTGTCAATTAATTACACTTAACTCATGCAATTAATTTGAAAAAATTAATTGCAATTAAAAAACTGAATTGTGATTAATCACAGTTTTAATCGCATTGTTAAATAATAGAATACCAATTAATAATTTAATACCATGTATTAAATATTTTGGATGTATTAATTTCAATCACAACACAGAATGCAAAGTGTACACTGCTCACTTTATATTATTTCTGATTGCAAATATTTGCACTGTAAAAATAATAAATGAAACAGTATTTTTCAATTTACCTCATACAAGTATTGCAGTTCAATCTGTTTATCATCAAAGTGCAACTTACAAATGTAGATTTTTTTTGTTACATAACTGCACTCAAAAAGAAAACAATGCAAAACTTTAGAGCCTACAAGTCCACTCAGTCCACGTTCATTTTAAGAACACTTTCGCTGCAGATTTGACAAAACGCAAATGTGAGATTTCTAAAGATAGCTACAGTACGACCCAAGGTTTAAGAATCTGAAGTGCCTTCCAAAATCTGAGAGGGATGAGGTGTGGAGTATGCTTTCATAAGTTTTAAAAGAGCAATTCTCCGATGTGGAAACTATAGAACCCAAAATACCAAAAAAGAAAATCAACCTTCTGCTGGTGGCATCTGACTCAGATGATGAAAATGAATATGCATTGGTCCACACTGCTTTGGATTTTTATTGAGCAGAACTCATCCTCAGCATGGACGCGTGTCCTCTGGAATGATGGTTCAAGTATGAAGGGACATCTGAATCTTTAGTGTATCTAGCAGGTAAATCTTGTGACGCCAGCTACAATAGTGCCATGAGAACACCTGTTCTCATTTTCAGGTGACATTGTGAACAAGAAGCAGGCAGCATTATCTCCTGCAAAGGTAAACAAACTTGTTTGTCTGAGCAACTGGCTGAACAAGAAATCAGAAGTGAGTGGACTTGCAGGCTCTAAAGTTTTACATTGTTTTATTTTTGAATGCAGCTTTTCTTTGTACATAATTCTACATTTGTAAGTTCAACTTTCATGATAAAGAGATTGCTCTACAGTACTTGTATTAGGTGAACTGAAACATACTATTTCTTTTGTTTTTTACAGTGCAAATATTTGTAATAAAAATAAATATAAAGTGAGCATTGTACACTTCGTATTCTGTGTTGTAATTGAAATCAGTATATTTGAAAATGTAGAAAACACCCAAAAATATTTAAATAAATGATATTCTATTATTGTTTAACAGTGTGATTAATAATACGATTAATCGCAATTCATTTTTTAATCACTTGACAGCCCTAATGACTACTGATACTAGGAAGAAGCTAGAAAAGAGCCAGAAGAAAAGATAGAGAGGTGTACAAGGGCCTTTTTATTTATGCCTCATTGCCATTTTCTTCTGCTCACAATTCTGCCCCTTTTTTCCACACAATCCAATTAAACCAATGGTCATGATTCTGCGTGGCCTTGCACCTTGTGTATTCATTTACACCTGTGAAAACAAAGTAGAACATTCCATTTACTCCAAATAAAGCATTTTGTACCCACACTGCATTGGTGTAACTCACTACAAAAAAAGCCAGTTGAGGAGAATCAGGTCCTGTATTTATAACTTTAAGCTGGGATCCCACAATTCATTGTGTGCAGGTGCAGCTCTGAACTTATGCACAATTAACTGGGAAAGTGGGGCTTTAACTTTTAAAGTGTCCTGAACTTTAATAATTGTTTTAAATTAATTTCTGATGTTATTACATAAGAATAATAAAGGTGATACAAAAGGGGAAAAGGGACCAAAACAAATCCAGAGTTAAAGCAATAGTGAATACATTGTAAACTGTTTCTTCCTTTCCTCAGAAAGAATGAAGAAATCAGCCTTACCATCATCATTAAAAGTTATGGTTTTAATGTTAATATAAGCAACGCTATTAAACTAAGTTCTTCTTTAACTTCATCAGTAACCAAAAAAAAAGGAATGAAAGATTTTTTAAAAAATAAGAATGAGAAATGAAATGGATTTGCACATCCTAAACGTTGCAAAACTTTCAAAAAATAATTGTTAGGTTGTTGCAGTAGAATGATGAAAAGAATTAGAAAAAAGCCCCAAGAAAGACAGACTCACAGTTATCTGAAAAGCCTAGTACTTCAAGTTTTGAAAGCAAAAATTAAAAATGGTGTGGAGCATTTTAATTAAAACATCTCCCATAAAATTGGAAAAGATGGTTTAAATATAACCTCTTGGAAAATAGTGCATGCATTAACATAGAAAGTTCAAATATGAAACATGTTTTAAAGGAAAATGATTAGTATCAAACAATACTCAACATCTTATGACTTACAGGATCTGGGTGTGTTTAAGGGGAAAGGAGTTCTTTCCGTGCGGCTTTTCTATGTATGTGGCTATGTTGCTTATTATAGTTAATGCTGCTCTAGAGGCCAAATAACTATAATAAACTGTGTTGTTGATCCTTCTTCCAGTAAACTCAATGGCAAAGTTTCCTTAGTAGTGTCTAAATGTTTTCTCCCTAGTATAACTAAGCATTTGTTACAATGGTCAATGTCAGTGAGACATGCTCAGCATTGACCTCGGAAGTAGAGCTAGCTGGGAATTTTTTGACCAAATGTTTTTTGATTGGAAAATATAAATTCATTGAAACCAAAATGTTTTGCAAAAAAATATTAGTTTTGCATACATTTTCATCAGGAAGATGTCTGAGGCTCAGGGAGAAGGAGAGAGGGAAGGAGACTACTCCCCCCCTTCAGAATAACCAACAGCCCAATGTTTGGGGCAATCCCAGAGGATGTAGAAAACACAGATTCAAGTCTCTGCTTGGCCTAATTCAGAGCAGGAAGTTGAACTTGCATATCCTAGCTGAGTACCCAAACCATCAGACTATTCTGGGGTGAACCTGCCTGTTTTGTTTTGTTTTTTAATGAAAAATTTCAAAAGGTCTAGCTTTTATTCTGATGCAGAATTAAAAACAAATTGTAAAACCTCAAAATTTTTCGCAAAATTATTTTTGTTTTTTAACCAGCCCAAATCTAAACACTGAACATCATTAAAAAGCAAATACACAGTACTGAAGTAGGCTATAAATAGCTCACTGTACTAAGCATTTCAAGTATAGGAAATAGTGCAGTACAGAATTAATTTAATTTTTAACAACATTCACTATATTGCCCCTTTAGTCCTGGCTCTGCTAGACCGCACACACCACTGCTTCCAGCCTGTGTATAGCAACTGGGAGCAAGAAACTTTATCAAGAAAGTAAACGTCCATCCACACTATAAGTGGAGTAATGATAGGACTCTAAAAATGCTCATTATAGTACAGATGCAGGAAATGCTAAAGTGTGCTTGAGAGAAAAATGATATGTTCTTTCATGTTACTGTTTCTTTTAATGTTCAGTTAGAGTTGCAAACTTTGAATCTGGGTTTAGACATCCCAAAAAGTACAAAGGATTTCAGATGCTACCAGGGTATTCAGGTATTTGACTTGGCCCATTAGATTGAAATGTTTAGATTCCAAACTCATCCCCCATAGTTTGGCCATTGGATAAGGGAGGAAGGAGGAGAGTCATTATTTGGACCTATGTCTTCACTCTGCAAATTGTTTTCAGAATGACTGATGAATACTCCAGAGTTTAAACTGAGAAAATATTCTTATTTGGGGATGTGGAGCAGCTATTATTGAGATCAGACTTGCAAATACTACAATTCAGGGCAATTTAAAATGGAAACAAGGATAAAATATGAATTACAATGGACTAGGAACTGAGGGCAGCATCAGCATCACTCAAGCTGTGAAGGAGAAATCTGATTCCTTTTGTTGTGACTATGGGTGAGAAAAAAGTGAGCAATGCCTGCAAGATGGCTGAGATGCTGTTAAATATCAGCTGTGTCCCTGATTGCCAATTCTCAAGAGACTTGGAAATATGCTTCTGCCCCTGAATCCTTTTCTGCAAGCTCCTGAATACCCTGCAGCTACTTATTTTTCTTCTGATATTCAGAAACACTTGGCTCAGCAAATCTGATCAGCATTCCTAGTATTTGAGAAATGCACTGTTCAGTTAAATCCTACAGAGAGTAATGAGGTTGCAGGAAACAATAATCCACAAACAATTATACTGTCCACTTGTCTCCTTCTAATATATTCAGCGAATCAATAAAAATTAACCACCAAGCCATTACCTCTAATAACCATGTGCCCACTTTAATTATAAAGAAACTGATAGTGAATGGTGGTCATTTAAAGCTAGCTATTTATGATTGCCACTCATCCTCAGACTAATTCAGTATATCTTATCGTGATGAAGGGGTGTCAAAGGAGAAAAAAGAGAAAATTTGTATTTGAGGATATTAAATGATACTGTCACTCCATTTAGATCCATAAAAATGTATACATTTTTTGATAAATTGTATAGTCAATTGCTTGACCACACTTCGTTTTGTTATCTTGTTTTGAAATATACTCATGAGCCCAAATAACCAATGTCAGTCAGATTTGTAACATGGAACAGGAAAAGGGTTCTATATGATACCAGTCTCTGAAGAACAGTCCCATGCAGCAATGTTACAGTCACCTTACACAGAAGGTGTGCTCTCCAAGTTACATATTTCAGCTAGTACTATTTATATGATTTTACAAGTCACATATTTCTTTACGTGTCACTAAAATCCAACCCATCAGTTTGTTCCAGTTCCCTAACTTGTTGTTTTGTGCCTTCCTTATCTTTGTTTTGGATACCAGCATTCCAGGTACTGATCCGTGAAGGTATTTTCCTAGCTTGTACAAAGTCACAGAATGAATAAATCTTGATTTTAATAAGTTTCCTATCTCCTTGTGCCAAATGCTTACTTCAGCAAATGCAAGGTGTTATGGGATACTTAGCATAAGTAAACAGGATTATAGTATAGCCAGTTAAGACTATATCACTGTTACAATATTTGTGCTTAATGTTATTGCTGCTTAATTCATACTATGTTAATATGAATTAAGCAGCAATAACATTAAGCTCAAATATTGTAACAGTGATATAGTCTTAACTGGCCTATACTATAATATACATATGTTACTGATAATATATATTGTTAATATGATGTATATTTATATTCTAACCAGCATATATTAGTCAACCTGGTTTATACTAAATTTTATAAAATCCATAGAGAAAAAGTACTAATCTGACAAATTAAAAGAGACTTAAACCCTGAAATTAAAACCGCAGAATCAGGACCCTACTTCCCTAATTACTGCTAAAAAAAAAAAGCATTTAACTTCTGTTTTTACTTGAAAAAAATTCTTTACAGATTTGTCTGCAGATTAATATTTAGACAATACTCATGCTTAGAGGCCAGCAACAATTGTTTCAATACTTACAGAATAATAACTTTTTAACATATTATTTCTATCTGACTTCAGTAAGTTTTATGTTTGGAGTCTGCCAGAGTTAAAAATTGGTTAAATGTAGAATGAGAACTTCCACAGGTCTTTCCCATCCCTAGTTCACCTTTTGGTGAACACAACTGCTCAGATACGCTGGTGAAAGGGACCCTAAAAGAATCTAGACAGATAGATCAAAAAAGAGAATAACTTCTCTAAGGTGCCACAAGTACTCCTTTTCTTCATGGAGTAGGTGCATCCATATGCAACAAAAGTGCAGCAAAGCATTCTGTACTCTGTATGCTGATCTTTGTTTTGGCAGATGAAGATGGGGAAGATTTTCCTTTACTGAGGAATGTTTGCAGTTTAGAGCACGATCAAAAAGTTTGATGGCTTGTCCAAATCCTTCAGCCCACTCTCCGTCTAATAGGCAGGTGATCAGTTGATCATTATTTAAAAATCCCATGATAATTTGGAAAGGTGATTTGTTTGTGCATGACTCTTACTCATTTCATTTCTCTTTTGTGGGAGAGATTTATTAGCTAATTGATTCTTAAAGAGATATTGCACTTGATCATAGCCAAAACCTTTTGTTGTTGTTGTTGTTGTTCCGGACTCCCAAAGTCTCCTCTATAGTTTCTGTTTTGAATAAAACAGCTACATTTCATGTGATATGGTGTCTGGACTCTGCATGGCATCTGCTAGGTTTGTGGTTAAAAGCCTGTGACTTTACACAACTGAGGTCAGCAATTAGATCTGTCACACTAATTGGCAGATTGGTGTGCTCCCTCACTTATGCCCAGAACTGACTCTGAGCTGCAGGAAACTAGACCCTGGCAAGCCTTATGTTTATGATTGAACTCCAGCTGAAAGAAGCCTTCATTGTATATTCTGACTAAAAGTAGTTGTGCAGACTAAAGATATAACCAACTGACTCAGTGATTGGGGTGTCGTCTTTTGATACAGGAAAGAAGGTAGCTTTCCCCTAATGGTCAAACAGCAATGAATGTTTACAAGTTATTCCAAGCAAGCTCAGCTGGGAATTGTCACCAATTGGGAGAGTTCAAATCAGCAAGCAGTTCACTTCAGTTCTGGTTCTAATTTACTTCAGATAGATATCCAGAAATGTAGCTTCACTATATTGGGTTCAGAGTCAAGTAAGCAGTGAATTAATGTGCTAAAAGCTCCAATGGGTCAGTGCATCTAAACTTAGTTTGAAATTGACTTTCACTTGCAGAACATTTGTGTGAGAGGCAGATCTGAATAGAGAGAAAGCTGAATTTTCAGTTAGAAAAGATATTTTCAGATTCACATTAGTTTTGCTAATACAAGCAGCATTCTCTGGCAAGAAGCAGTATGCAACTTTGCAGATTTAGAAAAGGTTTAAATGACGATGGAAAAAGTGCTTCAAGAAATAAAGGAAGTTTCTAGCCCATGGATCGACAACGTTTGGTATGCGGCCAGCCAGGGTAAGCCCCCTGGCAGGCCGGGCTGGTTTGTTTACCTGCCACGTCCGCAGGTTCGACCGATCGTGGCCCCCAACTGGCCACAGTTCGCCGTCCCAGGGCAATGGGGGCTGCAGCAAGCGGCACGGGCCGACTGATGTGCTGGCTGCTGGTTCCCGCAGCCCCCATTGCCCTGGAGCAGTGAACCGCGGCCAGTGGGAGCTGCAATTGGCCAAACCTGCGGACACAGCAGGTAAACAAACTGGTCTGGCTGGCCAGGGGGTTTACTCTGGCAGGCTGTGTGCCAAAGGTTGCTGATCCCTGATCTAGCCTTTTAAAATATTTCTTACTGCAATAATAACAAGTGCACTGTGTGTCTATTTCTCCCTCTCCCAAGCCACCCAACAGTGGAGCTCTTTGCTATGCTATAAAATCCTTGGCATATATTGTCACAGAACCTGTATGTCGGACACACAAATGATAGCACAAGAAACATTATCAAGCCTTATATGTATCTCTTCTTCTAGTGTCTACAGATTAACGTATTATTTATATTGATTTTTCCAGACCAAGTATATATAAACTCCACTATACTTACTTTTCTTCATTGAAAATATTTTCCTAATGTCTTAAAATGTTTAAGAAATTGATTAAATCATTAGTAGCTTGAAAATTTTAAGTAAGCAGTACTAGCGGTATGATTCTTTACCCTCTCTAAAGAAATATAGATGCAACTAGAATAGTCAGTGGAACTTAAGCACGTACTTAAGCCTGCAGAACTGGGGCTTAAACTGGAAGAGATTTGGACCCTAAATTTTTTCAAAATGACTGCCTCCTTGCAAAAATGGGGGGCTCAGAGGATCAAAGGAATATCATATTTTGGTAATTCCTTCATCAAGCTTAGAAGCAGTAAAGGTTGTCATTCTGTGACATGTCTAGAACTCTTTCCCCCAAAGATTAAAAGGAAATTTGGTCCAGTTGTTAGGCGACTATAAATTGGGAAATCTGAGTTCAAATCCCTGTTCTACCTGTGTGACCTTGTCAAATCATGTAGTCTCTCTGTGCCTCAGTTCCCCATCCATAAAATTGATAAAATAGTACTGCCCTACCCACAGGGGTGTAGTGAGGATAAAATACATTAAAGACTATGAAGTGCTTTGAGATCTACTAATAAGAAGTATATTAATTAAATACAGGGATGCTGGGGATTACATACTGGGTAAAACTAATGGTCCCTCTAGCCCAGTATGCTGTTTTTTGATTGCAGCCAATGCCAGATGCTTCAGAGGGAATGAACATGACAGGACAATTATTGACTGATCCATCCCCTGTGGTCCAGTACCAGCTTGTGGCAGTCAGAGGTTTAGGGACATCCAGAGCGTAGGGTTGCACCCCTGACCATCTTGGCTAATAGCCACTGATGGACCTATTTTCCAGGAACTTATTCAGTTCATTTTTTAACCTAGTTATTCTTTTAGCCTTCAAAACAACCCCTGGCTTTGAGTTCCACAGGCACACTGTGTGTTGTGTGAAGCACTTCCTTATGTTTATTTTAAATCTGCTGCCTATTCATTGGATGATCCCTGGTTCTTGTGTTATGTGAAGGGGTAAATAACATGTCCTTATTCACTTTCTCCACACCAGTCATGAAGGTATAGATCTCTATCATGTCCTCCCTTCGTCATCTCTTTTCTAAGCTGAACAGTCCCAGTCTTTTTCATCTCTCCTCAGATGGAAGCTGTTCAATACCCCTAATCATTTTTCTTATCCTTCTCTGTATCTCTTCCAATTCTAATATATATTTTTTTATATGGGGCACCAGAACTGCAGCAATATTCACAGTAAGGGGGTACAATGGATTTATATTGTGGAATTATGATATTTTTCTCTTATCTGTCCCTTTCCTAATGGCTCCAAACATTCTATTAGCTTTTTTGACTGCTGTTGCACACTGAGCAGACGTTTTCAGAGAATTATCCACAATGATACCTAGAGCTCTTTCTTGAGTGGAAACAGCTAATTTAGACTCCATCATTTTGTGTGTATAGTTGGGACAATATTTTCCAATGTGCATTACTTTGCATTTATCAACATTGAATTTCATCTGCCATTTTTTTGCCGTCACCCACTTTTGTGAGATCCCTTTGTAAATCACTGAAGTCAGCTTGGTCTTAATCATTGTGAGAAATTTTGTATCATCCTCAAACTTTGCCATCTCAGTATTTATCCCTTTTTCCAGATCATTTATGAATATGTTGAGCAGCACTGGTTCTATTACAGATATTTTGGGGATCCTCAATTGTGAAAACTGACAATTTATTCCTATCTATTAACCAATTACTGATCCATAAGCAGACATTTCCTCTTATATGACTGCTTACTTTTCTTAACAACCTTTGGTGAGGGACTTTGTCAAAGACTTTCTGAAATTCTGCTCTGGATCACCTTGTCCACTCAAAAAATTGTAATAGATTGGTAAGGCATGATTTACCTTTACAAAAGGTATGTTGACTCTTCCCCAACAAATAGTGTTCATTTATGTGTCTGATAATTCTGTTCTTTACTGTAGTTTCAACCAGTTTGCCTGGTCCTGAAGTTAGGCTTACCAGTCTGTAATTGTAATTCCCAGGATTGGCTCTGGAGCCTCTTTTTAAAAATTGGCATTATATAAGATATCCACCAGAGGCTGATTTAAGGAATAGGTTACATACCACACTTAGTAGTTCTGCAATATCATATTTGCATTTCTTCAGAACTCTAGGGTGAATGCCATTTGGTCCTGGTAACCTATTACTGTTGAATTTATCAATTTGTTTGAAAACCTCCACTACTGACACCTCAATCTGGGATAGTTCCTCAGATTTGTCACTTAAAAACAATGGCTCAGGCTTGGGAATCTCCCTCACATCCTCAGCAGTGAAGACTGAGGCAAAGAATTCATTTAGCTTTTCTACAATGGCCTTGAGTGTTCTTTTAACACCTCCATCATCCAGTGGCCCCACTGACTGTTTGGGAGGCTTCCTGTTTCTGATATACTTTTTTTTTTTTGCTCTATGTTTTTGTTTCTTTTCCTAGTTGCTCTTCAAATTCCTTTTTGACCTGCCTAACTATACTTTTACATTTGACTTGCCAGAGAATTTATTCTCCTATTTTCTTCAGTGGGTTTTGACTTCCAAGTTTTAAAGATATATTTTTGTCTCTAACCACCTCTTTTACTCGGTTGTTTAGCCAGGGTGGCATTTTTTTTGTCTTCTTGCTTTTTTTTAATGGCCATTATTACTGAGCAATTCAGCTATATTCACTTCTTGGACTAAATCCTATGCAACACTTAGGACCAAATCAAGAAATGCTTGATTCCTAATAAAACTAAATCCCTTCTCCCAAGCACCATTGTCTCATCCACACAGGAAGAACTGAAGAGTCTCATTATCTAACTGGCCCTGTGTGTAGAACTGGAAGCATTTCAGAGAATGCCACCATGGAGACCCTGGACTTTAGTCTCTTACCTAGCAGCCTAAATGCGGCCTCAAGGACCTCTCTCCTACCTTTCCCTATGTCATTGGTAGCAACATGTACTATGACCAGAGGCTTTTCCCCAATGCTGCACATAAATGTCTAAAATGACTTGAGAGCAGGCAATTCACCATGTGGTTCTCATGTTCATCATAAGCCATCTATATTTCTAATAATCAAATCCTCCATTATTATTACCTGTCTCTTCCAAACAACAGGGGTCCCTTTCCCCAATAACAGGGGAAGGATGGACAGGTGAGGGAAGGATAGTGGAGTGGAATAGAAGGAGGACATAGCAAAAGGAGGCAGGACAGTTGTGGGGATGGAGTGGAGGGAGAGGCAGGTGGGGCTCCATCCACTCCACACCTTCTCGCACTTCCTTGTCAGACCACCAAAAATTATAAGATTGGCCCCCAAAATAGTATTTGGAAAACCATCAAATCATGTTTTTGACTCTGTCTTTTGACTTTTTTACTTCCCTTCTACTCCTCTGCCAATGTGTGTGTGATAATGTCAAGTTGAAAAGTCAAGCTTTAATGCACACAAAAAATGCACTCTGTTCCCTGGCTACTCAGATGGAAACTTCACTTATCCTCTCCTCATTCCTAACATGAGGGAACTGCAATCCATTTCCTACTACTGTCTTCACCCTCTATCATCCTAGTTAATTTCTTTTCATAAGAGAAGGAATGAATGGTAAGTAGTTTGAAAACCACTGACCTAATTAATGTACCATGATTCACAGTCACAGATAGACATATTTTTAGGGTTGAGGAGTTACAGGTACAGATATTAAAAAACTTTAAACTTATATCAGTCTTTCATATAATCAATAATGTCATAGTAAAAACAACAGGAGATTGGTTTAGCCTTTCGCAGGAAGTAACAATTCCCTAACACTCCCCGCCCCACTTCTCTGCCCAAGACTGGGCAGCACCTACACACACACACTCATACTTTCCCCTGCCTCCCACTGCTGCCAAACCCCACACACATTGTCCTCCCCACATCAGCCAGGCTTCCCCCTGCTCCTCCTTCCTTCTGCTCCCCTCCTGACCCCACCCCATACCTGTCCTGTCTTCTCCTAATCCTCCCTGCTTCCTTCTCCCCCCCGCACTTCCCTGCAGCCACTAAATCTGCCTCCTGCTTGCCCATTCTCCCCTTCCACCTTTCACAGTGTCTCTGCTGCTTCTTCCTTGATCCTATGTCCTATCTAGTCCCCTGAACCATTTAGTGGCAGCCATTTTGCCTGTGGGCATGACTTAAAATCTCACTGAAAACAGTCAGAGGTACCAGCCAACTTATGTTGTTAAGCATAATCCCTTATGCTTAACAATCTTTTTCATTTTAGATTTTAATGTGACACTCTGGTCACCTTTTCCAGTCCTGGAGAAGAGCTCTGTGATGCTCAAAAGTTTGTCTCTCTCATATCAACAGAATCATAGAATATCAGGGTTGGAAGGGACCTCAGGAGGTCATCTAGTCCAACCCCCTGCTCAAAGCAGGACCAATCCCCAACTAAATCATCCCAGCCAGGGCTTTGTCAAGCCAGGCCTTAAAAACCTCGAAGGATGGTGTCATAAATATAAAGGTTTCAGAGTAGCAGCCGTGTTAGTCTGTATTCGCAAAAAGAAAAGGAGTACCCGTGGCACCTTAGAGACTAACAAATTTATTAGAGCATAAGCTTTCGTAAATGCATCCGATGAAGTGAGCTGTAGCTCACGAAAGCTTATGCTCTAATAAATTTGTTAGTCTCTAAGGTGCCATAAATATAAAGGGAAGGGTAAACACTTTTAAATCCCTCCTGGCCAGAGGAAAAACCCTTTCACCTGTAAAGGGTTAAGAAGCTAGGATAACCTTGCTGGCACCTGACCAAAACGACCAATGAGGAGACAAGATACTTTCAAGGGGGGGGGGGAAATAAAGGTTCTATCTGTCTGTGTGATGCTTTTGCCAGGAACAGAAAAGGAATAGCGTCTTAGAACTTAGTAAGTAATCTAGTTAGATATGCATTAGATTCTGATTTCTTTAAATGGCTGATAAAATAAGTTGTGCTGAATGGAATGTATATTCCTGTTTTTGTGTCTTTTTGTGCCTTAAGGTTTTGCCTAGAGGTATTCTCTGTGTTTTGAATCTGATTACCCTGGAAGGTATTTACCATCCTGATTTCACAAAGGTGATTCTTTTACTTTTTCTTTAATTAAAATTCTTCTTTTAAGAACCTGATTGCTTTTTCATTGTTCTTAAGATCCAAGGGTTTGGGTCTGTGTTCACCTATGCAAATTGGTAAGGATTTTTATCAAGCCTTCCCCAGGAAAGGGGGTGTAGGTTTGGGAGGATTTTGGGGGGAAAAGACGTTTCCAAGTGGGCTCTTTCCCTGTTATATATTTGTTAGATGCTTGGTGGTGGCAGCAAAAAAGTCCAAAGACAAAGGGTAAAATAGTTTGTACCTTGGGGAAGTTTTAACCTAAGCTGGTAAAAATAAGCTTAGGGGGTTTTTAATGCAGGTCCCCACATCTGTACCCTAGAATTCAGAGTGGGGAAGGAACCTTGACAGATGGAGATTCCACCACCTCCCTAGGTAACCCATTCAGGTGCTTCACCACCCTCCTAGTGAAAAGGTTTTTTCCTAATAGCCAACCTAAACCTCCCCCACTGCAACTTGAGACCATTACTCCTTGTTCTGTCATCTGCTACCACTGAGTACAGTCTTGATCCATCCTCTTTGGAATCCCCTTTCAGGTAGCGGAAAATAGCTCTCAAATCCTTACCCCCCTCCCACTCATTCTTCTCTTCTGCAGACTAAATAATCCCAGTTCCCTGAGCCTCTCTTCATAACACATGTGCCCCAGCCCCCTAATCAATTTTGTTGCCCTCCGCTGGACTCTTTCCAATTTGTCCACAGCCTTTTTGTAGTATGGGGCCCAAAACTGGACACAGTACTACAGATGAGACCTCACCAATGCCAAATAGAGGTGAATGATCACATCCCTCAATGTGCTGGTAAAGACTTATACAGCTCAAAATGCTGTTAGCCTTCTTAGCAACAAGGTCCCATTCTTGATTCATATCCAGCTTCTCATCTACTGTAATCCTTAGGTCATTTTTTGCAGAACTGCTGCCTAGCCGCTTGGTCTCTAGTCTATAGCAGTGCATGGGATTCTTCCATCCTAAGTGCAGGACTCTGCACTTGTCCTTGTTGAACCTCATCAGATTTCTTTTGGCCCAATCCTCTAATTTGTCTAAATCCCTCTGTATCCTATCCCTAAGCTCCAGCTTATCTACCACTCCTCCCAGTTTAGTTTCATCTACAAACTTGCTGAGGGTGCAATCCATGCCATCCTCCAGATCATTAATGAAGGTATTGAACAAAACCGGCCCCTGGACCGACCCTTGCGGCACTCCACTTGATACTGGCTGCCAACTAGACATGGAACCATTGATCACTACCCGTTGAGCCCGATGATCTAGCCAGTTTTCTATCCAACTTATAGTTCATTCATCCAGCCCATACTACTTTAACTTACTGGCAAGCATACTGTGGGAGACCGTATCAAAAGCTTTGCTAAAGTCATGGAATAACAAGTCCACTGCTTCCCCCTCATCCACAGAGCCAGTTATCTTATCATAGAAGGCAATCAGGTTAGACAAACATGACTTGCCCTTGGTGAATCCATGCTGACATTTCCTGATCACTTTCTTCTCCTTCTCAAAAGTGCTTCAAAATTGATTCCTTGAGGACTTGCTCCATGATTTTTCCAGGGAGTGAGGTGAGGCTGACTGCCCTGTAGTTCCCCAGATCCTCCTCCTTCCCTTTTTTAAAGATGGGCACTGCATTAACCTTTTTCCAGTCATCCAGGACCTCCCCCAATGAGTTTTCCATGAGTTTTCAAAGATAATGGCCAATGGCTCTGCAATCACATCCGCCAACTCCTTTAGCACCCTCGGATGCAGTGCATCCGGCCCCATGGACTTGTGCTCATCCAGCTTTTCTAAATAGTCGAACCACTTATTTCTCCACAGAGGGCTGGTCACCTCCTCCCCATGATGTGCTGCCCAGTGCAGTAGTCTGGGAGCTGACCTTGTTCGTGAAGACAGAGACAAAAAAAGCATTGAGTACATTAGCTTTTTCCACATCCTCTGTCACTAGGTTGCCCCACTATTAAGTACGGGGCCCACACTTTTCCTGACCTTCCTGTTGCTAACATACCTGTAGAAACCCTTCTTATTACTCTTAACATCCCTTGCTAGTTGCAACTCCAATTGTGATTTGGCCTTCCTGATTTCACTCCTGCATGCCTGAGCAAAACTTTTTATATTCCTCCCTGGTTATTTGTCCAACCTTCCACTTCTTGTGAGCTTCTTTTTTGTGTTTAAGATCAGCAAAGATTTCACTGTTAAGCCAAGCTGGTCGCCTGCCATATTTACTATTCTTTCTACATATCGGGATGGTTTCTTCCTGCAACCTCAGTAAGGATTCTTTAAAATACAGCCAGCTCTCCTTTCCCCCTCATATTATTCTCCCAGGGGATCCTGCCCATCAGTTCTCTGAGGGAGTCAAAGTCTGCTTTTCTGAAGTCCAGGGTCCGTATTCTGCTGCTTTCCTTTCTTCCTTTTGTCAAGATCCTGAACTCGACCATCTCATGGTCACTGCCTCCCAGGTTCCCATCCACTTTTGTTTCCCCTACTAATTCTTCCCTGTTTGTGAGCAGCAGGTCAAGAAGCACTCTGCCCCTAGTTGGTTCCTCCAGGACTTGCACCAGCAAATTGTCCCCTACACTTTCCAAAAACTTTCTGGATTGTCTGTGCACTGCTGTATTGCTCTCCCAGCAGATATCGAAGTGACTGAAGTCCCCCATGAGAACCAGGGCCTGTGATTTAGTCACTTCTGTAATTTGCCTGAAGAAAGCCTCGTCCACCCCATCCCCCTGGTCTGGTGGTCTATAGACTCCCCCTATGACATCCCCCTTGTTGCTCACACTTCTAAACTTAATTCAGAGACCCTCAGGTTTTTCCTCAAAAAGAAAAGGAGTACTTGTGCACCTTAGAGATTAACAAATTTATTTGAGCATAAGCTTTCGTGAGCTACAGCTCACTTCATCAGATGCATGCAGTGGAAAATGCAGTGGGGAGATTTTATATACAAAGAGAACATGAAACAATGGGTGTTACCATACACTCTGTAAGGAGAGTGATCAGCTAAGGTGAGCTATTACCAGCAGGAGAGAAAAAAAACCTTTTGTAGTGATAATCAAGGTGGGCCATTTCCAACAGTTGACAAGAAAGTCTGAGGAACAGTGCGGGGGTGGGGGGGGGGAAATAAACATGGGGAAATAGTTTTACTTTGTGTAATGACACATCTACTCCCAGTCTTCATTCAAGCCTAATTTAAATGGTATCCAGTTTGCAAATTAATTCTAAATCAGCAGTCTCTTGTTGGTTTTTCTGCAGTTTCATACTGAAGCTCTGAGTGGTCACACTGGAGCTCTGAGCAGTCATACTGCTCTCTTACATACAATGCAACTCCCTCACCTTTTCTGCCCTGCCTGTCCTTCCTGAACACTTTATATCCATCCATGGCAGTACTCCAGTCATGTGAGTTATCCCACCAAGTCTCTGTTATTCCAATCACATCATAATTCCTTGACTGTGCCAGGACTTCCAGTTCTCCCTGCTTGTTTCCCAGGCTTCTTGCATTTGTGTATAGGAACTTAAGATAATTCACTGATCATCCTGCTTTTTCAATATGAGGCAGGAGTCCTCCCCTCTTGCATGCTCCTGCTTGTGCTTCCTCCTGGTATCCCACTTCCCCACTTACTTCAGGACTTTGGTTTCCTTCCCCCCGGGAACCTAGTTTAAAGCCCTCCTCACTAGACTAGCCAGCCTGTTTGCAAAGATGCTCTTCCCTCTCTTCGTTAGGTGATCCATAAACAGATATTATCTCACCCATCTTGTCTCTCTCAGCTTTATTAAGGGCAGCCCACATGTAGGACCATGGCAGTCATCTTGCTGGCTTCAGCCCCATTGACTGTAAGAGGAGATGGTAACCATTTTGAATAAGGGAAAATTCACAAGTTGGCAGCCTTTTGTCATGTTTTCATGACACGTTGAAAAAAAAAACCCAAATCACAAGAGTTGGCAATGCTTAAATCTGATGATAAATCTCTATCAAGCATCTCATGTACTTTGATACAAAATAATGTCAATATGCCTGCATTTGCGCACACACTTACTGGGATTGCTAATGCAAATTAGTTGAAAGCACATGTAAACAGTTAAGTGCCTGACTAAGTTTTGCTTGCGTGATCTCAAAATTTGTGTATAACCATGAAATTGTACAAGCAACTGTTGGCATGGACTGTATGCTTATTTTTGTGTATGGAACTAAGATTTCTTTGTTTAAAAAAATTGGCCCTGAAAATCCCAGAGTAACATTAGAAAATGAAAAACAAAACATAATTTTGACAATGTTCTGTATTGTTCAACTTCTAGGGACAGATCTCAAGCCCTGCTAGGGCTGTTTTGGACTACTTTACCAAAGCAAAGTGGTTTTAGATTCTACTTAAAAGGTAGTGAAGGTTTTCCCTTACATACTGGTAGCATCCAGCTGTATACAGCTGCTGTAGCAGCTCCCGAGCCATTTCCACTCCAAGCTCCACCAATGCAGGGAGGATGGTCAGGGCAAAGTGGATGTTGCCAGGCAAGCCCTATGTCTCAGTAATTTGTACATCTAGAATGGTGCCTGTGGACAACAATCAGTCTACACTACATTATGGCAAGGCAGAAGCCCAGTGTCCAGCACACCCAGGATCACAGAGGTACAATAGGGTTTTAATGTCACTTTGCTAAGACACCCATTACCAGATGCAGACAGACCAGATCCTGGGATTTGGTCCACAGTATTTAAATTGTTAAATTTAATAATAATTAGAATGGTGCCTCACCGTGCACCTGCAGTTATTTTATGACAGACACCCAGGCAGGAAGATTGGCTAGATATTTGAATTCTGCCCTTTCCAAATTCTCATGCAGCTGTCATTTCAGTTAATCCCATTTCTCTTGTTCTTTTTGAGTCATGTAAAGAAGGACAGTTGCAGGAATCAGTCATATGCAATTATTAAATTAACAGCAGCATGCTGGCACCAGGATGGACATTACGTTGCAATTCTTTATCTGTTGCCATTTCATTCAACTACTTTCCAGCTAAACTAAGACATGGGGAGGCTGCAGCACAGATTTTCTTGATGCACAATGAAGGAATCATCGGTGTATGCTGGAAATATCAAAAGTGCCCCAAACCGAATAAATATAGGAGCATGTGCAGCAGGAACAACCAACCTCCATTTGTTTTTGTAGTTGTTGCTAAGGAACAAAACCAACAGAAACATCCACACACGTCCATTTTCATTTAAATAACCAACATACATTTTATTCTCCTTTTGGAAAGAGAGGACATGAAATAAGAGTAGGAAGAAGAGAAACATGAAGAATTCAGTGTGGCAAAATTTTATGTGGAAACCAAGACAGCAGCTTTTCTTCTTTAATATGATTCCAGGAGATGGATTTTTGCCATTAATAATAATGATTAATGATATTTTGTTGTTGTTGATAAGACATAATTGAAACACACAAAAAATAGGTGGGGAAACCCTTAACATGGTTTGTATAATGCTTATCCCAGTGGGGTCCTGGTTAGTGATGGGGGATCTTCAGCACTATTACAATACAAATAGTGATCCTAGTTACATTGTTACACAGTTACCAACCACCAGAAAAGAATCATCTTCTCTTTGGAGTCTTTTACTTCCCACTAGGTTGGGATCCTATGATCCTTCACTATTAGTCCAGAGAACAGGGCCTAGTTCTCTAGGTTTCAGAGACCGAGATCCAGCCCAAGAACAACTCCAAAGCACTGTCTACACAGTTATTTTTAGAGTGCTAGCACTAGCTCTGCTGACCCAAAACTCTTGACCACACCAGGGAGGCTCACTGCTGTGGGCTGTGCAGACATTTCTTAAGGGAACAGACCTTGCTCACCTCCCAGGGCTGGATGTAGGGTGGGGGCACCTCTGCATTTGTTCTCTCCAGATAGGGATGACAAGGTGGATTTCCTGGACAAGGTCAACAGATATTTCTTAAAGAAATTTTATTTCAAAGTTTAAAAGCATAGAGAAAAATGAACCAAAACACATAAATTACAAAAACTATGGCTTACAATGTTTCCAAGGCAGGCCTCTCTCAATTTAAGTTTCAGGCCTTGATGAGTGACTGTACATGCTGTTATAAACTAAAAGTCCTCTGTGACCTCTCTGGATCTCAGTGTGAGGCTGTCTCACAGCCTGTTTTCCTGTTCCTGAGTGAGTATCAGCCCTTTTTCCTCAGTCCAAAAGCATCTGTCATGGCAATTACATTTCCCTCCACCTCAACTTTTTTTTCCCCTGGTTGGCTGGACTTCCAATTTTGGCAATCAAGGTGAATGGCTGAGGATCTTATCTAGGTGGAGCCATTATATTTTAATGGTTCCTATTTAGGACCTGGGTTGCTATACATTGGAGGTAGCTAATTTCCCTCCTGCTACAAAGGGGGATTATTTGCCAAAGACTGTACACTCCTAGAGTTCCAGAATATTCTTGGTGCATAGGATACAGAAATCATATATTGGGCACATACAAAATATACATTCATATTTTCACACATAAGTGGCAGAAAAACTTAAGGAACAAAATGTCATAGATTCATAGATACTAAGGTCAGAAGGGACCATTCTGATCATCTAGTCCAACCTCCTGCACAATGCAGGCCACAGAATCTCACCCACCCACTCCTACGAAAAACTTCACCTATGTCTGAGCTATTGAAGTCCTCAAATTGTGGTTTAAAGACTTCAAGGAGCAGAGAATCCTCCCTCAAGTCAACCATGCCCCATGCTACAGAGGAAGGCGAAAAACCTCCAGGGCCTCTTCCAATCTGTCCTAGAGGAAAATTCCTTCCCGACCCCAAATATGGTGATCAGCTAAACCCTGAGCATATGAGCAAGATTCACCAGCCACATACTACAGAAAATTCTTTCCTGGGTAACTCAGATCCCACCCATCTAATATCCCATCTCAGGGGATTAGGCCTATTTACCCTGAATATTTAAAGATCAATTCATTACCAAAATCCCATTATCCCATCATACCATCTCCTCCATAAACTTATCGAGTAAAATCTTAAAGCCAGATAGATCTTTTGCCCCCACTGCTTCCGTTGGAAGGAGATTCCAAAACTTCACTCCTCTGATGGTTAGAAACCTTCGTCTAACTTCAAGTCTAAACTTCCTGGTGATCAGTTTATACCCATTTGTTCTTGTGTCCACATTGGTTCTGAGCTGAAATAATTCCTCTCCCTCTCCTGTATTTATCCCTCCGATATATTTATAGAGAGCAATCATATCTCCTCTCAACCTTCTTTTAGTTAGGCTAAACAACCCACGCTCCTTAAGTCTCCTTTCATAAAACAAGTTTTCCATTCCTCGGATCATCCTAGTAGCCCTTCTCTGTACCTGCTCCAGTTTGAATTCATCCTTTTTAAACATTTTAAACATAATGTCATATACCATGCCTCCGTACAAATACCCGTTTTGCTACGTAGTAAGTACCACAGTAGAGCAGACAGCAGAATAGCAAACATCTGGTAACAGCTTAGAAATCAAGAGCTAATGGGTATCCTCTGGATGCCAATACATTCAAACAGACTCCTATCCCAGACAATCTGGCAGCTTTCATAGCATCATAGAGAGAACTCTTCCTAGGTGCATCAATTTCAAGATGTTTTGGTATGGAATACATTTTAAACAAGCCACACTCTGGGCCAGCAGTCAGTCAGTTTTGATGGCCCCCTACCTCTGATGAGATTGGGAGTGTGCATGAGATTATAGGATAGGAATCATGACCTTTAGAGAGGATTTTGCTTCTAAAATTTAAAGCAAATCTGGTGCTGTGCCATGCCAACCTCTTCAGCCATTTAGGAAATAGAGCCACGTTCATGTCTTGGGCTCCACAGTCAAAAAGGGCCAAGAATGCTGTGGAGCTGGCATGTTCAGTTTGTCAAGGTATGAAGGGAGTCTGGCCTGCAGGGCAGTATGCAACCTGGGGGCAATATGCAATCCTGAGAAGAGAATCTTAGAATAAGAAAACTAAACAAGTCCTTGCAGCTGCGGCATGGAGGCAGAAGGATCTATCTCCTCCAAAAGAGGAACAACCCAGAAGCAAGTCAAACTGGTCTTCAGTATACTCACAATACCATCACAACTTAATTGACATGGAGGAGATTTGATTTTCATCCCCTCCTGTGGAAATGACCACTTGTGACAATGCAGGAACTGAGTATGTACAGGATATAATAAAATGACACTATCCTCACTGCCAAAGAGAAGGATGTTAGGGAGATTACTTTCCATGAGACCAGACAAAAGAAGGACATGAGAAACAGCTACTACAAAAATTGATCCATTGTTATACATCTCCTGGTGTGCCAGTGTACCCACTGCCTGTAGTTGATGGAGAGTGAAACAGGATGGGGAGCACTGCATGCCAAAGCCACGGGGAAGAAGGAGTTCTCCTTTCTACTGTCAGCAGAGGCACGGGAGATGCACTCCCCTAAGTCCCCCTTACTATAATGGCCCAACCACTATCCTCTACCTGATGGACTATGTCAAGTGTGATCTTCTAATTATGGTTTCATTTGATGGAACTGCTTCCTTAGAAGACAAATAAGAGACTTGTGGATTTAGGAGTTGACAGATGAGTTTTACTTTTGACTCCTGTAAGGCACAATCTTTCCTTAGATGTGTGATTTAGTATCCTTTCCTATAAGACACTGTCAAGGTATGAGTTTCTTTAACTTAGCATCACATATGTCTAAACTTTTCTAACAGAAATGACTAAGATATGGCAGTAATGTAATTAAGAATATGTGCTGTAGCTAATGTAAACTCAAAAATAAGCGCGCGCACACACACACACACACACACAAAGTGTAGATATGTCCAGTGATAAACTGAATGCACTCACAAGGGGAAAAAATCTAAGGCACTTATATGACCCCTATAATTTTTAATATATTTATCCTGATAACACACCCATGAGGTAAGGAAGTATTATTATACCCATTTTACAAATAAACACAGAGGGAGACTAAGTTACTTGTCTAAGATCACAAAGGAAGTCTGTGGCATAGGAGGGAGTTGAACCTGGTTTCTTGAAGTCCCAAGCTGAACCCCTAGCTTCTGGAACATTTTTTCCTCATCTTATGGCCTACTTTAGTAATGTTCAAGTTTCTTGTCCTTCCAAAAAGTTGTCAAGAGATTTGAATGTGATGTCTCTATACCAGCTCATTCATGACTATGACAATGCAAATTTAATTAAAAAATAAAAAACAGTTAAATGAAAGGCAGCTGAAGGACACTGCAAGTCACAAAAGACTCTAATATTTGATAACAATTTTGTTCCAGTTAAGCACTTTACATTTCCATTTTAAATGGTCTCTTTTCTTTTCTGATTGATTGATTCATAATAGTTAAGTCTGTGTAACTATCAAAATATTATTTCCTACTATTATTGAGGGACCTGGTCAGAGAAACATCTACTTTCTGTTGTTTGAATGCAGACGCTCATTGGGTTTTCCTAAAGAAATCACAATGTTACTCCTTCAAGTTGAATAAATCCAGCTAAAAGCAAAGATATCTCTCTCAATCTCTCTGCAGAGATGAGAAGGAGAACAGTGTGATGTTGTGCTGCGGAACGTGTTCTTACTCTATTTTGATTCACAAAGAAAACGTTATGTACAAATGAACTTTCTGTGGTCTGATGGGAAATATTCAAGGGCAATGTGATGTGATGTCAAAACCCCCCACTGGGCAAGGGCAGGAAGAGTTTAATGGTCTGACCTGCTAAAATTTCATCCTGAGACATCTGCCAGAAATGTCAAGTCTGGATGGAATAATGATGAAAGGGACAGAAAATAATCAGGGTGACATACAGGCTTCAGCTGGCCCAGGGGGAGAAATCAGGGGCAATGAGGAACTTGTCTCTGTTATGGCTGTAAGGAATGGGACAAGACTACAGCTACTTGGAAGAGAGAGGAGGATCAGCAGGACTTCCATGAATCAAGGAAGCTCAGCCTTCAGAGTATTATCCTTTTATTCACTCTGTTCATCAATGGGATGATTGTCTGGGCCTCCCTTGGGAAAGGAAAGCCCAAAGACCACCTGGATGTGAGATTTGTGTCTATTTGGAGTATGTAAACTATTTAAAATTCCAGTGAATGGGACACACATGCCAGGTTCCCAGAAGGATGAGGAAAGCCTAGCAGTAAACTAAAGGTGGTTGAAGATTCTTTTGTCCTCTGGAGTTGATCCTAATCTACATCCAGTTTGGTTTTGAACTTTTGCTGATCCTTTGGCTCACAGGTGCTCCAATTAGGAATCACAAAAACACTTGCCTTCCCATATTACTAAATGATGGGGGTGTTCCTGACTGGATGGAAAAAGGATTTTGGAAAAAATTGAGAATTTTATTGAATTACAATTTTATTTAAAGATGGTATTTTAGCCCTACCTTGTCCTGATGCTCATTCTGTGGTTGGCCTTCTCCTGACATGACCCCGGCACTAGCAAAGATGGAGAAATACCTTTTCTGATAACCAAAGACTGTGGACCAGAACAAACAGCAGAGTCAACGTTCAGTGTGACGAACCATGTTTTAAGTAAAAACAAAAGTGGAAGTACCAAAGCTGCTCATTTACTTGAAGTTAATGACATTTGGTCAGTATTTGACAAACTCTTTCAGCACAATAACTCACTGGCAGCTAGAGTTATGCAAATAGATTTTCGGTTTGCTGTCAGTTATGAAAAAAAAAATCAGAAAAATATTGACCAAAAAGTTTTAAAAGAATTGTTTTAAACTCACCATTTGATGAAACCAACACAAATGTGCAAAACATTTTAGTGTTGCCAAGTTTCATTTTTAAACAAACAAGTTTCAGCCTAAAATTTTTCACCCAGCTCTGCTGGAAACAATATTGAGCTGTTCAAAATGCCATTGAGTCAGTTGTAAGTAGTCACCTGTTGTCAGCTGTAAGTAGCGACACCAGCATATATTCTAAAAAAGTGTACTTTTTAAATATAATTGATTTGTGATCCTAAAAATGGTGGAAGAAAACTGTACCCCATTTTCTATTTCCAAAATATAGTCACCTTAGTACTGTCATGCACGCAAGTTAGCAGTACACGATACTACACTTTTTAAAAAAGTGCTCCCCCAACACAAGACTGTAGGTATCAACAAATGTGCAGGAGGCACATGGGCACCCTCCAGAGCTTCTCTGTTATGCTCCCTGTGGAGTACACAGTACCATTGCAGTGCCACTTGCAATAGGGCAGCACTTGCAGAAGGATTATGGTTGTTCCTTACATGGATGTACAAAGAGGAGAAACAGCTCTCTGCTCCTTTTTTCTTCTTTGTGCAGCAGTAGTCATGATGTGGCCCTTGTACTGCACATGTCTTTATATATTGGTCTGTGTGTGTATATATATATATAAGGGGTCACTGAAGTGTATTGAGCATTTCAAATGCCTCGGCAGTAGGACTACAAAGGATGCACAACATTACTTAGATATCCAACATAGTACTGAACTCATGACCGCTGCTCTATATACACAGCCGCTTGGAGACATAAAGGGTATTTCCATGAAGTGTAAAATGAAATTGCTGCAGTCTCTTGCCTTCAGCATCTTGCTATATGCATGTGAGACACGGACACTAAGAAAACAGGTCACTAAGATGTTTTCTGCCTTCAAAATTGAAATGCTACAGGCGATTGCAGCATATTAGCTATAACTTGCATATGACTAATGAGGTAACCTGGAGTTACAGCATAACTGGAATGACACCTGTTATCCTCAAGACAATCAAGTGAAAAAATTTTGAGTTTGCAGGGCATGTGGATCAGATGAACAGAAGAAGCTTGCCAAAGCAAGTTTTGCAGGGACTGGTGCTGGGGCAGTGGGCAGCTGCAGTGAGTGTGGTTCGATGATGTGTCTAACTGGACAGGATACAATATGGCACAGTTCTCAAGACTGTGTCAAGACCACAAAACATGGAGAGATTGCTGGCTAATGACTCCTGTGTGTTGTGTTTACTGTTCACTGTAATGTGACTATGGTGCTTTGCACTACGAGAATGATGATGATGTAGATATAAATAAATATTAAAATTAACATTCCAGATGTACAACAAATAGGAAAAAGATCCACTGGCTTTGCCGAATCTTGCCTTCGTTTCTTTAGTGAGGGGCCATTAGCTTATATTGTATTTCCAAGTTAGACAAACTCATCAACTCCTTCAGACACTTTCCCCATCAATCACACATCTGCCAGCGTTGACAGCATTCTCTCCTATTTCCATGATCTTGGTCTTCTGTGTACTGATGAAAGTCCTACACTGGCTACTTCTTTTATACTCATAAGGAGTCTTCACGTTTCATCAAGTTTGTATCCAGTATAACTATATCTGCAAAAAGTTTCACAGCTTATCTCTTGCCCAAACAATACTAGTGTCCTCGGCAGGAGCAATCACTCTTCTCATCACAAAGTCTATGACCCTGAAGAAGAGAAGTGGGATAGTACTCAACCTTGTCCTGCACTAACAATTTTAAACCATTCTGTCTCTGTGTTTTCTGCCTTGAGGCAGCACACACACTGGTCATACAAAGATTTTATCAAAGAAACAATCTTTGCTGGAATTCCATAGTGTGTCAGGATCTCCCAGAGAGTTTCTCTATGGATAATATCAAACACTTTTGTAAAATTATAGAAGTTAAAAACCATTTTCTCCAGGTATTCTAAGCCTCTCAATAGGTCTTCTCAAGGCAAAGAACTGGTCTGAACATGACCTACCGGATCAAAATCCAGCCTGTTCTTCCTTGAGAACTTTATCAACACTGGTTTTCATCCAATTCAAAATGATATGCAAAACAGTTTTTGAGGTATGGATAGGAGTGTCACACCTCTCCATTTATCACAAATAAGCTGGGCCCCTATTTTACCTCCCAGCTGACATGTAGACATGCCCTCCTCAAAGTTGATTACTTCTAGTGATATAGGTAAAGCTGATGTTTCTTTCACATCTCACAATGACTGTTAGGCCACGTCTACACTACCCGCCGGATTGGTGGGTAGTGATCGATCCATCAGGGATCAATTTATCATGTCTAGTGTAGACGCGATAAATCGATCCCCGATTGCTCTGCCGTCGACTCTGGAACTCCACCAGGGCAAGAGGCGGAAGCGGAGTTGACGGGGGAGCAGTGGCCGTTGATCCCGCGCTGCAAGGACGTGTAGTAAGTGATTCTAAGTCGATCTAACATACGCAACTTCAGCTACGACAATAGCGTAGCTGAAATAGAAGTATCTTTGATTGATTGATTTCTTTCCCCCACCCCTCCAGTGTAGACCAGGCCTTAGTGCTACTGCCTGTCTAAGCATAGCCTGGAAGTGTTCCATCTAATGAGCTTTCTGTGCCTCCTCTGTGGTTAAAGTTGTTCCATTTCAAGCCTTCACAATGCTACAATGGTTTGAGGATTGTGATGTCAGTTGTTTAGGTAATAGAAAAAGGATTGTCGAATCCTCCGTCTTGTATGCCTCTGCTGCTTCTCTTGCTTTATTTTCCATCGTCTCTCTTCTGGTTTGTTTTTTAACTTCCTTGTCTTTGTCTACATATTCTTGTTGAAGAATAGTTTTTACTTCTGTTGCATTCTTCCTGAATTCTCTTCTTTCATTCTTTCCTTTCTTCAATTAGCCGCTGCGTATTTGGCTGTAGCCAATCTTCTTTCTTAGATTTTCTCACCACCACTGTAATCCTGGCTGCATCCACACTTGCTTCTTTGAAAAACTTCTGTTGTTCTTCAATACCATCCATCCAACTTTATCTCTTCAAATTGATTGGTAAGTTGCAGCTTGAAATGCGTCTTCAGTGCTCGATGTACTATCTTTTTAGTATCATACATACATCTTTTGTGCATGGTGTTCCCTTCTTTAGTTTTATTTTGATTGTCCCAACAACAAGATGGCGGTCACTTCTGACATCAGCACTCATATACACCCTGATGTCCGACAGTGATCTTCTCCAACGCCTACTAATGGCAACATGGTCAGGCTGTTAGGGGGGTTTTGAGTCAAGTTTACAAGCTACCCATAAAATAATGCTTTCTGTCACAGAAATAACCCAGAGATAAGGTGCACTCACTGTTGTAGGGGCCTAAAACCTAGGTTGCAGTAGTTCCACTGATGCAATCAAACCTGTAAGTCTGACCCTAGACTTTTTCTCCGTGCTTGGATGTCAAACAATTCCACTGAATTTTGAAAGAGAAAGGGTGTAATTTACATATATAACCTTAACTTTGGAATTTTCTGAATTTTGAGTCCCTGCCACCTTAACATTACCTGAACAGTTTTCGGCTGTTATTTATAAGTTCTCTAACATATAATGTATCCAGTAGATAACATGAACAACATATAATGGAAGTTCAATTATTGCAGAAGGAACTTCTATGAAATTGTTGGCAATTGTAAACTACCCCACAATGTGATATTGTTCTCCTTGTTTATTTAGGAATCATAAGACATTTGGTGTTTTCAGAAGTCTTTTAAAACTCTTTTAGATACTCAAGCTGCTGTGTACATAAATCAGTAGCTGCAGTGCATGGGTCATAATGATTTTCTTGAACCATAAAAATGGGATTTTAACCAAGAGTGCTAAACATCACAGACCATTTATTCTATGTTCACAGCACAATTCAGCAGAAACGTGACTATCTTACCCAATAACTAAATGCCAAAAGTGAAAGTATGCTGCATCCCAGATTGTTGAAAATAAAATCATGGCTTGTTTATATTTCTTTAAAAGACATGAAATGTATTTTGGAGGAAGTAGAGAAACAGCAGTATTGTAGTATGTCTCAAATACCAATGTAATGACACTAATATAGCAGACTATGGAAAAGAATTGACATTTAAAATCTGTTAACAAATCTGGACTTATTACATCATTTCAGCTATTAGCCATCTTGATTTTTGGTTTGTGATAGTGGAATATTAGCACTGATTAGGTTTTGGGCCATATTCATCCCCCTGTCACAATAAAGTAATGTATACTACCGTAGGCCTGTAGGGGCAATTGTACAGGGTTTCCATTTAACTATGACAGCTTTAAATTTTGGTGGGGGCTGTGGGTAACCCAACTAGTTGAGAATGCTGTGGAGAAGATCCAAATAAGCACATCTTTTGGCCATGTTGGCTCAGGCTACTTTGGGGGACATATTAGCCATCTCCCCTCCCCAGCCTTGCCCTATTGCATCTCCAATCCTCACAGTCTCTCATGAACCTCCTTGAATAAACTGGTGTTATAGGCAAAACAGTTCAAACTTGCATGTCTCAACTTACATACCTAAATCATCCATGTTTAACCCCTTAAACACCATAAGAGACCAGATTTTCATAAATGGTGATTACTACAAATCTGTCTAATGTGGGCTCCATTCTGAGACATGGCAGCCAAGAAAACTCAACTGATTTCTTTCTCCTCCTCCCAGCAGCAACTCCACCACTCTCCCTGTTCCCAGTCCCTTCCCACACCCAGAAAGTATCCTCAGACATCCCCTCATCTTTCAAAATCTTTTCCTGGGCCTAGAGAAGCATCATTGTGGATGGGTGGAAGGCCTCCTGCTACTTGCCTATCTTTTATCACTAGCTAGTCCCAGTGGATCTATTCATATTGCTGTCCCACATTGCCATTTCTTTCCTGCCCCATATTGCTGTTTCCCACTGCCTGACCTGAAGGAAGAGATGGGACTAGGTGGACAATCCACCCAAGTCAATCAGGATCCATTCTGGGCAAGAATCCCAAATGATCCTGCATCTCATAGTACATCTACACTGCAGCTGGGAGTGAGCCTCATGCTAGCAGACAGACTCATGCTAGCAGGGCTCAAGACAGCCACACTGATATTTTTAGCATACTGTTACAGCTCAGGGTCTTGAGCCTAGGTGGTCAGGAGGGCTCAGGACCCAAAGCTCCAGCCCCACCTGCAATGTCCATACTGCTATTTGTAGCACACGAGTATGAGTCTACCTATCCGGGCTGTGAGAGTCACTCCCAGCTTTAGGGCAGACATACGTCACAGTGGCTTCAAACCTTCTCTCTGTTCATAGGTCAGCACTTCATGCCAGTTCCTAAAGGTTACAGGTTTCAGAGTAGCAGCCGTGTTAGTCTGTATTCGCAAAAAGAAAAGGAGTACCGGTGGCACCTTAGAGACTAACAAATTTATTAGAGCATAAGCTTTCGTGAGCTTACGTGGTAGCTCACGAAAGCTTATGCTCTAATAAATTTGTTAGTCTCTAAGGTGCCACCGGTACTCCTTTTCTTTTTTTAAAGGTTACAGGGTTTCTCTTCAGTCCTTATGATGTTTAACAGCTGAAGATTAGCCAGAGTTCTAAGGATCAGTCCTGACCTAAAGGATCACTGCTATACTAGTCATGGGTTTTGTGAAAATGAGCCAACATCAGTAGGGTTTTTGAGGCGCACACATTTGGACTAAGACACCATATTCATTTTCATTAGTGATCTAAAACACAGTTGGACTCAGGTCCCAGAATAAATAAGATTTTAATAATCCATTATTAGTTAATCATAATCCCACTCCATTTCTTTGCAGTTACATTTATACTGTAACAAACTGGCTCCAGATAGTCAAAGCTACCTCCTCCCCCACTGAAGTTTGATCCACTAATTTTATCTGTGAGGAATCCAGATTGTATATCTTTTTCAGTAACAATGTATCTCCCAAGAAAAAAAATAGGAAATAAATGTAAAAACAATAAAGCACATACAACTTGAAAACCATGGCTTGACGTGTTTTATCCTATAAAGAGAACAAACAAAATAAACCATTAATGGCACATGAAAAGTACAAAAAATCCCCTCCCCACCAAAAAAAGAAAAGAAAAGAAAAAAGAAAATTGGTTGGGTAGCACTGCAGACTGGTTGATTTGATTTAAAGATAGTCACTTTTAACATATTCTGGAAATGGATCATGGTTATATGGATTTGTTATTTGCAAGTTGTTATTTGCATAATCTAACAGAGTTTGACTGTTTCCATTCCCGTCCTCCTCTGTCTCTTTCTTTCTTGTTTCCTCAGTCTTCTCCACTATGGCTGTTCTCCACATTCTCCTCTAACCTGGTATTTAAATCCTTATAATTTTTTTCTGGAAGTTTTAAATGTTGTCCTGGGCTATTTAATAAAAAAAGCCTCAGAAATTGCTCTAAAAATATATCTGCATAAACAATGTAAAAAACTTGGAGAAAATGAAGCCATGGCATAAAATGAAGAAATAAAGATTTCTTCATTGGAATAACTGGCTTTAAGAGCAAAATGCTATTTAGGAACTGGAGCTCATCATACTTTAAGTAAATCTGTGAGCTCACCTGAATGGCAGGCTGACTAAAAAAAAAAATCTGTGAGATGATCTAAGGAATTGAGCTATGCAACAGTTTCTAATAGTCTTTGTGGCATGGATCCGGCACCTTGCTGTATTATTGCACCCAGTGGCCATGAAGACTCCCACTCTCTGTTGCATAATCCCAATGAGACTGCTCATGACAGTAAGCAATATGCCAGGATTGAACCTTCCATCTGTTTTTTTTTAATTTGAGTGTATATTAAACATGGAAGAATTATATAAGAGATGCAAATGATTGGATTTTCCTTTCAGGGCCCAATTCAACAAAGTATGTATGTAATTGCCTTCTATGACGAGATAACTGACTCTGTGGATGAGGGGAAAGCATTGGACGTGTTCTTCCTTGACTTTAGCAAAGCTTTTGACTCTGTCTCCCACAGTATTCTTGCCAGCAAGTTAAAGAAGTATGGGCTGAATGAATGGACTATAAGGTGGATAGAAAGTTGGCTAGATTGTTGGGCTCAACGGGTAGTGATCAATGGCTCCATGTCTAGTTGGCAGCCGGTATCAAGTGGTCAGTCCTCAGGATAGTTTTGTTCAATATCTTCATAAATGATCTGGAGGATGTTGTGGATTGCACCCTCATCAAGTTTGCAGATGACACTAAACTGGGAGGAGTGGTAGATACGTTGGAGGGTAGGGATAGGATACAGAGGGACCTAGACAAATTAGAAGATTGGGCCAAAAGAAATCTGATGACGTTCAACAAGGACAACTGCAGAGTCCTGCACTTAGGATGGAAGAATCCCATGCACCGCTACAGACTAGGGACTGAATGGCTCGGCAGCAGTTCTGCCGAAAAGGACCTGGGGTTACAGTGGACGAGAAGCTGGATACGAGTCAGTGTACCGTTGTTGCCAAGAAGGTCAATGGCATTTTGGGATGTATAAGGAGGGGCATTGCTAGCAGATCAAGGGACGTTCCCCTCTATTCGACATTGGTGAGGCCTCATCTGGAGTACTGTGTCCAGTTTTGGGCCCACACTACAAGAAGGATGTGGAAAAATTGGAAAGCGTCCAGCAGAGGGCAACAAAAATGATTAGGGGACTGGAACACATGACTTATGAGGAGAGACTGGGATTATTTAGTCTGCGGAAGAGAAGAATGAGGGGGGATTTGATAGTTGCTTTCAACTACCTGAAAGGGGGTTCCAAAGAGGATGGATCTAGACTGTTCTCAGTGGTAGCAGATGACAGAACAAGGAGTAATGGTCTCAAGTTGCAGTGGGGGAGGTTTAGGTTGGATATTAGGAAAAACTTCTTCACTAGGAGGGTGGTGAAACACTGGAATGCGTTACCTAGGGAGGTGATGGACTCTCCTTCCTTAGAAGTTTTTAGGGTCAGGCTTGACAAAGCCCTGGCTGGGATGATTTAATTGGGGATTGATCCTGCTTTGAGCAGGGGGTTGGAAGGGACCTCAGGAGGTCATCTAGTCCAACCCTGATATTCTATGATTCTATGTGCTTAAGGCCATTTCTACTCAACAAAGCACTTAAGAAAGTGTTTAAGTCCCATTTAAGCCAATAGCACATAAGCACATGCTTACGGTAAAGCACATACTTAAGTGCTTTGCTGAATATAGTTCTCATTCTGGTTTTAAAGCAGTGTGACTTCAATTACTTCATTGGAGCACCTCCTCATTTAAGCATGTGTAAATGAGAAGAGAATTGGGGCCAAAATGTAGAAGAATCATTTTAAGGCATGAAAAAGCAGCTCTTAGTTGAAGAACAGTAGGCTAAATTGATTAGGTGATCATTTTTTTTCCTGGAAAATACCTGGAAAATAGTCAGTCATCTGTGGTGTTGTTGAAAAAGCATAAACACCAGATGTTTCCATTCTGTTGTATGCCTTAGCATTAGCCTATGCATTTTTGTATTAAAATGACTTAGAATACAATTTTAAAAAGTTGAACTAATTGCATTTAACATTATTTTGGAAAATTGGGTTTTTGTTTTCATAATTGTAGCATTGCTCTGAATTAATATGCACAGATGCATTGGCTGTTTGCATCATTAAGTCTTGAAAAGACTATTAAATGTTGATATTTTCTTATCTATTCTTATTATCCCTTTTATTAAGAAAAATAGACTACTCATGGATGAAGCATTTCAATGAGATTATATAAGCATCATTGAGATTGAAGAATAAAGTTAAAATATAGATAGCAGCAGAATAGAGGGAAATAATTTCATCTATGAAATTCTGACTTTATACCCCATATGAAGATAACACACAACTGAATTGAAAAATTAGTTAACAGAGGAAGAAGTGCACATCCCTGTTACTGTGTTCTTCATGAGACATTTATTTTTTCTCCTCTCTCCTGTCACCCCTTATGCATGTAGATTACCGCACTGAAATGAAAAGGACAATTTGGCCCATTATAGCGATAACCCAAATTGCAAAGTTTCATCCTGAATATGGATCTAGATGCAAATTTCCCTAAAGTTGAGAGAGAGACGGGGTTTCACAAACAATGTTTCTGTCTCTAATTAGGGAAGTCTCTAATTAATACTAGAGGAAAAAATATCATGTAAACTTCAGATATATTGCACACCCTGGCACTGATCTTGCAATCAGGGCTGCAAAGAGCGTAGTGTACCTAGTGTAGTTCCACATTGGTGCAGGGGTCATCCATTACAGATCTCATGGCAGGATCAGAACTCTTTTGTGATACAATTTATAAAAAAAAATATTTATTACTATGTTTCTGGAAATGTTTAGTTCAGCATCTCTTTAAAGTTAAGACCTGAATAATTTATCTTAAAAGTCTAATGAAAACCAAAAGGAGTTATTTTATAGTCTTAAAAATACAACAACAATAACGCTATATAAATAAAGATTTGTACAAAACACAATTCTTCACATCTTGAAATTGTTTTACACTAATTCAGAATTCTATAGGACTTTGACAGGATAGCAATAATTAACTTTTGATTTACTAGTATATGTTATAGTTTCTCAAATTGCATTTACAGGGCGTATATTTTTTGACTTCAATCTCCTTAATCATTCATCCACCAGAAAATAGGTCCCTAAAGAAGGTTACCTCAGTTTATCTATTCAGGATATAGTACATATACTAATGTTTCAAGTGGATTAAAAATTTGAAGCTTAGTCTTTGAAGGATCAGGGTCTTATTTAGTACTTGCCTTATTTCTGCTGAATACATTTTTGATCACCTAACTAAATTTCACTTGATAAAGATTATTTCTCCCAATGTCACAAACAATACTGTTTGGAATATTGAATGTTATATTTGTAACTCATTCACAACTTTTATAAAGCCTGAATTTTAGCATACCAAAAATTTCACTCTAGAGACTATAACTATATTATAGAGATGGAACAGCACCCTACTGCTTTTGCTTTATGGACAGTAATTGAGCCATTACCCACAAGTTCATTTTGTACCAGTTCAGCAGAGTAGGTTACATGAAGAATTAGCATCTTAAAATAGACATATACCACTTGCAATTTCAGTCCAGTACAATCATTTTCCCTGCTTATCATTATGCATCCCAAACAACATGGTAGATGTAAGAGTAATATACTGCTTTTAATCTGTGTGAATTCCTATCAGCATCAGTGGAAATTCTGTTGTGACTCAAGGTCAATGTAGAGTGGTTGAGGCTTGATCCTGTTCCCATTAAAATCAATGGCAAACCTTTTTTGACTTCAGTAGTGCAGGCTTGGGATCTTAAGGTAAGTCAACACTGCAACAACACACCCGGGGGTGGCCTGTGTCAGCTGACTAGGACTCCTAGGGCTCAAAATTGCAGTGTAGAAATCTGGACTTGGCCCTGGAGCAGCCCAGGCTGCAGCCTGAGCCTAGACATGTACACTGCAATTTTATAGCCCTGCAGCCAAACACCACGAGCCCAAGTCAGCTTACACAGGCCAACTGCCAGTGTGTAGACATACCCGTAGTGAGACAGCCAAGTGTAGACCTGGTAAATTACAAAATTAGCTATTATTATCCCTCTGGTATTTGTGTGATTTACTTGCAACTAATGTCTTCTGTTTTTCGCTCTGTTGGTTTGAAAGTATACTCTACCCACAAAACACAATGATGCTATGCCAGAGATGAGTTTGGTCCAACGTGTATCAACAGCAAGCTGTTGCAGACTGTAGACTCTTTAGTATTGAGTCCTGTACTGTTTGCCTTTATGTGTAATTGCACTGTTCACTCATTTAACCCAGAATATTCCTACACTGTTATATTTGCCTTTATGTGTAATTACACTGTTATGTTTGCCTTTATGTGTAATTGCACTGTTCACTCATTTAACACTGAATATTCCTACACTTCCTATACTGTTCATATTTGGATTTGGTTTGCAGACAGTTCACTTAGAAGCATTTGGTTTACATTATAACCTAGAACAAACAAAGTAAATAATTCATAGCTAATAAGGATGCAACAAATTTCTCCCTTTTTATTTATATTGGTGAATAAATACTTTGAAAGTAATAATTAACTACTTCTGCAACTAAATTTTGGTTTGCAGATTGTGAATATTCACAATTTGTGCAGTGCTGGTTAGTTACTTAAGGTACATCTAATTGTTTGTGTTCACTGATTTGATGACTTACATAACTAAGCAATACAGTGGAACTGTACATCTTACAATCAACTACATAATTCAAAATTTGCTTCTTATTAATGTTCAGGTATTTGAGATTTAAATGTTTTTCAGTGGATATTTATGCCAGCAAAGTTTGAGCACTTTAATGTTTGCAGAAGGTGAATATGAAAAGACCATGAATAAGATCTGAACAACCAGAAAAGAAATAGTCACACTCATATAGCATGAAAATAAGGAGTGGGTGGGGATATAGTCCTTCATACAAAAGTAGTCTTTTTTTAAGTTATGTTACTGTCCAGTGTTTATCTCAAGGCATCCTCTCTTTGTATCGGATGAGCACCTACTCTTACAGTTTCCTGCTGAGGAACCCAATTAGCCTGCAGTCTTCACCCAAATTCATAATCTCCTGTGTTAGGGGAGAACTAAATGAAGCTGGAGATACCTTCCTATTTGCCAGTGATCAGTTAGTGCTCCTCCTTTATGACTAACAGGCCGGTGGCAGAAAAGTCAGAGAAACACAGCATTTCTCCTGCACTGGTAGCCTAAACTTCAGAGACCTCACATAGGAGGACTCTGAACCTCCATTCAATTGGTGAAATGCAGGGGGGTCTCTGCAATGCTCAGATTAGGTGAGCTTGAAGTATGATTAGCGGGTCCATTCACAGCTGAAATCCACATCACCCCAATTCAGCACACACTAAAAGGGAACACTGAGCTACTCCTCCTACTCCCCAGTATTCAGCAAGTATCCTGGCTAAAACACATACCCTGAACATTACTTTCATTTTGGCACTGAGGTCTCCTTTGTAGTTTCAGACTAGCATGGTTCTTTTACTCAGGCTGCTCAGGCTTTCTAAGCATGGGGCCTTAGTAAATGTGAGTTAATTATAATATAATGACTGTAATAAATGCCACTATAATATACTGTTAAGGAACAGAAAATTACAAAGTGTTATAGAGAGACAGGGTAGGTGAGTTAATATCTTTTGCTGAACCAACTTCAGCTGATGAAAAAGAGACAAGCTTTCGAGCTACAAAGAACTCTTCTTCAGCCCAGACCTGAAGAAGAGCTGTTTGTATCTTGGAAATTTGTCTTTTGCACCAATAGAAGTTGATCCAATAAAAGATATTACCTCATATACCTTGTCTTCTAATATACTGAGACCAATCGGGCTACAACAGCACTGCAAACAAAGTATTATAGATATATTTTGGCTTGAATTAGACAGAAGCAGCCACTTCATTTAGTCTAGTTTAATCAGAGAAATAATTTTTGAACTTGGCATCAAAGACATCATGATTTAACCTTACAAAACACACCACTAATAATAATTTTAAGGGTACTTCATTAAAGCAATAATAGTCCCTTTTCACTGTTTTATAGAATAACGAGATGATCTCCAAGTAGATAAACAATGAGGTGGAAGGCCAAACAATGAGTGAACTAGATTACTGGTGAGTAGCACAGTGCTATTATCTCTCTCTGATATTGCAAGCATTGTTGATATTAATGTTATTAAGTGGAAGATATACATTCTTGAGTAGTTTTAAAAACAATTTATAAACGGACGAGAAACTGGGGGCATAGGTTGCTGTACAGATTTCATCACTGAGGACTAAAGCGTTCTGATTTGCTGACAGAATCTATTCTTATCATTAGTAGGCACTTGAAAATACATTGAATAATTTACCAAAGGCAGATTACACTTCTAAATAGATATGTTGATCAAAAACCTGCTTACCTTACTCATATAAGTACATCAAATGGAGCCAATAAGACTATTTATGTGAATAAGGTGATTAGGATTTGGACCATTATTTTGAGGACTACGATGTTATGGAAATAATGGTGTGTTTTTACTTACCAGCCACTCCTCAGATGTAAATAAAGTGGAGATGGAAGAAATGTCATGTTGTACTGTCCATCCCTTGCTAGTGCATAGCCTACAGAGTATTCTTGAATGCCCATCCAATTCTGATTTTGAATTGCTCGAGCAATGGAGATTCCATAAAATAGATTTAATAATCTAGAAGATCTCACTCTAATTGTTCTAGCCTAACTTTTCCTTTGTCTATTTTCATCCTACTATAACATGCTTTATACCACTCTAAACAATTCTTCCCCCTACTTTGGTGTTTATCCCAAGGATGCTAGACTGGATTTATATAAATAAACAATGTGAACTTTTGCCCAAAGTTGGAAGTGAAATATAATTAAACTGTGTGGTGAACCATGATTATCCCAAGGTCTCAGGGGACATCCAAAATAAGGAGCTTTAAACCTGAAGAGCTTGGGAGCTCTACAGGACATTAACGTTGCCTTCTTAGGCTTAAGATCCCTTTTCACTCTACTGCTATAACACCATGAGGCATAAATGATTTTCACTTAACCTAGAGTGGCGGTGAACTGGAGGTTGGTTAATCAGGGTTTACCTATAAAACACTGTATTTAACTTTCTATTTATTTCCATGTACCTCTGTAGAGTCTACACTCCCCTGTTCCATTCAGGATTGGAAGCAAAAAATGTTTAAATATTACAAGAAAATTTATTCTCCTGGGGTGAAATCCTAGCTTCATTGATGTCATTGGAGTTTCGCCATTGACTTCTGTGGGACCAGGATTTCACCTCTGGAATTTCTGGCCAGAATGAGGCAGATAGTGCTGTAAATGTTATGACAAATACTTAGACCCCTGAGATTTCCAGACAAGTCTTGCCTATTCCCAGAGCAAAATTCACCCCTGGTGTTTAAGCCCATCTATTTCCCAAACTCAACCTTGTCTCTAACAGGAAAAAGCTACAAGGAAAAGAAAATCCAAGCCAGTTTCATCAAGTAGCTGCCAAAAATAGTCACCAAAGCAGGAAGAACAACTCTTGGAATGAGGCGCAGACCAGTCTCAGTCCTAGATTCTGGTTGCCTTTTCCTTCAAGATGTAGTTGATGATCTGGAGGATCCAATTCACTCCTTCCTGTAAACAGCAGACTCTTCCCCCACAGCTCCCTCCAGCTGAAGGCCTCTTAAAAGTAAATGTAGAAAGCAAGGCAGAGTGACTTCTGAATACCAGAAGCTCTAGAAAAGACTAGATACTAAATAGTCCACTCCAAAGAAGAAGATGTCCATTAGCAGAGCCACTCAGAAGCTAATCCCCAGCAGGTACTGCAGCATTCGGGAGAAGGGGAAAAGATGGGGCCCAGCCAGGACAACTTCATGCCTCTGGATCCAGAAGTATGCAGGGGTGACACCCCTCCTCCAAGAGCATTAATGCCCATGTGGTACCCTCTCCCCCCAAATCATGTGGGCTTGAGAGAGAAAAATTCCAGTGAGGAGCAAGTCCCAAGGGCCAAAGAAACTGAAGCAGCCTTAGCAGAACTGATAGTGTCAGCAGAATGCTCTTGCTGGATGTCCTATGCTTATCAGAACACTACTTTTAGTCTTATACTCCACATTCTTTAAATGAACATTATCACAGCTGAAAAGCTGTGATAGCAAGAATGCCTGAGATAATGACAAGTCCAAGTCCTAAAATGTTATTTTGAGATTTGTTTTAATTTAGACTCCAACCACATTAAATTTTATTTTATCCCAAGATTAAAGGAAGCTTATAAAATTCATGAAAGTACAAAGGGTAACTTAGGAGCCTAAGTCATAATGGAGGGACCGTGATGGATGAGAGTCTGTGGAAAACATGAGCCAGCACAGGACCTATTTCTTGACAGGCTTATTTCGCTTACTACCCTGGCAATTAGTGAAACTGTTAGGGCATCACATCCAGCAGCCAGAACTTTGCTGTCATCACATTGGATCAAGTAGCCCCTTCATTTTAAATTGATTGTCCACTGTTATAACCCTTTTGTGTTGTTTTCTGCACTCATTACTGCCTGCAGCACTTACCAATCTAGTAATATCCGAAGATCCAATTAATGTGCTGCTCATCCCCTCTTCTTGATAATTAACTAAATGGAACCTAACATTTGTCCCTGTAGCACCCATCAGCATGGTATTTCCTGCCCCCACTTGTTAACACGTTTCTTTTAATCATCATTACCTTTAAGTTCTTTACTTACTTTTCAATCCATATCTTGATGTACATTTGTTTTGAAACTGATGGGCCTCAATATACAGTGTGCTACATCACACTGTACTGACTGAAGCCTTCTCTATTAGCAATGGGGATTTGAAATCAGCTCATCAAAAGCAGGCAAAAATACATTTATGCTATTTATATTTCTTTTAAGAAAAGATACGATATATGTTGAATTCCACTCCATTACTCTGAAGCCACTGAGTCTATGAAGTCTGCGCTGGTGAACTGGTAAATTAGAAAGTCAGAACACTACATTTTGTCTCATATTCCAACTCCACTAAATGAACATGAGGGCTGAAAAGCCAAGATAGCAGAATGACTGAGATAATGATGAGACCAAGTCTTGATACACAAGTTCTCACAGTTATTGGTTTTTTTTTAAATTTAGACTCCAACCACATGAAAGATTATTGCCTCCCAGTATTAAAGGCACCTTATAAAACTCATGAAAAAATGAAGGGTAACTTTTCCAAAAGACCCAAAGTGACTTAAGAGCCTAAATCACATTGAAACTCAGTGGAACTAAGTCACCTAGGCATTTTAGAAAATGTTATTGCATATTACTGGTTGGAAGTAGTGTATTCAATCTGTTCCAGGGTTTAGTGTGAGGCGAGGGGGAACTGATATGGCCCTGTCTCCTTTGGCCATAGTGCACCAACCCTTGGGTTGAATGGCAGGAGCAATCCCTGTGCTGCTATGAGTAAAGGGACTGCAACTGTGACTGGCCCTTACGTGCAGGGCTGTCATTTCAGAAAATTTCTGGGATGCAAAGCTGTGTCAGTATATAGGACATTATGATTGTATTATATCCTGCAAAGTCAAGGGGAGGCAAAAAGTGGGAGACATAATAGAGCATATAGAGCTCTGATAAGTTAGGGGGTGCGGTAGGGCAAACCAAGGTCGGGGGGGAGGGCAGCTGCCTGCATTACCCCACAGAAAATTATACCTGTGGTTTTGTGGACTGTCTGAGGGAGAACAGGTTATTATTAGTGCTCTCCCCATGTGCACCCATGTAAGAGCCAACCACAGGCTGTCCCTGAACACCATTAAATGTTCATTTCTCCTAACAAATACAAAAACTGCCTCATGTTACCAAAGCTTAGTAGAAATGAGGATATCTGCTTAAGAATGTGACCTGATATAAAGTTGTCATGTGTTAAAATGTCTATATACACTATCCTATTTAAATTCATAAATAGTATAAGCCAAATTCAGCCCCGATGTGAGGGATGAAAAGCCAATGAATTTAGTTCATTCCAATGTACTTGATTGTTGAACTATATTATAATTGTGTCATGCTCTCTCTTGTTGCATTTTGTTTCATATTACATTGTAAACTCATTACCGCAGAGACTGTGTTCTCTGTCTGTACAGAACGTAGCACAATGGGGCTTCAATCCTTAGCACAATGGAACCACAATACAAATAAGACGTGTGGAAAAGAAGAAAAGGGTTTGGAAAGATGCTTTGATTGTAGCTAGTATAAGTTATTTTAAACAGAAAATAAGAATGATCAATACAACCGATGGTTGAAAAAAAAAAGCCTATAGACAAATAGATTTTATTAGTTAAAGGTTTTAGAAATGTGTAAAACTTCACTGAGTTGATGCTTTACCAGTTTTTAAATTGAAACCTTTAAAAACATTGGCAAGTTATCTGTAAGAACAGCAACTTTATTCATGCACGAACTTAAGGAATCAACCAAAAAACCCAAAATAGTAAGATTATTATTAAGACATTTACTCAGGGCAGCTTTAATGACTTCTTTCTGAGCTCAGAGAAAGTTCTGTAATGGAAGCCATAGAGATGCAGCAACAAATCTCTTAACATACAAAAATAGTGGACAATAGTTTTGTTTTGGCACCATGGAATAAAACCTGATATGGCAGGACTTTGAGGACCTGTCTTACACACACACACACACACACACACACACACACTTTCCCCTTCACTCTTTCCACTTCTTTTTGTCCCTGGTGCCTTCTACTCTTTACTTCTTAAGGTTAACTGGAGAACTGGTTCAAATAAAATCAGAATTTACCTAATCCTCACCTGAAATGTAAATTAAAAATGCTTTGGGGTGTTCTACCAGTGGCTTTTTCCCTTTAGCCACTCCCTCAGGTTCCCCTTGCTGTGCCTCACTTTTACCTTGGTGATGGGATAGTTTAGCCCTGTAGCTGCACTTAAAAGTCCTCTCCCCTTCTGGGGAGAACAAAAATCCCCTCAAAAGCAAAACATTTCCAACTTTCATCCATCCATGCAGGAACTCCACAAGCCACAGCCTCTCTTTAAGGGCTATGTGACTTCAACCATCTCCGCTTGGATCAGTCCTCTTTCTGTCACGGCTCTACAAATTGTCTCTCACCAGTTGCAAAGGTCTCAGGACAACGCCAATTAACACTACTGAAGTGTGGAATATCCTTGCCCTTAACCATAGAATCAAGCCATAAGGCCCTGAATGATGTCCTCTCCAAGCTCAAACTTCCCTTTACTCTTCTCTCAGGGCTACTTCCTATACTAGCTTGCCTCTTAGCCCTGGTCTACACTAGGCGCTGAGGTCAAATTTAGCAGCATTAAATCGATTGTAACCCTGCACCTGTCCACATGATGAAGCTTTTTTTTTTGACTTAAAGGGCTCTTAAAATCGATTTCCTTACTCCACCCCCGACAAGGGGATTAGCACTGAAATTGGTTTTGCTGGGTCAAATTTGGGGTACCGTGGACACAATTAGATGGTATTGGCTTCCGGGAGCTATCCCAGAGTGCTCCATTGTGACCGCTCTGGACAGCACTCTCAACTTAGATGCACTGACCAGGTAGACAGGAAAAGGCCTGCGAATTTTTGAATTTCAATTTCCTGTTTGGCCAGTGTGGCAAGCTGCAGGTGATGATGCAGAGCTCATCAGCAGAGGTGACCATACAGACAGAGCTCATCAGCAGAGGTGACCATGATGGAGTCCCAGAATCGCAAAAGAACTCCAGCATAGACCGAACAGGAGGTACGGGATCTGATCGCTGTATGGGAAGAGGAATCCGTGCTATCAGAACTACGTTCCAGTTTTCAAAATGCCAAAACATTTGTGAAAAATCTCCCAGGGCATGAAGGACAGAGGCCATAACAGGGACCCAAAGCAGTGCCGTGTGAAACTTAAGGAGCTGAGGCAAGCCTACCAGAAAACCAGAGAGGCCAACGGCCGCTCTGGGTCAGATCCCCAAACATGCCACTCCTATGATGAGCTGCATGCCATTTTAGGTGGTTCAGCCACCACTACCCAAGCCATGTTGTTTGACTCCTTCAATGGAGATGGAGGCAACACAGAAGCAGGTTTTGGGAACGAGGAAGATGAAGAGGTTGTAGATAGCTCACAGCAAACAAGCGGAGAAACCGGTCTTCCCAACAGCCAGGAACTGTTTCTCACCCTGGACCTGGAGCCAGTACCCCCCGAACTCACCCAAGGCTGCCTCCCGGACCCACCAGGCGGAGAAGGGACCTCTGGTGAGTGTACCTTTTAAAATACTATACAAGGTTTAAAAGCCAGCATGTTTAATGATGAATTTGCCCTGGCATTCATGGCTCTCCTGGATATACTCCCAAAACCTTTGCAAAAGGTTTCTGGGGAGGGCAGCCTTATTCCATCCACCATGGTAGGACACTTTACCACTCCAGGCCAGTAGCACGTACTCAGGAATCATTGTAGAACAAAGCATCACAGTGTATGTTCGCTGGCATTCAAACAACATCCGTTCTTTAGCTCTCTATATTATCCTCAGTAGAGTGATATCATTCATGGTCACCTGATTGAAATAGAGTGCTTTTTTTAAGGGGACATTCAGAGGTGCCCGTTCCTGCTGGGCTGTTTGCCTATGGCTGAACAGAAACGTTCCCCGCTGTTAGCCACGCGGTGCAGGGAGGCAAAATGCGACCTTGTAACGAAAGCACATGTGCTATGTATGTAATGTTAACAGCAAGATTTTCCATGAAAGAGTGTACCCATTGTTCTATAAAATGTTTTTTTTTCCTCCACCAGCTGCATGTGTTTCAAGGATCACAGGATCTTCTCCTTCCCAGAGGCTAGCGAAGATTAGAAGGCAAAAAAAACGCACTCGTGATGAAATGTTCTCTGAGCTCATGCTGTCCTCCCACTCACAGAGCACAGACGAATGCATGGAGGCAGACAATGTCAGAGTGCAGGAAAGCACAAAATGACTGGGAGGAGAGGTGGCGGGCTGAAGAGAGTGCTGAAGCTGAAAGGTGGCGGCAGTGTTATGAGAGGAGGCAGGATTCAATGCTGAGGCTGCTGGAGCATCAAACTAATATGCTCAAGCATATGGTTGAGCTGCAGGAAAGGCAGCAGGAGCACAGACTGCCACTACAGCCCCTGTGTAACCAACCGGCCTCCTCCCCAAGTTCCATAGCCTCCTCACCCAGACGCCCAAGAACGCGGTGGGGGGGCCTCCAGCCACCCAGCCACTCCACACCAGAGGATTGCCCAAGTAACAGAAGGCTGGCATTCAATAAGTTTTAAAGTTTTAAAGTGCTGTGTGGCCTTGTCTTTCCCTCCTCCACCACCCCTCCTGGGCTACCTTGGTAATTATCCCCCTATTTGTGTGATGAATTAATAAAGAATGCATGAATGTGAAGCAACAATGACTTTATTGCCTCTGCAAGTGGTGATCGAAGGGAGGTGGGGAGGGTGGTTAGCTTACAGGGAAGTAGAGTGAACCAAGGGGCGGGGGATTTCATCAAGGAGAAACAAACAGAACTTTCACACCTTAGCCTGGCCAGTCATGAAACTGGTTTTCAAAAGCTTCTCTGATGCGCACCGCAACCTCCTGTGCTCTTCTAACCGCCCTGGTGTCTGGCTGTGTGTAACCAGCAGCCAGGCGATTTACCTCAACATCTCCCCCTTACTCTCACAGATATAGTGGAGCGTACAGCAAGCAGAAATAACAATGGGAATAATGGTTTTGCTGAGGTCTAAACGACTCAGTAAACTGCGCCAGCGCGCTTTTAAATGTCCAAATGCACATTCTACCACCATTCTGCACTTGCTCAGCCTGTAGTTGAACAGCTCCTGACTACTCTCCAGGCTGCCTATGTACGGCTTCATGAGCCATGGCATTAAGGAGTAGGCTGGGTCCCCAAGAATAACTATAGGCATTTCAACATCCCTAACGGTTATTTTCTGGTATGGGAAGAAAGTTCTTTCCTGCAGCTTTTGAAACAGACCAGAGTTCCTGAAAATGCGAGCATCATGTACCTTTCCCGGCCATCCCACATTGATGTTGGTGAAACATCCCTTGTGATCCACCAGTGCTTGCAGCACTATTGAAAAGTACCCCTTGTGGTTTATGTACTCACTGCCTTGGTGCTCCGGTGCCAAGATAGGGATATGGGTTCCGTCTATGGCCCCACCACAGTTAGGGAAGCCCCTTGCAGCAAAGCCATCCACTATGACCTGCACATTTCCCAGGGTCACTACCCTTGATATCAGCAGATCTTTGATTGCATTGGCTACTTGCATCACAGCAGCCCCCCACAGTAGATTTGCCCACTCCAAATTGATTCCCCACTGACCGGTAGATGTCTGGCATTGCAAGCTTCCACAGGGCTATTGCCACTCACTTCTCACCTGTGAGGTCTGCTCTCATCTTGGTATTCTTGCGCCTCAGGGCAGGGAAAGCAAGTTACAAAGTTCCATGAAAGTGCCCTTACGTATGCGAAAGTTTCACAGCCACTGGGAATCATCCTAGACCTGCAAAACTATGCGGTCCCACCAATCTGTGCTTGTTTCCCAGGCCCAGAATCGGCATTCCACACCATGAACCTGCCCAATTGTCACCATAATGTGCACATTGCAGGGGCCCGTACTTTGTGAGAAGTCTATGTCCATGTCCTCATCACTCTCATAACCGCGCTGATGTCGCCTACTCGCCCGGTTTCGCTTTGCCAGGTTCTGGTGCTGCATATACTGCTGGATAATGCGTATGGTGTTTAATGTGCTCCTAATTGCCAAAGTGATCTGAGCGGGCTCCATGCTTGCCGTTGTATGGCATCTGCACAGAAAAAAGGCGTGGAACGATTGTCTCCTGTTGCCCTGACAGAGGGAGGGGCGACTGACGACATGGCTTACAGGGCTGGCTTACAGGGAATTAAAATCAACAAAGGGGGTGGCTTTGCGAGAAACTGAATGGCCGCCTCAAGGACAGAACTCAAAACTGGGTTTAGCAGGCCGTTGATTTCACGGAGGAAGGGAGGGAGGAAAAAATGAATACAAAACAAATCTGGTCTATTTCTTGTTTTGAGCCACTTCATCTATCTTTATACATTTTGCTGGCAGCAGACTGTGCAGTATGACCGCTAGCCATCATCACCTCGTGGGTGCTCGGCAGAAAACAGTACAGTATGACTGCTGGCCATCATCTTCTGCTGGCTGCAGATTAAAAGACAGTGCACTGCCAGTAGGACTCAATCGCCATGAGACAAAACAAGGGAAATGACCTGGCTGAGTCACTCCCATGTTTGCCCAGGTGCCCGGTTAAAAGAGCACCCAGGACTACATCGACGACAGCTACCAGTCATACTGCACTGTCTGCTGCCAAAAGGCAATAAACTGCTGCTGTGTAGCAATGCAGTACCACGTCCGCCAGCACCCAGGAGACATACGGTGATGGTTAGCTGAGCAGGCTCCATGCTTGCCGTGGTATGGCGTCTGCACAGGTAACTCAAGAAAAAAGGCGCAAAACGATTGTCTTCCCTTGCTTTTACGGAAGGAGGGAGGGAACGGGTGCCTGACGATATGTATCCAGAACCACCCGTGACAATGTTTTAGCCACATCAGGCACTGGGATTTCTACCCAGAATTCAAATGGGCGGTGGAGACTGCAGGAACTGTGGGATAGCTACCCACAGTGCAAAAGCTCCGGAAGTCGACGGTTGCCTCGGTACTGTGGACACAGTCCGCCAACTACATGCACTTAGAGCATTTGTGTGGGGGGACACACACTCGACTGTATAAAAACGCTTTCTACAAAACCAACTTCTATAAATTCGACCTAATTTCGTAGTGTAGACATATCCTTAAGTATCTATCCTGGTTTTTCCACATGTTTCTTCAGTCCAGTCTTCATACACATCCCCTGGCTTTCTGTCACCTGGATACCCAATCACAAGTCCAGAGGAAGGACTTAAAGTAGAATATTTTATGTCTATATCTATGGAAAGCGTTAGGTCACCCTAACTATAGGGACTGTGCAGTTGTCCACCTACAATAAATCCACACAATCATTAAATATATTTACTGTTTATTTTGAAACTCAGTCTATTGTGTAAAGTTCATTATTTTGGACATTCATGAACACGAGCATAACTGGAAATCGTCATAATAGCTGAGCTGAATCTAGCAAAAATGCAGACTGAGTGTATGTTGTGAAACAAAATATCTGCCTTGGATCATGAACAGAATATATATATCAGATATTGCTGTGAAATCAAAATCTATAAAATGACTCACAAGTAGAGAGCAAAATTATTTTGTTTTCATATGACACAACAGGTTGAGCTGGATCCAAATTGTAATAGCTACCCTTTTTTTCCCTCAGTTTCTCCAGGAGCTTTCCCACAGCATGCTTGGTCACGCTGTGGAACTCATTGATACATTTCATTCTGCTGCAATCTCTGACTTCAGAGAGGTTAAACAGGTGGTTTCACCTTTGCTATATATGCCTTCATTTCAGGCAATAAGATAAGCTTTTTTTTCTGCTGCCCCTCTTCATCTCCTTACTGTAGTTCTCACTCTATTGAAGCTTGGATACTTACAAGATCTGACTTTTTGTTTTACTGTTTCATCAGCCCTCCAGTATATCTATCTATCTCCAGTATTTCTATCTGTAATATGATCCCACCTGTGATTTATACCACCAGAACTAAAACTTAACAGTCCATGAAATTTATTGTATATTGTTTGATTCATTTGTATTGAGCTACATAGAACATGAGCTAAATTGTAAATTTTTCTTTACATTGTTTTCAGAGCAAATGACTGATCATAGTTCATATGCAAATATGAAGCTTCTATGGGAATTTTTACTGCTTCATAAAAATTAGAGTCAGGGGTTTATTGAAAGCCTCCACCTTCTTTAATGGCCTTCTTTTATTTGTTCATATTATGTCAGAATCAGTCTTGACGCAGGATCTTCCTTCTTAACATATTTTATAGCCTAAATATACAGTAGTTTATATTTAGACTTCCTCCTTTTCTGCTAAAGAACATGGTGAACTGACAATTATGCCAAATTATTTTTTCCACTTAACAGCATTAAATTTCATGCTTCAACTTTCTACCCATTTCTCCATCTGTTTAAAACCTCATGCAGTCTAGTGGTGTGCTCCTGACTATATACCATTCCTCCTGTCTGTGTCATTTGAAATGTATGTCACCATTCAGCCCCAGATTAAATTTAAAATACTCTCATTCAAATTTATGGGATCTTAATGGGGTGGGGAGAGAGAGAGAGCAGAGATGCCTCATTAATGGAAATCTATCTTGGCCTTAGTGCACATCTTTGTCAAGCAGCATAGATTTCATGTATAACTATTAGAGGATCCAGCCCTTGGTAACTGGGTGCCTCCAGCACCCATCAGATGTTGATTCTTCAGCAGTGAGTTCAGGAAAGCTACCTTTGGGAAGTTTGAATCTTTGGATGGTCATAAAAGATTGAAGAAAAAAGAAATGTTCCTTAAGATCTCTGAGCCAATTCAAACCCCATCCTTGAAACAAATGACAGTAGTATCACACCCTTGTAAAAAGTTGTGTTTAAAGGTGTAATTTGAACAAGGTTGCACCTTGGTTTTGTAGTGATTGACTTAGATTTTGATAGAGAAGAAAAAGGTTGGTCTTGTGGTGAAGGCACAGAATTCAGAATGTGTGGACTTGATTCTCAGCTCTGCCATAGGTTCTCTCTATGACCTTGGAAATGTCACTTAAACATCCTATGCCTCACTTCCCCATCTGTAAAATGGGGATAACTATCTTAATTTAAAGGAGTTAGGAATGAATTTATCTTCATGATGCAAATATCATCGTGAAGAGTGCCCTAGCAAAGGCAATAAAATAGACAAATAAATAATAGAATATCATAGAATATCAGGGTTGGAAGGGACCTCAGGAGGTCATCTAGTCCAACCCCCTGCTCAAAGCAGGGCCAATCCCCAATTTTTGCCCCAGATCCCCAAATGGCCCCCTCAAGGATTGAACTCACAACCCTAGGTTTAGCAGGCCAATGCTCAAACCCCATAATATTGCTTTAGAAGTTTCGGTAAGCCAGTAAATCCATTAATTGTAAAGAGGAATGACAATCAAAACATGGAGTTGTCCTGTTGGTTGGGAGGAACTATATCCAAACATTTCCATTTACACTGGTATAGAAGTTCTGGTTCTTTCTTTGAGCTAAGAGGTAATGAAAACCTCTCCTTATCAATTTTCCCGCCAACATGTGTCAGCTGTTTAATAACATAACAAACAGTACTTTGGTAGAGAAAGAAAAAGGTCTCACATAACTGCCCGCAAAACACACTAACATTTGTAGTGAAATGTAGAGAAAAAGAGAGACCAGATCTAGCATTGAGACAATACACAAACAAATTAAGGATTAATATGTTGGCAGTCTATTTAATTTTGAATGACCAATCTCTCTTGCTATGGTTAACTTTTGGGTCAGTTGAGAAGATGATGGTTATTACAGGTCCCTTGCTACTGTTCTGGGGCAAATTTGTAGCTACGTAAAGTGAGCTGGGAAAGCTAACATAGCAAATGATATATGCAGTGTTGTTGTAGCCATTTGGGCCCAGGATATTAGACAGACAAGGTGGGAGAGGCAGTATCTTTTATTGGTCCTGAAGAGCTCTGTGTAAGCATGAAAGCTTGTCTCTCTCACCAACAGAAGATGGTCCAATAAAAGATATTGCCTCATCTACCTTGTCTCTCTAATAGCAAATGATAGGTGCTTTCTCATCTGAAAAAACATTATTGCCTCTTCAAAGTGTTGGCAAGGATTTGATATTTCTTTGTTTTGTCAAAATAATACAGCACAGGTTATTGCAAGCAGTCTAGAAGTACTTCTTCACACAACACAGTCATCCTGTGGAACTCACTCTCAGGGAATGTTGTGAAGGTCAAAGGTATAACTGAGTTCAAAAAAATTAGGTAAATTAATGGAGTATAGCTCCATCAATGGCTATTAGACAAGATGGTCAGGGGCATAACCGCATGCTCTCGATGTTAGAAGATGAGATTGGACAACAGGGGATGGAACACTCAATAATTGCCCTGTTCTGTTCATTCTCTCTAAAGCAACTGGCACCAGCCACTGTCAGAAGACATGATATTGGACTACATGGACCCTTGATCTGACCCAATATGGCCATTTTTATGCTTTTAAGACTACTTTAAATTACTATAGTGGACCAATGTAAAGTGTGTCCATATTTTTACTTTCTACCATATTTTTAGAAAGCCAACATCTAATTAAACAAAATGTTCATAGTATGTAAAACTTCCTCAGAGTATTTGTGATCAGATGAGAAAATAGTTTGGCACAAACATCAAACCTTCATACTAACTGAAGAGGCAGATGCCACTGGACTATCTGTCATCTCCTCTTTTTTATATTTCTTTGGATACAGTGTAATCAGGAAGAATTTTACATCTTATCTTTTAAAACAGAATGTTTAAAACTGACATTGCACCTTGGTAATGTCAAAGGCATGTGTGTCTTTAACATGGCTGCAACTCACCACCAGTGCCCCTCCTTAGGTATAGGTCTGGGAATGTAGCTCTCACTGCATTAGGTGCCCCTTTGCTGCTATGTGATAATCTTTCTTCTGGTAACTTGATCCTCAAGCCAGGTCACCACTTAATAATCCTGGAAGTGGTGGACTAAGTCCAACAGGACTACTTCCCAAATGCCTTCTCCAGATATTCAGTTCCAGCTTGAGCTAGGTGCCACTATACCAGTGGCTGGCAGGGGAACCCAGGCCTGCCCACTACATGAGGTTCTGATGCAGGGACCCTATGACCAGCATCCAGGCCTACCTAGTCCCCATCCCTGATGCTGTTTCCTGGGCTCCTTCCTACCTAGCCTCCCTCTCTTCTCTTGCCTGTTTCTGGGTTTACCACAGGAGATTACGCTATTCCCCATGGCTACTTCACTTATTCCTAGCTTTTGCTAAACTTTTTACTCCAGGGCAGTATCTCAGGGCTTCCTTTCCTCCTGGATAGCCTCTTTATTCCTGATGCTCCCCTCCAGCCCTCTTCTTCTTGTATTTTATGGCATAGTCTCAGATTCTGTAACTTCAAGGTACTGGATTTCATGATAAATAGTTAGTCTCACTCTTCACCTAGTATTTTTAAAAAATTGTAATATTGCTTTCTTAATGGTGCTCCATTCTTCTGATGTTTTTACCAGGTATTGTAGTGTAAAATTTTAGGTGTCTGAGTTTGTCATAGAAAATCCCCCTATCAGCGTTAAACTCTTTACAGTCTCAGAGGATGTGATCAACCATTTCTTTGACCTTACATATCTCACAGAGCCCATCTTTGTGTTGTTAATTAAGCCACATTACAGTGTCTGGTAAGCATTCCAAGTGGAGCTATCTCACTTTGTGTCTCAGGTTTTTGCATTTTAGATTCTAGGGCACACTTTGTAAAATCTTTTCCTCCTTTTTTCTTTTGTTCAGTCTTCCTGTCACTCCACTCTTAGTTTATTTTAATTAAGTTTTTTAAACTCCTATTACTTAGCGGGATCTCTATGAACATTTCATTTTTACAGCATTTTTCCCTATTTTGTCAGCCACCTATTTCCTGCTATCCCCCATGCAGTGAGATCTCTGCTGTTTCAATGTTTACACCCATCTGTGCCAATTGTTACCAATATATTTTGTTAATTGTATCATTTCTGATATCTGAATTCCCATTTTTGATAGCCAGTAGTCCTGACAGTGACTCTGACAAGACAATGGAGGTAGGTTGCGTGCGCGTGCGCACACACATATCCAATATAACACAAACATTTTCCTCGCTAGTTTAGCCATCGTAACGGCTACAAAAGTTGATAGTCTAATGGATTTCTTTATTCCAGGTATTGTGACAGAATGCTGTCCCCAGTTCTCATCTTTTGACCCCTCTATAAATATTTGGCAATGTTTGTTCCATTTATCACATCTGTGTCAATTTGCTCTATTGACTATATTTAGCTCTCCTGTTCTAATTTTATTGTATAGGTCCACATATATATAAGGAAGGGGAGTAATTTTTCCCCTATAATGCATTTTCCCATGGCTATACATGCTATTTTGTTTAGGCCTTTCTTCTTCTATTAGTTCTTTGTCCATACGCTAATCCTACTAAGATGAAGCATTTTGGGTTTTTTACCCCTGCCTCATGTGGTCCACTGGATTCCTGGCATTCTTCATATATTTGTTCAGTGTTTCCATCTTCCCTGTGAGTTTTGCCCAAAATATTTAGCCTCATAATTTCATACGTGATGCTACAGGCATTTTACCTGCAGCTATCTCATTCCACACAAAGCGATTGTGATGGAGGTACCATGTACAATGCATAATGGTTGGGCTTGGATGGAGTCTAGCTTCCTTAGGTTTGTTTTTTGATACTGAACTAAAACATTTGGCATCCATACTCAATAATTAGTCTTACTCGTGCTCTGGGAAACCTCACCTTCACTGTCTGAGCTGTGCCCCAGATGCTTCCAGAAATTCCTTTAAGTAAATTGATTTTATCTTTACATTTACCTACAATATTTTCAATGTGATCCTTCCATGTCCTTTGTCCTCTTCTGCTTTCGGCCTCCTGATTTTATAGTGCTGTCCCAGCCCTTCCCCAGCTGGGCTTCAGTCTTAATTAACCTTGGCCCTCCCTCTCACAGGTGATACCAGGTAACTAATTGGCACCTCAGGCCATCATTAACCCTATCAGGGCTGGTGTGGGGTGCACACCCCATCAGTGCCTTATTTGTAGTCGCTTTTATAAGTACAGTAGGTGGGAGGGCTGAATTACACTAGAACCATTTCTTTTCTGTGTGGTGCAGTAGAATTTTAACTAGCTTCAATTCTCATGATCACTAAATGTGTGATCTATAATCACACTGTTGGTTAACTCAGCCTTTTAAACATCATATCAGTTCTCAAGGGTACACTTCACCAACTGTGATGAACATGCAATGACTTTCTGATCTTTGCCTTATGACTTCAATTATTTGAACACATTGTTATGTAAGCCTCCTGTCCTTTTATAATATGGATGGCATGGAATTGAATTGTACATCCTAGTAGGTCTCAGGACTTGAAGTGTGCATAATCATGATCCAGAATTCAAATATCCAACCCAAGTGCACATCAGAAATCAACTAGAAGTTTGTAATAATAGTAGTAGCAGCAATTCTTTAATTCTAAATATCATTCTTCTGTAGATCCAGATATTAATAGTACTATATTACAGATTCCTTAGATGGATCTATAGAAGAGTGATGATATTTAGAATTTAACAGTGTAGGCTAATGTTTAGAGGGGACCAAGAATAAGGATTTATATGTCGCATGTCCAGCTTTGTCACCAATTTGCCATTGTCCTTGGGTAACTCACTTAACTGCTCTGTGATTTAATCCAATCTCCTAAATCAGTGCCTATGGTATGCAGACTTTACTTAGATCCTGAGAAAAGGAGTACTTGTGGCACTTTAGAGACTAACAAATTTATTAGAGCATAAGCTTTCGTGAGCTACAGCTCACTTCATCGGATGCATATGGTGGAAAAAACAGAGGGGAGATTTATATACACACACAGAGAACATGAAACAATGGGTTTATCATACATACTGTAAGGAGAGTGATCACTTAAGATAAGCCATCACCAGCAGCAGGGGGGGGAAAGGAGGAAAACCTTTCATGATGACAAGCAAGGTAGGCTATTTCCAGCAGTTAACAAGAATATCTGAGGAACAGTGGGGGGTGGGGTGGGGGGGGGAGAAATACCATGGGGAAATAGTTTTACTTTGTGTAATGACTCATCCATTCCCAGTCTCTATTCAAGCCTAAGTTAATTGTATGCAGTTTGCAAATTAATTCCAATTCAGCAGTCTCTCGTTGGAGTCTGTTTTTGAAGCTTTTTTGTTGAAGGATAGCCACTCTTAGGTCTGTAATTGAGTGACCAGAGAGATTGAAGTGTTCTCCGGGTACTTGTCCCCCATTTCGCCCCAGGCGCTGCCCCCACTCCACTCCTTCCTTCAAGCACACACCCCTGCCCTACCTCTTCCCACCTCTGCTCCACCCCCACCCCACCTCTTCCTGCCCCTGCTCCCTCAGCACCTCCTGAATGCTGCTGAACAGCTGATCGTGGTGGTGGGAGGTGCTGGGAGGGAGGGGAAGGAACCAACCTGCAGGGTTGCTGGTGCGTGCTGAGCACCCACTATCCCTCCCCCGCCATGAGTGCTCCAGCCCCAGAGCACTCATGGAGTTGGCAGCTATGATGCTTATAATAGCACTTAACTTTTACACAGAGCTGTTGTGAAGCTTAATTAGTGAATAAGTGCTTTAAGCACCTTTGATGAAAGTGACTAATGGTAATGCATTATTATTAGAGTTATAAACTAGGCATCTGTAAGGTCTAAGGTCTTTGGGGATTTATTTAACAGTAATTCTCATAACAGCAATTAAGTAACATGCTTATTAAAAATGTTGGCCAAATGTTTTGAAGAAACTATCTAAGCAGTTGATTAGGGATTACAGGGTTATTTTTTCCTTAGCACTCAGCACCATGGCCACAAGAAATTAAAATGTAAACATGAGAGACAAGTGGAACAGAAAGTGCTAGCAGAATATAGCGGTATTAGCCGTGACCCAACAGTTCTGAGTAGGTGCTTTGATATTGTGCCATATTTTCTAGACAGCTAGACACCATCTTGAAATGTTGGGGAGGATTACTCCCCAGAAAGTGCATGCCATCACAGTTTTCTTATTCTACTTACCCATTAGCTCCCAAGCCTCATTCTGAGAGAAGAATGTCAGTAGTCAACAAATAATATACAAGGACTTCCAGACCCATGTTTAGCTTCAAATAGATGAGGTATAATCATAGGCACATACAAATCGTTCTCAGAAAAATCATCATTGTAGAAAAAGCATGGTAAGTGCACCGTGCCCCTGCTGAGAGCCTCACCTAAGGCAATGGAGCTCAGTGAAAGCACAGGGGTCCACCTGAACAAAGCAGCTTCCATGACTGGGGCCTGAGTTACTATCAGTTTTTTCTCTTCTCAGGTACCCCTCTCTCCAAAGTGGGTGCTTTCTCAAAATGGGAGGGATTTAATAGCCCATATTGCAATATTAAGTAAATCTTTGTAGACACATCGAGAGATAAAATTCACCTGGAATTTTCTGACAACACATGTTTCCCAGTTACAACCCATCTTACTGGTAGACTTGGTAGAATTTGTTGGGTTTTTTTTAAAAAAAAATTGACAATGTTTATTTTAAGTGTTGAATTTATTTAAAATTTCTCAATTGTACAAAATTATAAATTAAGCTTTTTTCTATTTTTATCCATTTAAATTTTTTACAGTTGCTGGAAATTATGGGGGTCAGACAGTGATTTAATGACAGGACAGACACAGATTCAAAAAGTTAAACAGCTTACAACTGTTAGACCACAAATTGTCAACATCATACGTCAAAGTTTACATAGTAAATATTCTTAAATCAAAGTCACAGCATTTTCTTACTTTGCCTATATGTAAATTTTGATCATCCATGGAAATATTTTCCTCTGTTTGTACATGTACAGTGAAATGGACATTTACCAATAAAAATCTACCTTACAGCCTATTTTTGGTTTCAAAGACCATGTTATACAAGTGTATCCTAAGATTATATATATAAAAAAAGTGTTTAATGGGAAATCTCTCTCCACCACACTCAGCAGGAACTGGATTTGGTTATTTGATACATTTTATTATTGGTTGTTTTTTGTTTGGGTTTTTTTTTTAAATGTGGTGTTTTTGTGACAAGGCTGTATATTGTAGTTGTGGAACCTAGGGTATTTCCTAATGGTAACAGCTGATCTTAATTTCCTCAGCAAAATTCTTAAACAATAGCAAAATATTACTGTCTGTCATTTAACAAATGAAAGTAGAGGTGACCCTCTGAAATACGTACTTTATAATTGCAAATAGTTGGAACATTATACAAGACACCCCAAAGTTGAAAGGGTATTTCAACTTAATTGTGGTGATTCTCATTTTGAGTAATACAAAACAGTCATCTAATGACTACTTTATAGAGAAAGTTCAGTTAATTAAAATCTATGTGATGGTACTTGAAAGTCTCTGTTGCCTGTACAATATTTTGGTCACTGTGTTTGTATAGAAGGATTTGACTATAAACACATTTTTAAAAGTCTAGGTCTAAATTTTGATAATTTGGCACTGGAGCTAACTGCTGGGATTTGGCTATATTTTGACGTTTTAGTCTGGGGTGGTTTTGACTACAAATCAGCTTGGTGGCAATAAAGAAAATAAAACATTTAATTTAACACTCTACTGATGCCTAGGGGGCTTTTGTGCGCTCACAAAATGAGTGGGGTGTCGAAAGCTAAATTCTCAAATCCATTCCTCCCAGGGCTCCTATACATAATTAACGAAAAATCAAATAAACTGGTAGCTGATGTTTACACTATTATTCAGGTACAAGTTACCATTGTTATTTTGTTTGCAGGAAATACAAGTACGAGACTAGTACATTCAAATAATGAGTAAATGAGATTATAGTTTTTTGTTTCTACAACTAACGAAGCCTCTGAATTGCATTAGCTTGTCATGCCTTTTTTTTTTAAATATACATCTCTTCTGTGTGATGCCTATTGCTTATAGCAGGCAACTCAGTTTACAGCTAGAGGAGCTCTCTCTCGTTGGCCTAGACTGAACAGCAACCTGGACCGTACAATTTTTTGTTTTTAACCAGGACATGCAGGAGAATGACACACAGGGATGGGGTTTAAAGCAGAAGCTGCAACTTTAGTAACTTTTGACTCTAAGGAGATGAGGCTAAATTCACAAGCAAAATGTCCAGCATTTATTTAGGTCCAATGCAGTCCTAAATAGCCTCTGTGCCAAATAACCAGTCAATATTCAGAGAGTTACTCCCCTTCAGCCTAGCCCCCTAGGATTTAATCCACCTATGGATCCTTTTACTTTCCTCCCACAAGGGGCAATAAAAGTATACACAAGGCAGACCTCAATCTGCAAAGGTCTAAGGTGTCCTGTAATGGGGTACTCACCTTTTGAGTGCCTCTTAGCGGCTGGGTGTGCTACTGCAAACTTTGTCCTGCCCCTGTAGGTTGTTGACCTCATTAGGCAGGTCTTCAGTGGCTCAGCCCTCCAGCCAGGTCATACAGTTAAAAAATGGACGAAATCCCTCCAGTATATCAAAAGCCCAAACTGTCAGCCCTCACCAGGGTCTTCATCCCCATCTCTGAGCCAACACTTGGGCTTCTAAACATCAGACCACTTCTAAAAAGCTTTTTTTTTTTCCACCAAATGCATCCGATGAAGTGAGCTGTAGCTCACGAAAGCTTATGCTCTAATAAATTTGTTAGTCTCTAAGGTGCCACGGGTACTCCTTTTCTTTTTTCTCTATAAAGGCAATGTTGTTTTAAATGCCCTGCTGCCCAACAGGCAAAACATACCACTACTGTCCTTGCCTTGACAATGGGCAGAGTATCCCTCGGGGCACTTACAGTACCTCTCATGTCCTATTGCCCAGAGTCACTCTTGCCATCATGGTTCATTTAGGGGTATGTTCTTCTAATATGTCCAAATTGCTTACAACCATACATAGCATGTTTTAGAATCATAGAATATTAGGGTTGGCCATCTAGTCCAATCCCCTGCTCAAAGGAGGACCAACACCAACTAAATCATCCCAGCCAAGGCTTTGTCAAGCTGGGCCTTAAAAACCTTTAAGGATGGAGATTCCACCACCTCCCTAGGTAACCCATTCCAGTGCTTCACCACCCTCCTAGTGAAAGAGTTTTTCCGAATATCCAAACTAGCCCTCCCGCACTGCAACTTGAGTCCATTGCTTCTTGTTCTGTCATCTGCCACCACTGAGAACAGCCTAGCTCCATCCTCTTTGGAACCCCCCCCTTCAGGTAGTTGAAGGCTGCTACCAAATCCCCCCACACACACACTCTTCTCTTCTATAGACTAAATAACCCCAATTCCCTCAGCCTCTCCTCATAAGTCATGTGCCCCAGCCCCCTAATCATTTCCATTGCCTTCTGCTGGACACTCTCCAATTTGTCCACATCCCTTCTGTAGTGGGGGGCCCAAAACTGGATTCAATACTCCAGATGTGGCCTCACCAGTGCTGAATAGAGGGGAATAATCACTTCCCTCAATCTGCTGGCAATGCTCCTACTAATAGAGCCCAATATGCCATTGACCTTCTTGGCAACAAGAGCACACTGCTGACTCATATCCAGTTTCTTGTCCACTGTAATTCCCGGGTCCTTTTCTGCAGAACTGATGCTTAGCCAGTCGGTCCCCAGCCTTTAGCAGTGCATGGGATTCTTCCTTCCTAAGTGCAGAACTCTGCACTTATCCTTGTTGAACCTCTTAAGATTCCTTTTGGCCCAATCCTCCAATTTGTCTAGGTCAGTCTGGACCCTATCCCTACCCTCCATCATATCTACCTCTCCCCACATCTTAGTGTCATCTGCAAACTTGATGAGGGTGCAATTAATCCCATCATCCAGATAATTAATAAAGATGTTGAACAAAACAGGCCCCGGTACAGACCCCTAGGGCACTCTGCTTAATACCGGCTGCCAACTAGACATCAAGCCATTGATCACTACCTATTAAGCCGGACAATCTAGCCAGCTTTCTATCCACCTTATAGTCCATTCATCCAATCCATACTTTTTTAACTTGCTGGCAAGAATACTGTGGGAGACTGTATCAAAAGCTTTGCTAAAGTCAAGATATATCACATTCACTGCTAATTGTCCTCAGCTAGACTCATGCTCTTAGGACCTGGAGGATTTTCTGTGTCTCTTCCCACAGTTGCCCAAGCAAAGCAATCTTTTTCTCCCTCCACCCCCAGTTCACGCAAGGGCAAGCCCTTCTTAAACGTCCTATCTGTCCACAGCCATAACATTTCCTTGGATCCAGCCCACTGTATGCCTTCTGTCTACCCAGTACCTGTAGCTGTTACTGCTTCTTTCCCGCAGGATCCATAGAAGGTACTGCTACTACTCCTCTATCATGGCTAGCCACTGTTGCAGTTCAAACTGCACCTCCTGCCACTTTCTGTGAGTCTTACTGAGCTGCTGAAACAATACTTGGATCTACTTCACAGACCAGCTCCTCCTCATAAATGTGTATGTGAAATTCAGTGTCCATGTACTCTGCACCTGTCAGTAATCCTTTTTGCTTTTGTTACTATAGGGGCAAACTCAACTTGCATGCCCCTCTTGCCCACAGCACCTGCATCCCCTTGGTAGGCCAGTCTGACTCCTTTCCCTTTGGTATCTGCAATGGTCATTCTTATTTGGACACTGTCGTGGCTGCCAGGCTTCTTGTTGCCCTTCAGCTAGTATCGGTTGAGTTTAGTGAAGATGTGCTGCTCCTTGGCTAGAACTCTTTTCAGTTCCTCCATCATCGCCTTTTTCCAGAGGCTGCTTGCGACAGTAGACACTCACGAGTGGTGAGTGTCGCCGTCATATCTCCCCTTCTTCCTCCTGACTAAGAAAGCCAATTAATTGTCTCCAAGTTCTCATATTTTCCTATGGAATCTGGCCCCTTTCAGCCTCTCATCCACACTGGATGCAAGTTGCAAATTCCACTTATAAATGCACAACTTTTGAATTCCTGCCCTTTCTCCTTATTAATCTAAAATCAAGCCTCTACGATGCTGCAAGGATGAGGGGGAAAAATCTGGACTTTGTTTTTTTGTGGTCAATATTGCCCAATATGTAGAATTCCTTCTTGATTCCCAAAACTGGCAATCAGTCACACCCACAATATCTTGATAATGCAGTTCCAACTATTCTTCCAAAATAGGTGCAGAGGGGATGCGGCAGCTACCGTAGCAGGAAGGCTGCTGTACGCTCCAAGGACTTCACTTTCAGAAAGAGGAAGGGCATGAGAGACAATCTGCTCTTCCTCCTCCCTCCCCCAGCCTATCCAGTGGAAGCAGGAAGAGGTGGAGAATCTCTGTTCCTCCTCTCCTCTCTCTCTCCCTGGCCCAAGTATGATCTGCAAATATTTTGGGCAGTGGGAGGCAGACTTGTCCCAGATCCCCTACCTTCCCCTCCTCTGAAGATCCCAGAGTTGTCTTTGCCCTTCTAGTCTGATCAAGCACCACCATAACCCAACATACACACTTACATATGAGGGGGCTTGCAAAACCTAGCATTAATTTGTCCAAAACAAAGCATGATCCAAACCTACAGATCCAAGCTCCCCCAAACTGTTGGGGTGTTCAAAATCCAAACCCAGATCTGGAACCAAATTGTTTGGGTTGAGCCCACCTCTAATACAAACATTTAAGTATGTTCATTTTAGTGCAGGAAAGACTGACGCTCTGGCCAAATTTTAATTTTTAGAAGAAGGGATTCACACATCCCTGAAATCAGGTGCTGCATTTTAGCTGCACTTCACTTCTGTTGATGCACAAATTACTTTAAATACAAACACTAGTGAGTCATTGGGAAGTGGGGGTTGTTCTTAGGTGAGAGGTAGCTATTTTGAACTTATTGATTGGAGGGCACTGTGACTTTAATTGTTAAAAGTCACTGTAGATTTGATTTCTATCCATGAAGTCTAATTGGAGAACAATAAATGATTTGGTGTTCAACTCTTTTAAACCTAAACTGATTTCATAGCTGTCTGCTAAACTACATGTGTTCTGTGATGTAGGAGTTCTAATAGAGAGATGCAGAGGTAGACATGAGGACTTTTATCTTTACCAAAAGGCACTTTAAGGCCCAGACACCTGTTTCAATGGTTTCATAAAGCTAGCGATGGCCTTGACTAGTATAGTGAAGATATACAGCTAGGAAAGAGAGAGGAAGGAAATGAAATAGAATGAAAGTACCTTTATTGTCACAAACTTTGCAGAGTCCTGCTGGGAATCACTTACAGTGCACAAGACAGAAAATAACTGGCTAAGATTTTCAAAACTGAGTACCTAAAAGGAGGCCTTGAGCTCCATATTTTAGTACATAAATAAATGCCCTGATTTTCAAAAGTCCTGAGCACGGAGCAGCTCCATTGAAACCAATATCTTCATGTATCAGGAGCTTTTTTTAAGTCAACCACAAATCAGTTGTTACTGCCAGAATATTGATTTGATGCATAATGGTGATGATCCTTGTGTTTTCCCCTTTGTATATAGGGATCTTCTTCTCAGAAAGCATGCGCTTTCCCTTCAGTACTTTGTTCGATAGAAAATCAAGCTCTACATTAAAGAACTTGGGCTTCCTCTTGTGTTTGACTCCAGTTTCATCTTAAAAAGCATATTTGGTGGAAATGCACGTGCATTAGTGGGTTGTACTTGATATATATATGGAAAACTGGAGTGACCAGGTATGCTGGTGAGATTTCACAATGTTTGTACATGTGTCTAAGCACTTGCTCCTAAAAAACTCAACACTGGACATGTTGTATGTCTGTTTAGAACGTGTTTTACGGCACTACATGCTATCAGCATATTCGCTAATATGTGTGCATTACTCAACATTTCCCTCCCTCCCTCTAAAGCAACACTTGAACAAAGTTTCAGTTATTTGTAAATTGAAAAAACCCAAAGATTGCATATAACAGATTTCAATTTGTTTTTTGTCTGCTATCAGTAATGCATCAGCAGTTACGTTAACATTTGGGGAGGAAAATTCAACTTTCCCAAGTGGCCTGGATCCTGTTCAGGACTCTGTCAAGTGAGCAACATTTGCAGTCACAGCCCAGCCACATCTGTTAGAACCTCCTAGCCCATGTTGTTTATGCTGTGCCTCACCTCAAGTAGTGCAGGATTTGTGGTTGGAATGATTCCTCCTGCTTCCCCACAGTATTCCCAATCTGAACACCTCTGGAGGCATGATGTTTCTTTTTGTGAGGGAGGAAGTTGTTCTCCAGGGGACACAAGATTCTTTGCAGCACTGGATTCATAGCACAGAGCAGGCAATGGCTCTGAGTGTTACAGAGTCCTCAATGGTCTCAAGTTGCAGTGGGGGAGGTTTAGCTGGATATTAGAAAAAACTTTTTCACTAGGAGGGTGGTGAAGCACTGGAATGGGCTACCTAGGGAGGTGGTGGAATTTCTTTCCTTAGAAGTTTTTAAGGTCAGGCTTGACAAAGCCCTGACTGGGATGGTTTATTTGGGGATTGGTCCTGCTTTGAGCAGGGGGTTGGACTAGATGACCTCCTGAAGTCTCTTCCAACCCTGATATTCTATGGTTCTATGATCTTCTCCCTGTCTATGAACATCCCAATTGTTCACATGCAACTTTAACGCCCTTGTGGCAAAGATGAAGTCTGCTCTGCACGCAGCTCTGGCCAAGAGAAAGAATACGCAGGAATGCAGCAGGGAAAGCCCCTTCCACCCCGGGGCACCTGTTCCAAACCCCCCATGGTGAACACACACCCACCAGAGGAGTACAATGAATATAGGAAAGGGAAATACTTATTTACAGAGGGATGAAAAGAGAACAACAGGGGAAAATATAGGAGGAGCAGTAAACAGGGTTGCATTCAACACAAGGCCCGACAGGCTCAGTGGTACCACAGTCTGAAAGGCCAGACACCGAGCAATGTGCCTGCACACAAGAGTTTAGGAGTCCTGAGCAAAGTTCCAGTCCACTGGTGAGTCTTGGGTGCTCATGGTCATCTTCAGAGCCAGTGAACTTTCCCCAACAAACCCCTCCGGTGCCCACTTCTGCTGCTCTCTGCAAAGCCACACAGAGCGACCACCTCCCCACTTAGCTAACTACAGCCTCCTTCCTTATTCCTAATGCAAGGTCACAAGCCCCAGTACTCATGGCCCCATGCAGCTCTGGGCAACAGCTCTGGTTTGTCCTTCTTGGGCGATTCCTCCCTGGCACAGTGCTCCTCCTGGCTCCTGTCCTGGGGTGCCCCCGATCAGCCGCTTTGTCCCTCCCAGGCTTCAGGCAGGTTCTCAGCTGCTTCACTGTGTGAGGGCCTATTTGCAGCAGCCCTTCAGTCTGGAGCTGCAGACACACCCTATTGCTCTCCCCCCTCCCCCTCCCCCTCCCCCAATAGCACTTCCTCTTTCTGGAACAATCCGCACTTCCCTCCTCAGGAAAAAGATTTAAAGGGGCCATGCTCATAAACCCCAAGAGGGTGACACACGTTTAAAGGCCTGCCCGAAGCTCCCAACATACGGTCCTTTGGTTCTAATCTAGAATATCTGTTTTCCTCCTTATCAATCACTGAGGCTGACTAGCAAAGGCTTACAGGTATGTTGCATGTGCCTTCATTTCTAGTCTAAATAGCATATGTCAAACTTTTGGAAGTTTGCCATTCTTTGGCCTTGTGTACATTGCCAATGGCACGTAGGATATGTGCAGCAACAAGTTGCAGCAAAAGCAGACGGCATCCCACTGCATTGTGTAGCAACACGTGTCAGTGAAAGGCTCTGGCAGAGGGTGAAGCAGTGGGAAAAGGCTGAGCAGCGGAAAGGTTCTGGCAGCAGAGAGACAGCAGGACACTGCACTGATAAAAATACCAGTGCAGACAGGGGAGACAATACTGAGGCATGTAAAGAGACTTGTAGGGTACATATCCTTTTGTGTGTTTCTCTCTCTCTCTCTTCTGACTATGTGGAAAGTGATCATTCATTATAAGACCTCATCTTCAGAGGCTAAATTAAATTTGGCCTATGCTTGAGTTGTATAATTGGGGCTAAGGAACCTGTGACTCCTTTTGTTTAAAATAACTTCTCAGTTCCTAAGGTCAGCTTCTGCAAATAATTTGTTATTCATTTGTATTCTTCTGCATTTTTAAATACCCTTTGTGTAGCCATGACCTAATATGGCCCTAATGAGCATTTGTATTTTTCAGAGTGAATGCCAATTCTGTTTCATGGTGAAGTCTTGTATTTGTCTCTTTTGTTATTCAAATGAGTGTCTGACAAATGACGAATGTGAGCAGGCATTAAATTTTAATTAATTGCATGGGGTACTCAGATAAAACCAAATGTCCGCAGTGTCTGCAAAGTATATGTATCCATTTTTTTTTCAGTGCTTTTTACATTGATATGTGCATACAGTACATAGCAGGGGGCTCAATTTAAAAATGAGCAACAACATTAATAAAGATCCCAGTTATGACCTGATACAGAAAATGAATTATTGAATATTCCATAGAGGTTTACTGGATTATTTTTCCTTTAGAGTTCAGCATTCAGACTAATATAGTAAAATTGACAGATCTATTCTCATTTATTACATTTTAATGAGAGCATATCTATACTAATTTTTCACACATCTAATTAGATTAGGTTTGGGGAATATGTATGGTGTTTATCTAGAACAGGAGTTCTCAACCTTTTTCTCTCTGAGGCCCCTCTTGACATGCTATAAAAACTCCAGGGCCCAGCAGGGTCAGGAGAGGATGGGGACCTCAGGGCAGGGGCCTTGGGAATAGGCATAGTTTGACTTCTCTTTGGGGAGGCAGGGGTCATCAGGGCTCGAGCCACCTCCACATAGCAGGGATTAGGGAGCTAGTGCCACGTCCACCCCCTGACTCACCTCAGCAGGCAACCCAGCTTGTCTGGGGTGGGTTGGAGGTGCAACCAAAAATAATAACTCAAAGAGGGAAGGGATTTAGCTCAAGCTGTGTGCAGACAGAGAGTAGCTGGCAGAGGGTGGCTGTGGGTGCAGGAGGGGAGTGGCTAGGGGCTGTGTGTGGGAAGGGGGTAGCTCAGTGTGCAGGGAGAGGAGTAGCTAAGGCCTGTGTGTGGGCAGGGGGGTAGCTCAGCATGCAGGGAGAGGGGTAGCTATGGGCTGTGTGTGGGCAGGGGGTAGCTCAGAGCGTAGGGAGGGCGTAGCTCAGGGTGTAGGGAGAGACGTATTCGGCGCTTTGTGCTGGGAGGACTCCCCTGCGGTCAGTGTTCCCGGAGGAGGCCTGCCAGCCATGGAGTGGAGTCTCTCCACCCGGGGGAGGCTCTTAGCGGCTGCCTCTATAGGAGAAAAAGGGGGCTGGGAGCTGAGGAGCAGCTTCAACCTGGGGCACCAGCAGGAGAGGAAGGAACGCTGCGGCTGCCTGCTCCATGGCACCTAAATGGGCGCCTGTGAGGTCCTTGAGAAACCGCTGATCTAGAACATTTGAATGAACAGTTGTCATCAGGTTTAGTTAAGACACCAGTGCTTTGGTTTTATGCATTTTTATGTTCATATTTCAGTTTTCAGGCTAAACTAAGACCTACGGTAAGCAGGTTCAACATATATAGTTCAACAGAGTTGTATCAACTTACAACTGCTCTGAATTTGGCACTACATTTCCTGTTATGCCATGTAGGGCTATGTGTCAGATTAAAATCCAAATACAAATCTTCACAATTTCACAGACTTCTTAATGAATATTTGTGGGTATTCATGTCAGTTTATAATAAATAATCCCAAGCATGAACTAAATATGAATGCATCAGCATACCATAAGACCAACTGCAAACATGCTTGAAGTGTCATGGGGATAAATATTGGTTGCATGGCATTTTGAATTATGAAATGGCACTGACATGATCATTCAGCCTTATTTCATGGGGTGCTACAGAGTAGTATCACTGGAATGAATTGATGAAGTGTCTTTAATACATAACAGAGAGGAGTATATAAAATTGGAAGAGAAAATAAAGACTCAGAGAAGAGAAAAAAATTAAGGGGAAAATAAAATAAGAAATAAAATACAATATAAAACATATTAAGCTTTTAAATCAATATTCAGATAAGAGGTGGGCTGACCCAGGAGTGTCCTGATCTGGTTGCTGCCACTTCAATACCCTATGCTAGAAGGAGGTTGTGAAGGTCCATTTGGCTCATCTTACTGGCTATACATAGGATCCATACCATCTCTCAGGATCTGTTTGACCTGCTATGGAGCCATTCCATCCCTTCCCTCCACCAATAGGACAATTGCATCTTTCTCCTGACCCTATTGAAGAGGACATGCATTCAGTGAAACTCATCTATTTAACCAAAAGACAGATGAGTCTGTACACACTTTAAAGGACTTCAAGGCCATCCTCCACTCCCTAGAAACACATACACCGACCCCAAAGAGGAAATTCCATAGGCAATCATATAAGCTTAGGACAATGGCTCAACAATTCTACCACCAGAGACCTTATGAGTTACAACGTGAGAGGCAAAGGGTTCAGAGGTCTCATTTCCCTGCACGTTTTCTGGCAGCATCATCTTCCCAGCCCCAGACCCCAGCTAAGAGTCATTTTTGATGGAGCTCAAGAGTTGCAAACTAATAATATTACCATCTGCCAATTCCCACACACTCTTTGGGAGTTGTCTGTCACCCTTTTTCCCACATCTGGAATGCAATAACAATGGATAAGTGGATGCTAAACATCATCCATTCTGGCTATGTGGTCGAGTTTACCACCTTGGCCCCTCCAAAAACCCCTTCCGCACCTCTTTTCAGGGGCCATTCTCACAAGGAGACTCTCAAACAAGAAATAGAATCCCACTTACAGCAAGGGGTAATAGAGCTGGTACTACTTGAATATCAAGATAAGAGTTTTTCCTCAAAGTATGTACTATACATAAGCAGAAAGGCGGCTGAAGGTCAATTCTCAATCTGCACCATCTCAACCATTTTATTAGCAAACTCAAGTTTTGCATAGTCACACTGGTATTTATAATCTCATCTCTAGAAAAAGACATGTAGTTTGCATCTCTCAACATGAAGGATGCATTCTTTCACATAGACATTCACTCCTCTCACAAAAAGAAAAGGAGTACTTGTGGCACCTTAGAGACTAACAAATTTATTAGAGCATAAGCTTTCGTGAGCTACAGCTCACTTCATCGGATGCATTTGGTGGAAAAAACAGAGGAGAGATTTATATACACACACACAGAGAACATGAAACAATGGGTTTATCATACACATTGTAAGGAGAGTGATCACTTAAGATAAGCCATCACCAACAGCAGGGGGGGGAAAGGAGGAAAACCTTCCATGGTGACAAGCAGGTAGGCTAATTCCAGCAGTTAACAAGAATATCAGAGGAACAGTGGGGGGTGGGGTGGGAGGGAGAAATACCATGGGGAATAGTTTACTTTGTGTAATGACTCATCCATTCCCAGTCTCTATTCAAGCCTAAGTTAATTGTATCCAGTTTGCAAATTAATTCCAATTCAGCAGTCTCTCGTTGGAGTCTGTTTTTGAAGCTTTTTTTGTTGAAGTATAGCCACTCTTAGGTCTGTGATCGAGTGACCAGAGAGATTGAAGTGTTCTCCAACTGGTTTTTGAATGTTATAATTCTTGACGTCTGATTTGTGTCCATTCATTCTTTTACGTAGAGACTGTCCAGTTGGCCAATGTACATGGCAGAGGGGCATTGCTGGCACATGATGGCATATATCACGTTGGTAGATGCACAGGTGAATGAGCCTCTGATAGTGTGGCTGATGTGATTAGGCCCTATGATGGTATCCCCTGAATAGATATGTGGACAGAATTGGCAACGGGCTTTGTTGCAAGGATAGGTTCCTGGGATAGTGGTTCTGTTGTGTGGTGTGTGGTTGCTGGTGAGTATTTGCTTCAGATTGGGGGGCTGTCTGTAAGCAAGGACTGGTCTATCTCCCAGATCTGAGAGAGCGATGGCTCGTCCTTCAGGATAGGTTGTAGATCCTTGATGATGCGTTGGAGAGGTTTTAGTTGGGGGCTGAAGGTGATGGCTAGTGGCGTTCTGTTGTTTTCTTTGTTGGGCCTGTCCTGTAGTAGGTGACTTCTGGGTACTCTTCTGGCTCTGTCAATCTGTTTCTTCACTTCAGCAGGTGGGTATTGTAGTTGTAGGAATGCATGATAGAGATCTTGTAGGTGTTTGTCTCTGTCTGAGGGGTTGGAGCAAATGCGGTTATATCGTAGCGCTTGGCTGTAGACAATGGATCGAGTGGTATGATCTGGATGAAAGCTAGAGGCATGTAGGTAGGAATAGCGGTCAGTAGGTTTCCGATATAGGGTGGTGTTTATGTGACCATCGCTTATTAGCACCGTAGTGTCCAGGAAGTGGATCTCTTGTGTGGACTGGTCCAGGCTGAGGTTGATGGTGGGATGGAAATTGTTGAAATCATGGTGGAATTCCTCAAGGGCTTCTTTTCCATGGGTCCAGATGATGAAGATGTCATCAATGTAGCGCAAGTAGAGTAGGGGCATTAGGGGACGAGAGCTGAGGAAGCGTTGTTCTAAGTCAGCCATAAAAATGTTGGCATACTGTGGGGCCATGCGGGTACCCATCGCAGTGCCGCTGATTTGAAGGTATACATTGTCACCAAATGTGAAATAGTTATGGGTCAGGACAAAGTCACAAAGTTCTGCCACCAGGTTAGCCGTGACAGTATCGGGGATACTGTTCCTGACGGCTTGTAGTCCATCTTTGTGTGGAATGTTGGATGTAGAGGGCTTCTACATCCATAGTGGCTAGGATGGTGTTTTTAGGAAGATCACCAATGGACTGTAGTTTCCTCAGGAAATCGGTGGTGTCTCGAAGATAGCTGGGAGTGCTGGTAACGAAGGGCCTGAGGAGGGAGTCTACATAGCCAGACAATCCTGCTGTCACGGTGCCAATGCCTGAGATGATGGGGCGTCCAGGATTTCCAGGTTAATGGATCTTGGGTAGCAGATAGAATACCCCAGGTCGGGGCTCCAGGGGTGTGTCTGTGCGGATTTGTTCTTGTGCTTTTTCAGGGAGTTTCTTGAGCAAATGCTGTAGTTTCTTTTGGTAACTCTCAGTGGGATCAGAGGGTAATGGCTTGTAGAAAGTGGTGTTGGAGAGCTGCCTAGTAGCCTCTTGTTCATACTCCGACCTATTCATGATGACGACAGCACCTCCTTTGTCAGCCTTTTTGATTATGATGTCAGAGTTGTTTCTGAGGCTGTGGATGGCACTGTGTTCTGCATGGCTGAGGTTATGGGGTAAGCGATGCTGCTTTTCCACAATTTCAGTTGCCAACTCTGTCCACATATCTATTCAGGGGATACCATCATAGGGCCTAATCACATCAGCCACACTATCAGAGGCTCGTTCACCTGTGCATCTACCAACGTGATATATGCCATCATGTGCCAGCAATGCCCCTCTGCCATGTACACTGGCCAAACTGGACAGTCTCTACGTAAAAGAATGAATGGACACAAATCAGACGTCAAGAATTATAACATTCAAAAACCAGTTGGAGAACACTTCAATCTCTCTGGTCACTCGATCACAGACCTAAGAGTGGCTATACTTCAACAAAAAAGCTTCAAAAACAGACTCCAACGAGAGACTGCTGAATTGGAATTAATTTGCAAACTGGATACAATTAACTTAGGCTTGAATAGAGACTGGGAATGGATGAGTCATTACACAAAGTAAAACTATTTCCCCATGGTATTTCTCCCTCCCACCCACCCCCCACTGTTCCTCTGATATTCTTGTTAACTGCTGGAATTAGCCTACCTGCTTGTCACCATGGAAGGTTTTCCTCCTTTCCCCCCCCTGCTGTTGGTGATGGCTTATCTTAAGTGATCACTCTCCTTACAATGTGTATGATAAACCCATTGTTTCATGTTCTCTGTGTGTGTGTATATAAATCTCTCCTCTGTTTTTTCCACCAAATGCATCCGATGAAGTGAGCTGTAGCTCACGAAAGCTTATGCTCTAATAAATTTGTTAGTCTCTAAGGTGCCACAAGTACTCCTTTTCTTTTTGCGAATACAGACTAACACGGCTGCTACTCTGACTCCTCTCACAGCATCTTCTCAGATTTCTGTTGGGCTCCAACCACTTTTGATACAAAGTGCTCCTGTTTGGCCTTGCTACTACCCTCCCATCACCTCCCCTGCCCCCCAACGGTCTTTACAAAGTATTCTCTGTAGTAGCAACCTATTGGTTTCATTGTCTCCCCTATATTGATGACTGGTTTCTTGTTGCCAAGACATATCAAGAAACATACAGGTTGATTTCAGCAATGCTTCAACTCCTCTGTTCCTCGTGAGTCAGTGTAAAATTGGAAGTCTGACCTCCCTCCTGCAGACTTTAGACTTCATTGGAGCCTCCCTACATTCAATTATGGCAAGAATTTATATGCCAAAGAAAGGTTCCAGATGATAAATGACCTCAGAGACCAAGTCAGATGCCACCCTGAAGCACCTATCATATGGGTTCATGCACTTACGTCATGCTATCTGCCAGACTCCGTCTTTGTTGCCTGGAAGCGTGGCATCAAACAGTGTACTCGCCAAATCAATGGTCCACGAACACCATAGTAACCATTCCCACCAAAGTAATCTCATCTCTGCTATGGTCAAAGAATCCCACCAGGTATACATGGAATACCATTCCTTTCCTCGTCACTGGACAGGATGATCATTACAGGTACCTCCTTATTTGGTTGGGGAGCTCATATGGGCAACTGTTTGGCACAGGGCACTCGGACATCTTGCAAGTCCATACACATCAATATTTTGGAATTACAAGCAGCCTAAATTGCTTGTGAGGTCTTCTTCCTGTTCATTCAAGGTCACCATACCCTCATAATGTTGATCAAAACTGTCTTTTGTATCAACAAGCAGGGAGGAGTGAAATCCATCCCCTTGGATGCAGAAGTGGTCAGTCAATCTATGGAATTAGTACATCCCAATCAAATCTCTTGTCAGCAGTTTACCTTCCAGGGAACCAGAACATGCTAGCAGATTCCCTTGGATGACATTTTCCTATGGACCATGAGTGGGAGTTACGACTGTGTGGTGAACAATATTTTTCCACTATGCAGACCCCCCCCCCAAAGGATATGTTTGATTCGCAGACAAACAAAGTGCTGCATATACTATTCCAGTGAAGCCCTCGGATACCATTCTCTGAATGACACAGTACTTCTTCCACGGCCAAACCATTTGAAATATGTCTTCTCTCCATTACCACTCCTTCCTCAGAGCCTACAGAAAATTCATCAGGACAGCATGTGAGTTATCCTCATTACCTCCAACTGTCCCAGACAATTTTGGTTTTCAAGCGTCAACCACATGTCATCTAAACCACTGATCATCATTCAGCCCTTTTCTGATCTCCTGACCCAGGGGAAGGGCATACTCAAACATCCAACCCCCAAACACTCCATCTCAGAGCGTGGTTTTTGCATGGGCGTCAACACATCCAAACATAGTCCTGTTCTGAAGCATCCTTTAACCACCAGCGGAAAGGATTTGACTAGAAGATGTTATTTAGCCAAGTGGAAGCTTTTCTCTACCTGACCACAGCAAAGATTTATATCCCCAGAAGCTGAGAACTTTCCTCTTATTTTGGACTGTCTTTCCCATCAATTCTTTACACATCTATTTGGCAGCAAACAGCATACCACGCACCTTCACATCCCTACCTTCAAATGGTCACTGACTACTGACAACTTCACTAGGATGGGGATAGTGATTATGAAATTCTTAAGGAGATTAGATTTCAGAGTAGCAGCCGTGTTAGTCTGTATTTGCAAAAAGAAAAAAAAGAGTACTTGTGGCACCTTAGAGCCTAACAAATGTATTTGAGCATAAGCTTTCGTGAGCTACAGCTCATTTCATCAGATGCATTCAGTGCAAAATACAGTGGGGAGATAGTGGAAAATACAATGGGGAGATGTAACAATCTCCCCACTGTATTTTGCACTGAATGCATCTGATGAAATGAGCTGTAGCTCACGAAAGCTTATGCTCAAATACATTTGTTAGGCTCTAAGGTGCCACAAGTACTCCTTTTCTTTAAGGAGATTAGAGAGGTTACAGAAACATTAAACCCAATGATAAAGGGGGACTTCAAATATCCCCATATTGATTGGGTACATGTAACCTCAGGATAGGATGCAGAGATAAAATGTCTAGACTCCATTAATGACTGCATCTTCAAGAAGCTAGTCCTGGAATCCACAAGGGGAGAGGCAATATCTGATTTAGTCCTAAGTGAAGCACAGGATCTGATCCTAGAGGTGAATATAGATGAACTGTTCAGTAATAGCAACCATAATGTAATTACTTTTAACATCCTTGTAGGTGGATGCTGCCACCTCAATACCCTATTCTAGAATGACCTTCACAACCTCCATTTGGCTCATCTTACTGGCCAAACATAGGATCCATACCATCCCTCAGGGTCTGTTTGACCTGCTATGGAGCCATTCCATCCCTTCCCTCCACCAATAGGACAATTGCATCTTTCTCCTGACCCTATTGAAGAGGACATGCATTCAGTGAAACACATCTATTTAACCAAAAGACAGATGAGTCTACACACTCTAAAGGACTCCAAGGCCATCCTCCACTCCCTAGAAACACACACACCGACCCCAAAGAGGAAATTCCATAGGCAATCATATAAGCCTAGGACAATGGCTCAACAATTCTACCACCAGAGACCTCAAATTTTTGGGCCAGTAAGGGAGAATGAAAGGGGAGAAGATCTAGTAGGGAACTGCAGGAGATCTATGGAGAATCAAGTTTAGTAAATGTAACTGCATTGGGCAGGGCATGTAATTATGATGACAAAAGGCAGACCGGCTGAGCATCTTTAGGAAGAATATCTTTATGGTATCTGACCTTGTGCCTGACAAAGAGAAAATGGATGGATAATATTGAGCAAGACCTAGCAGCTCTTAATGTGAATTACATTCAGTAGGGAAAATACGCTCTTGACAGAAAGAAGTGGTGGAAAATTGTGAGTTTCCAAGGACCTCCATTGTCTATAGTGACAGGGAGAAATGGTAGTAGTGGGTATGTAATATATATACTTCTATCAGGAAATGGACTAACAGAAACAACCTAGTATCCAATGTGACATGAACTATCATCAGATGACAAAAAAAATTGTTCAAGTCAAGTTTGGGTCACATTCAAATTCTATTCCTAATAGGCAATGCCTAAGAGTCATGTACAGTGCACTTGAGAAAATTTTGGTTTTGATTTATAATGTCTTGGGTATAATTACAACATTGACATGGGAGTTTGTTTGTATTACCTTTTTCTTCTGTTCCTATCTGTTTTCATGTAGCCATCTTTCATCTAGGACAGTTTTTTTGCCTTTATCATCTTGTTTATCTGTTCTCTCTTCTCCAAATGTTCCTGCTGGAGTGAGGATTCTGTTTAACATATCAATACTGTGGTTAAAAAAAATCCAATGTCCACAGCTGTTTAAAAAGACTGAGTGAACACAGTTACATCAAAAATATGTGAATAATGTAAAATGCTGTGGATTGAAAGTTACACGAAAAGCTGGCATTTTAAACTGTCACAGGATCTAAGAAAAAGGAACACAGGACACCAAGTGTGCTTAGTCCAACATTGGCTTGTACTCATATTTCAGAAGCAAGGACAAATATCTTAATTGAGAACTTAAGCTCTGAGGATCACCTGGCACTAGCTAATGATCATTTAGTCAACTTCAAATCTGTGGAGGGAAACAAATTCCTATTTTTTGTGGGTTCTTTAGCTGGCACATTATACCTTTTATGAAATGTATCTGTTTTTCAGAGTTTCATAGATTCCTAGGCCAGAAGGGACCATTGTGATGATCTAGTCTGGCTACTATTTGGAGTAGATATAATAAACCTGTCCTGAAGTTGTTTCACATCTAGATTACTAGTTCAAATCTAGCTCAAGTCATTAGTGACCTGCAGCCATCATCTCACTGCTCTTTGGTGGTCTGTTTGAAATGAACTGGTTACTTCAGTCTGGTCTCATGAGAAGTTCATACATCATAAAACAATCCTTCAAAGATGGAACAATTGTCCCCTTTTCTGGCAGTCTCAGCAAGGAGGCTGAAAAATGAAAGCTACACAAAGAATTTAATTCTCTCTTACATAGAGGTAGCCCCTTGAGAACACTGAGGTGCATTGTTGGAATGGTGTTATTAGGAAGCTTGCACAGCTACTGCAGTAAAGAAAGGCTTTCAATGCCTTAAATTGTCAATCTTGCACTAAAAAAAATCACTTTACTGTTTTGAAAACTTCAAAATGTGTCAGAATATAAAGTTATATGATTTTGTTTTATTTTGCACGAGTCCTAACCCTGTTTGTAAAATAGGTTTTAGCTATTTATCTGAACAAAAATGACTGAGAGTGAAAGAATCACTTTGAAAAGATCAATTGGCTTTTAACAAGTTCTTCTGTCTTCCTAGACTACAACAAGTTGCATTTTAAAAATGCTAGGGTATGTACTCAGTAATGCATCTTCAGGAATAAATCTTTATGGATGCCCATTTTATGTCCAAACACTGTTTTGCTACATAACAGTGGATAAGAGGTGAATAGGGGAGGTTTTATTTTATTTAGAGTAGACACAGTGATTTTCTCGAATACATTAATTAGAAATGGAATCTATTTTCACTGAAAACAAGTGAAAAAGCTCACTTATACCTGGACTGAATTCCACAGAGGAAGATTCAGTGATTGATGTGGAGCAATTTAGCTACAGAACAAGACGTGTTGCCAGGCTTGGCCACAGCACCTTTTTCCATTTCCCAGTAAGAGAGTTATTTAAGGAAATAAATGGATACAAGAACAGGAAGGTTATATACCTTAATTAATAGCATCTTGTATGTTCTTTGTACTTTGTGTTGAACGCTTTGATCTTGTGGAACTTTGTTTTTTGTAAAAAGAGAAAAAAATTAAAACTAAGGTAAAATGCGAGAGTACTATGCTATTCTAAAAAGAAAAGGAGTACTTGTGGCACCTTAGAGACTAACAAATTTATTTGAGCATAAGCTTTCGTGAGCTAGCAGTAGCTCACGAAAGCTTATGCTCAAATAAATTTGTTAGTCTCTAAGGTGCCACAAGTACTCCTTTTCTTTTGCAAATACAGACTAACACGGCTGCTACTCTGAAACCTATGCTATTCTAGAATCCGTTATGTGCATTATGAACATATTTCTCTCTTATTCGTACCAATAGCTGCCTCAGATATAACCACAATTTACAGTTAATTAATTTTAAAAAACTACAGTTAAGTAAGGCTATACAAACAGATTAGATCAAGCTTCCAGGTGCTACAGTACTACAAATCATTGTCGTCGTCATCGTATCAATGACTATCTTGTTATCTATCTTTGGAATTTTATGGCCCCCCAACTGTAGTATCTGAGCATCTCACAATATTTAATATATTTATCCTCACAACACCCCAAGGCAGTAGGGAAGTATTATAAGCCTCATTTTAGAGGTGGAGAACTGAGACACAGAAATATGCTGCCATGGCAACACTTTAATGTGGGCTGTGTACGGGGCAGTATTGGTGCTCACTTCTTACCGGAACACCGTACCGGCTCGTACCATCCTAGTTTCACCTCTGAGTCCACCAGAGATGGTAGAAAGTATTACTCACAGATGCTCTTGCATGGAAGTTTAATGTCAGCAAGGAATCCTAGAGTACTCAAACTATGGACTTAATTGTCCATTTGTGGGTGTTTGCTTTCAACTAAAGGAGACTGCACCATGGCTAGTTTTAGACATGTCACACAATTTCTGTTTAGAGATTAACATTATTGTAACACATGAGTGGCAGAACTATAAGTATATTATGACAAGTCTTCCCCAAATAAAGAGAGATTAATTTCACAGCTAAAACTGAGATCTTAAAATGAGGTGTTCACACAACAGCAGTATTATAAGTGGGGAAAAAAATAATGTCAGACAGAATCACAACAACATAAATGGTTAAGGATGACTGAGGGACAATGTATTTAAATACTCATTTGACACTTTTATGAGTCATCAGCCATTTATTCCAATATATTGGACATATTAGTCAAATATTTTACTTCCAATTATACAAATGCAACGTCAGTGAAGTTAATGCATTTGCACAGATATAACTCAGAGCAGAATTAGGCTCATGGCATATACTGAAAGTAATACTATTTACTGAACAGTTATAAAGTGGCATTAATTGAGTTTTTTCATTAAAAGATTAATGTCCTGATAGTTTGAAACTATATCCCAAGCCACATTGTAGTGGCCACATTTTCAAACCAAGAGGCAATAGTTTTATTTATAAGCTCCATTCTGTTACATTTTTATTAATGACTTAACATATATTTTATGTATATAATAGATTACACTTAGCTGTAATCTGTTGGCTCATTTAATAACTGGTCCTTACAATCATGGTGATAATGATATGTATAGTACATCACCAGCCCCTAACAGAGCTCAAACTACTCATTTTGTTTGACTATGTCAAACAACAACATCTAAATCGAGGAAACTAAGGACAAAATCCTGCAATCCACCTGCGGGGAAAACTCCCACTGATGTCAATCGCATCTTTGCCTGCATAACACTCGGGATTTGGGGCCTAAAGGAGTTAACCCAAATCTAGCACAAACAATCAGCACAAAAAATCTAATTATGTTTCTTTTTGGTTTTGTATTAATTAATTATTTGGCTCACTTCTATGACAAGAAAATATGACAATAGTTGTACAGTACAATGAGCATCTTTGAATTACAAACTGTACCTTGTAGGGTTGTGGAGACATCACAGTAAATCAATGCCATGAAGCTCGAGCCGTTTGATGTCATAAAAGCTTAGAAACAGATTTAAGATTTTATACAAAGTTCTTTTTATTTCATATATTGTGTTAATCCCATAAGAGAGTTCTTGTTTAATTTAAAAATCATAGAATTTTTAGATAGAAAAGAACTGTTGAATAATCCAGTCAATGTCTCTGCAACAGTACTTTCTACAATACGTTCTCTGAAGCTTTGTCCAATCCTGCTACAAATACTGAAGTGGTGGGACCTTATACTGTTTCCCTTTAGAGATTATTCTGCAGCCTCATAAATCCCACACTTGGAAAATTGTTTCTGATATTCTGCCTAAAAATGTTTTGCACAGTTTCTTTCCATTGCTTCAAATCCAGGACTGAGTCAAAAACACTTGAATCCCATTCCCAGTTTTGCCAAAGATAGAGTGGGTGACCTTTAAGAAATCTCTAAATGCTTCCAAATGTCTCTGCTTTTCCCTGCTGTAAAAATGAGGGTAACTATTTTTATTTTCCTTATGGTGATGCTGTGAAGCTTAACTCATTAATGTTTATAATGGTATTTGAGTTCCTTGGGTAGAAGATGCTAGATGAGTATTGTTATTATCATTATTGTTCAAGATGTACTCTCTTGGGCCACCTAAATATTACTATGTCTTTCTTCATGTTTAACACACTTAAAGTACCTGCAGATGGTTATATTACCCCACTTAGTTATTTGACCCAATTATAAAAATATTTAATTCCTGGAATCTCTTCTCATAAGTGAATTACTTCATCCATCTGCATTCTTTTCAGCTCCCTACCATTTTAGGAATCTGAGAGCAGAACACCAGTGATTCAGAGGGTTACATTTACACATGCATGATAAAATGTTCCCTCTTTATATTCATGCTTTATTCAGCCATGCATTCAGACTTAACAACAAGTCTGTCTAACTGTCAGACCATATTATAATTCAGGTGGGAAGAAGATTCATTGTAGCCCTGTGGTAATCAATGATTTCATGTTTGAATTGTACACTTCAAGGAGCATTCAGTCTTGCAGTTGACCTTACCAAATAATGCAACTCATGCTTACCCAGGCTGCCAACAATGAACATCAATTTCAACCCTAACTGCTAAAGCAAATATGGAATTTCATCACACACAAAAACAGAAGTTCATGTTTTCTTTGCAAGGATATTGTATATTTCAGCAACTTGGTAAAATGAATGCCCTTAAAAAAATTAAGAAAAAAGAGCTTTAAAAAAAGCCTTTGGGCTAGGACTTCAGCTACTGAAAATCAGGATAGCACCATTGATGCTATGGCACTAACATACAAATGTGAGGGATGACCTGGAGAAATGCTGATTCACACTAACAGAGGATCAGCCCCTCTGTCTAAAGGAAGGTACTCTGACTTGTATTGAAGGAAGAACCGTCCATATACAGTTGAAAGGGCGGGTCTAACTGAATGTAAAGTAAATGTTAGTGTATGGAGAAGACCAGGTTGAGTCCATAGTAAGAGGCTCTTGGAAGACAAGAAAGGGTAGTTTGGATTATGGGACAAACAGGCCAAATCAGGATCCCTAGAGCTGGTGACCCACTGCAGAGGTTGTGTGGGGTTTTCTGCTCTTCTACCATTTTGTGAAGAGGTTCAGACACCTCTTTCAACTGAGGAAGAAGGGATTGCTTGAAGCCTAGAAAGACTGGAAGCTGAGCCCAAGAGAAGGGCTAAAGACTATTGAGTACAGATCCTGAGAGGAAGGCTATGCCCAGCAAGAGTCTGGGGCAGAGGATTGTTTTTGTGTTTTCTTTTGGACTTGAATTAACTTTATCAGTGGTGGACTTTTGTGATTTAACTGAAGGGCTAAGTCGTCTCAGTGCCGTAAAAGTGCTGGGAACCAGTGTCATCAATCTGAGAGAAGAACTGAGAGAAAGTAACGCAGCAGAAGAGTCCAAAACCAGAGTGAGTCCCAAATACTCAGCCCAATGTACAGATAGCTAGTGTTGACAGTGTAGGCCCTAACAATTCCCATTAAAGACAATGGTAAAACTCCCATTGATTGAAACTGGAGCAGAATCATGCCTGTAGCTATGCTATGAATATGTAATCAAACAAAATGGATAACAGCAAGCACTTTTAGACCACTATAGTGAGCATTTCAGATCATGGTTTGTTTCAAATTACCTGAGCCAATAAGAGAGAGTGGCTTCTTACAAAAGCTGTTTATTCATATTATCTTCCTCTCTTCATCTCAAGTTGTTTCTTAGCTTTTAAATTTTTTTTAAGTTTTACACAGCCTCTGAGCTAGGAGCATATTCTATGTGCATAATCCTCACACTCTTTATCTGCCTACCAGTAGCCTGACAAAATATATTTTACAAACCCACTGACATTGGCATCTCTTAAGCGTCTGGTTAGGAGATCGCAACCAAATCCATTTGAAAACAGCATATCTCTAAGATTATCTGGCAACCAGAAATGACGGGGAGGGGAGTCGTACAGATGTGTACTTTAACAATAATTTGAAAGACAGAAATCGCAATAATTAAGTAGTATTGTGTCTGTTTCTGGAATCATGGACCATAACTATCGAACATTGTGTTTGAAGAGGGCACGAGAGAAAAAGGGAGAATTTATTGTCTCACTTTTAATGACTTCAGTGAAGCAAAGTAGAGACAGTCTGAAAACACAGAGATCGTTTCAGTGGTTAACATTGATAAATGGGAGTCGAATGAGAAACCAATCAAGGAAGACTACCAGTGTTTAAATTAGGGCTCTGCTGACCTTTATTTTGTAGTGTTATGCTCCACAGGTTTGTAAGGAAGGGCACTTTAGATAAAATTGTCAACAACTTCGCAGAATCACATTCCCTTGCTGAGTTGACATGTTACTACATACGGTAATTGTTTAGTGCCACAAGTATGATTATCTGCAACAAGAACATGAGACTGGCATGTCATTATTTATTCTGATGTGTAGCAGAGCAAAAAGCTAGAGTATTTATTTTATCTTTCAGTTTAGCCCATTCTCATTTTGACTGGAGTTTTATTGCATAAAAGACTCAAAGCACAGGAAGTGTGTGTCTTTCATAAGGTAAAGTTACTGTTTCCGCCTAAAACCAAAGCAACATCATAAAGGAAACGCGAGTCGTGATGGTGTTACAGATGCAACCATACTGAGTCAATAGTCCCTTCCATACCTCTAAACAGCATCAACTGTCAAGGTACTTTATTGATTTTAGGTCCAAATTTGCCTCAGTCATGTCCAAACCTAGCGTTATTCCATTCAGTGGTATTGTTAGATGATTGATTTAAGGACAGTTCTTCACTTTCCAACACACAGGCCTTTAAAAATAGGACATGGGTCCTTAAAAGAAGGAAAATAAAAAAAGTGGTAGAGGAAGGAGCTTGGAATTATGTGGGATTTATTTCTTAAGCATATATAAAGATTTAGATAACCTCAGCTTTATGATTCAACATTTCCATTACAGCAAAAATCTAGATTACAATAATAAAGAGGGAAGGAGGTTTGCAAGGGAAGGAGATAAATATAAGTATTACCAGGTATGTCTGAGGGCATGATCAGAAATACCAAATCTTGAAACTTCCTGAGTGAAAAGTGCTATATCATTTTCCATTAAATTCTAACTTTCCTAGGTTTTTGAACGAGACTACAGAATTTAATAGAAAATGACATAACTGCTGTGGAATTCTGTACCATGGTTCCAAAAATCTATAGAAAAGTTAACATTAGATTCAATAAATTATTACAGTAATTCCTACAGAGGGCTATAAAATTTCCATAGGACTATATGGATTTTTTCTTTTAGAATTGTTAAAGCAACAGAACAATTCACATGGGTTAAATAAATCTCACATCTTTTCATATAGCTTCTTCCCTTATTCTCATTTTAGACTTTATTTTGGAATCTTTGTCACACATTAAAAGTGATATTTATTTCAGATTCAGAAGCAAGAAGATCAAGGTAATAAAACACAGGGTGGAAAGGCCCTTTAATAAGGCAGCTGGGGGGCAATGCACCTGCACTCCTTTTGAAGGAGACCCCAGTTAAATGGTAAAGGAGAGACAGATATAGTGGAGAACAAACTGTTTTGAGTGTAGTGTCTCCCCTTCCTCCGTAACATAAAAGGCAAGGGTGGATGGTAAGGACACCAGTGCACCTAGCAACTGTAAGTAGGATTAGACTGCTGAATAACTGCAATCCCCCAAGCCAGTGCAAAAGTGGCATCTATGATTGGACAACCGTGAAATGGCTAATAAAAACAAACCTTGTGGAATCTGAGATTAGGGCTCTGTGTCTCATTCAAAGAGCCATAAATTACAGCTTTTCTAATGCCCTGAGTGACATTTTTGAGCCAAGTACTAAGTGAGACTCTTTGTGCAGGTTAAGAGGACTGCTACCTTGGAGGATTGCAAGTGTCTTTCTAACTCACCTCACCATATGGTTTCCGTAAGAAGCCCCTATCATGACTACAGTGACTGGGAAACAATAAAAGTAACCATCATAATTAATTTTTTAATGAAACTGATTACTTATAAGGAGAGAGTGGATATAAATCTTCCTAGAAATGATAAACTATAGGAACTGGAGAGCTGGCTTTCATGACAGTTTCTGTTGACCCTAGTGTGTATGTTACTGTCATTCAGAAATGGTGTGCTGATACCTAGTATGTACATGAGCATATCTTCAAAGAACTGCAGAAAATATTATTTCGATATTCACATTGACTTCAGTCTCCTATAATGGCATCACTCTCGGAACATAAACTGTCATTTAATGTCATGTGGCAGAGTTTTAACTACAGATAGCTGAGCTATATGATTTGTACAAAGTGAACACTATGAACTTCTATCTAAAGCGTGAAAACAAAGCAGGCCTGAACTGTTTTTCGAGTTGCAGCTTGGTTAATGGAATTGCCTAGGGCCACATCTAGGTGGCCCAGCAGTGGAAAAGGTTTAGCATTTTATAAAATTCCCTACTCCTGTTTATGTGATATCTTGCCTAAACAGCTTTCTCACCCTGAGAGATTCAAAGTCCCAGTGGCATTTTCAACACCTCCTCCTGGTTATAAGAGTCACTCGGAAAACAGAAAAAATGCAATGTGGCTTATATGGCCAATCACAATCAAACATCACAGCTCTTATGTCTAATCTAGAATATGTCAAACACCTGCAGCATTTCTGATCCATTTATATAGTACAAATAAAAAATGCAATGAAATTTATCTTATAATTCTAAAAACAAATCTATCCAAGAAATTTGGTCTCATCATGGATATTCTGATGTAACCCTTCTGCCAGGTGGAGCCAGCAGCAACAAGGGCCAGGTTCAGTATCTGAGGGTTCCTTTTCAACAATACAACACAAAACCAGCTCAAGCCCCTACCGAGTGACCTGGGACAATTGCACACCATCCCCTGGTTGCCTCTAAGAGGCAATACTTCCCCTCTGGCAACCACAATGTCTGAGTGTAGCAAAATCTTTTAATAAAAGAAGGGAAGTAACTCAGCATTAATTTGGGAAACACCACAATTAGGGTTCATAAACATAAACCATGAGCAAAAGACCCACCCCAAGTAAGTTGGGCAGTGTCCTTTCCCCTCAGGTTCTTAAGTCCAGCAACCCAAAAGTCCCTTTAACATGCCCATCCCTTCTCTGTGCCCCACTCACAGTTGCTGTCCTTGGCCAGTGCAGCCCCCGAGTTCAGAGGTTCATCCGCAGAGTTCAATTCCCACCCTGGGTGGAAGGGGGGGTTAAGGAAGCACCTTACACACTCTGCTGCTCAAGCACTCACTCATCACCCCAACAGCCAGTTGCCATGCCTCTCTTCTGGGCTCTGCTCTGGCCCTCTCCACCAGCCACCTGGGTAGCCACTCACCAAGATGCCTTCAGGGCCCCACACTTAACACAACTCCCAGTGATTTCAGCTGTTAGTGGAGGAGCCTCACATCTAGTGCACACTAGGAAATTTCTCACAATAGAGACACTATCCCAAAGTAGGTCTCAGTGATTTCAGCTCTGCAACAAGTAACACAGCTCTCAATTAAGTCTAAATTAGCTCTTCTAGCGTACCATGGAGAGAAAAAAGGTCAAATAGTATCTAGAATACATAAACAGAAATAACACCAAGCTCAAGTGATCCCCTACTTACCTCTCCACTCATTGGGCTTCAAAACCCATGCCCCTGCATAGCGAGTGTCATTCAGTGGAAGGTGAGTCCTTCCACCAGGGTATGCCAGGTACATTTCTGCTGCCCTCGGTTCACACAACGAGGATAACAACCCTTTATTACTCCTGACCCAATAACAAGTAGACTGGGGAGCCAACGCCAGCCACAAGTGATCATTTGGGCAAGCAATCCCATCATACTGAGCACCTAGGCAGGGTGGGTATGTTCATGCAAATGAGATCAGCTCCTGAAGTCCTTTTCCACAGCTCACCACTAGATGTAAGGGGAGAGCTCATTCAGACTGCTTACTGGGAGTGGAAAAAGAGGCAAAATTCATAGAATTGACTATTTGCTGCAAATTACATGCTCAGTGCCAGCACAAACCTATAGTCAATAAGCTTTTTAAAATCCTGATTTAACTGATCTGTTCCTTATCAACTGATACAAATACTGTAATGAGTGAATCCCCCTTTGAAAACATTCCCACCATCTCTTGCCTTTTTACAGGGATAGTGCTATTGCATAAGACAACACCTTGAATTCTCACTGAGGTAGTCTTTTTCTTTTGTACGCAGATGTTTTGTAAAAATTGAGGGAAAGCTGTTTTCTTTTGCTTTCCTCACTGTCCAAGGAAGCATTTTTAATTTGATAAGCAGTGTACACCAGCAGCCTGCAGTGTGAGAGCTGGAAGCCCATAAAATCAAATGAAATGAAGGCATTTATCCCAACTACCTGAATGGCAGACAGCATCCCATCCCAATTGACTCATGCTCCACATTACAAATTGAATATTTTGACTTCAGAGAGTATTTTTTCTAAGGTGGAAATAGGCTTATAAAATTAAATGTGCATATTCTTTCATAGCATCCGAATTTTCTTATTTCATTATATTATAAATGTATCTCATTATTTCTCTTATAGCAAGGAACTGAAATGAACAGTAGCATTTTGAAAATAGAAATATCTCCTTATCTAAAGAGGAGGTAATAAAGCTCTCTTACAGCTATAAATTAGGTGTAAAGAAGTAAGATAGTAAAAATGGTTAAGTTTGCCATGTATCATTAACATTTTGCATTAATGCTTTTATTATCTCCTTAGACGACTGCAAGTAGGTTGCAATTATATTCAAAGCAAGACATTTTGTAGGTCATAGATTATGGAGCTGTGTTGTTCTTATTTGTTCCCTGAAAACAATTTATTCCTGGAGTAAGCATTGGAAAATTAAACCCAGTCTAGTCCTTCCTATTCCTCTCTGTCCTTGGCTTGCAGGGAGGACATTCTTTTCATGTACAACAATAAGATGTTCCTATTTAATCTATCAATCAGTCCTTCATAATAGAGTTCAAAAATGGTATGTTGTTGAATTAACACAATGCATGTTGCTGAGCCATATCTAATGGGCTAGCATGACTTTAACTCTTTTGTAGTCTTATAACTTTACTTGTTTTTGCCTTCTCTGCACTTTTAAAAATGCACTCCCTTAATAGCGTTTTTCAAATTAAATTTTCAAAACTTCTTATATAAAATAAAAGCAGCAAAATGTAATTCAATAAAGGAGTGGTTATGGGGACTTTTGGGGGATGGGGGCACTTTGTTTTTTCCTGATGCACTTTTGTAGATTTGGCTGCAAGGGAAAATCAATTTTCAACAGGGAACACATTGCTTTCCATTCAGAAAATGAAGCTCCTGCATATTTTTGCACACAGCTTGCTACATGATATTCCCTTTTGCCTACAGCTTACTGCAGCATCCCAAATTCTCAGTTTGATCCCTACCTATTTGATCACACACAGAAGTGAAAACCTGACTGTAGAGGAAAGTTTGGAGGATTATGAGAGCAAAATAAATTTAAAAATCAAGGTAAAAAAATTTACAGTAGTAACAGCTCCTCTAGCTTTCTTCGCCAAATAGAGTCCTGATATTCCCTAAACCATCTTTGTTATATTTATGGGCAGTGCCTAGCTCTAATCGCTACCACAATACAAATAATAAATAACAAATTCCCTCCCATTTTGCCTTAAAAGGCCTACCTCACAGCCAGCTGAACAGCACTGTGTAGGACTTCCTTTAGTTCACTAACTACTCTTTTGAAATCTTCTCACTCATAGACACTGTAAAATGATTCTCTGGTGGATGGAAGAAAGGATGGTCTTATAGTTAAGGCACTGGAGTGAAACTCTAATCTAGTTTTGCTTCTGGTTTGCCACAGATTTCCTCTTTAACTTTGGCCATGTCACTTGATTGTCCTGTGCCTCAGTTTTCAATTTGTAAAATGGAGAGAAGAAAACTCCCCAATCTCACAAGGTGCTATGATAAATTCATTTAATGCTGTGAGGTGTTCAGTTACCACTGCAATGAGCTCTATAGAATATCCATTAATAAAATAATCGTTCCTCTTCTTGCGTGTATTTGGGTGCCTAAGTGTCTATTTCGGCTTTTCAGAATTGAGCCCCTAGTTCTCCATACAGACGAACGCCTATGACAGGTCTGAAAAATGTTGTTTACAAATAGAGTGATTTAAAGTAGCTATGCCAGTTCTTCATTTTAAACATGCACATAGCAGACACGTGGAGCATGGAAAGAGCACTGTCCTTTTTCAGCCTACATCTAAAGTAAGAATGAATGATGTTGCTCTCTTGGTCCCAAGTAATAAATACGCAGCTCATTCTGGAAGGAACTAATGACTGTCTCAGTTTGCATTAAAATAAGAGATTTGCCCTAAGTCACTAGATTTTGAACTCCCCAAGAGTTGGGGACATTTAGATTTGGAGTTTGGATAAAGCAGGGCCTAGGGTTGATGATGTAGAAGAGTTCACTGGAAACCTAGACTTGACCATAAGTCACCATCTTTGGGTGTTAGTTTAACTCAGATTGACACCCACTTGGCTTTCCTTCCCTGTAGTATCACAAGCAGTAACCTCAAAAATACAACATACAATTCAAAGAAGGCAGCTCTTCTGTTTCCTCTGAATAACCTATCTAGTCAGGACAATCCTCTCTGAGGCCTGGTCTACACTACGAGTTTAGGTCGAATTTAGCAGTGTTACCTCGATTTAACCCTGCAGCTGTCCACATGACAAAGCCCTTTTTTCGACTTAGAGGGCTCTTAAAATTTATTTTTACTCCACCCCCGACGAGGGGATTAGCGCTGAAATTGGCCTTGCCGGGTCAAATTTGGGGTACTGTGGACGCAATTCGATGGTATTGGCCTCTGGGAGCTATCCCAGAGTGCTCAGTTGTGACTGCTCTGGACAGCACTCTCAACTCAGATGCATTGGCCAGGGAGACAGGAAAAGGCCTGAGAACTTTTGAATCTCATTTCCTGTTTGGCCAGTGTGGCGAGCTCACATGCACAGGTCACCATGCAGAGCCCATCATCACAGGACACCATGCAGTTTCAGAATTGCCGAAGAGCTCCAGCATGGACCAAATGGGAGGTACGGGATCTGATCGCTGTATGGGGAGACGAATCTGTGCTGGCAGAACTCCATTTGAAAAGACAAAATGCCAAAATATTTGAAAAAATCTCCAATGGCATGAAGGACAGGGGCTATAACAGTGACCCATAGCAGTGCCGCGTGAAAATTAAGGAGCTCAGGCAAGCCTACCAAAAAACCAGAGAGGCAAACGGCCACTCCAGTTCAGAGCCCAAGACATGCCGCTTCTATGATGAACTGCATGCTGTTCTAAGGGGTGCAGCCACCACTACCCCAATGCTGTGCTTTGACTCCATCCAAGGAGTGGGAGGCAACACAGAAGCGGGTTTTGGGGGTGAGAAAGATGAGGAGGAGGAGGAGCTTGTAGATAGCTCACAGCAAGGAAGCGGAGAAACCAGTTTCCCCAACAGCCAGGATCTGTTTCTCACCCTGGACCTGGAGCCAATACCCTCTGAACCCATTCAAGGCAGGCTCCCGGATCATAAAGGCGGAGAAGGGACCTCTGGTGAGTGTACTTTTGTAAATACTATACATGGTTTAAAAGCAAACATGTTTAATGATTAATTTGCCCTGGCATTTGCGCCCAGTACAGCTACTGGAAAAGTCTGTTAACGTGTCTGGGGATGGAGAAGAAATCCTCCAAGGACATCTTCATAAAGCTTTCCTGTGATGTACTCCCAAAGCCTTTGTAAAAGGTTTCTGGGGAGGGCAGCCTTATTTCATCTTCCATGGTAGGACACTTTACCACGCCAGGCCAGTAGCACGTAGTCAGGAATCATTGCAGAGCAAAGCTTGCAGTTTATGGTCCCGGTGTTTGCTGGCATTCAAACAACATCCGTTCTTTATCTCTCTGTGTTACCCTCAGGAGAATGATATCATTCATGGTCACCTGGTTGAAATAGGGTGGTTTTAGTAAATGGACATTCAGAGGTGCCCATTCCTGCTGGGCTGTTTGCCTGTGGCTGCACAGAAATCTTCCCCACTGTTAGCCACGTGGTGGGGGGAGGGGTGAAGCCATCATCCCAGAGAACTTTTGGTGTGTGTGTGTGCAGGGGAGAGGGGTAGTTGGGTTTCTGCTGCACGTTAACCCAGAAACCGCAGCCCCTTCTTTTAAATTGCCAACCCATTTTAAATAGCCAACCCAACCTCTACTTTATATGGGAAATGAAGGTGCTGCTGTTTGAAACCATTCCCACATGTTATGAAGGTTAAAGAAACCAAAAGACTGGGGCTTACCATGGCTGCCTGCAAGCTGAATTCTGCTGCCCGGCCTTGCGTGAGTGATCTCTCACAGCAAACCGGCATACCCTCAATAAGAGTCAAAATGCGACTTTGTAATTAAAGCACATGTGCTATGTAATGTTAATAGCAAGGTTTACAGTGAAAGAGTGTACCCATTGTTCTATAAAATGTCTCTTTTTAACTATCACTCACCCTTTTTTCCCCTCCACCAGCTGCATATGTTTCTCCTTCCCAGAGGCTAGCAAAGATTAGAAGGCGAAAAAAACACACTCGTGATGAAATGTTCTTTGACCTCCCACACTGACAGAGCACAGCAAAATACATGGAGGCAGACAGTCTCAGAGTGCAGGATAGCACAATATGACTGCGAGGAGAGGGCTGAAGATGCTAAATGGCGTCAGCTTGCTGAAAGAAGGCAGTAGTCAATGATCAGGGTGCTGGAGGATCAAACTCATATGCTTCCGCATATGGTTGAGCTGCAGGAAAGGCAGTAGGACCACAGACCACCACTACAGCTCCTTTGTAATCAACCACCCTCCTCCCCAAGTTCCATAGCTTCCTCACCCAGACACCCAAGAACGCAGTGGGGGGGCCTCTGACCACCCAGCCACTCCACCCAAGAGGATTGTCCAAGCAACAGAAGGCTGACATTCAATAAGTTTTAAAGTTTTAAAGTGCTGTGTGGCCTTGTCCTTCCTTCCGCCACCACCCCTCCCAGGCTACCTTGGCGCTTAGCCCCCTATTTGTGTGATGAATAAATAAAGAATGCATGAATGTGAAGCAACAATGACTTTATTGCCTCTGCAAGGTGATTGAAGGTGGGAGGGGAGGGTGCTTAGCTTACAGGAAAGAGGAGTGAACCCGGGATGGGTGGTGGTTTCCATCAAGGAGAAACAAACAGAACTTTCACACCATAGCCTGGCCCGTCATGAAACTGGTTTTCAAAGCTTCTCTGATATGCACTGCGCCCTCCTGTACTCTTCTAACTGCCCTGGTGTCTGGCTGTGCATAATCAGCAGCCAGGCGATTTGCCTCAACCTCCCACCCGCCATAAACATCTCCCCCTTACTCTCACAGATATTGTGGAGCACACAGCAAGCAGTAATAACAATGGGAATATTGGCTTTGCTGAGGTCTAAACGACTCAGTAAACTGCGCCAGCGCGCTTTTAAAGGCCCAAATGCACATTCTACCACCATTCTGCACTTGCTCAGCCTATAGTTGAACAGCTCCTGACGACTATCCAGGCTGCCTGTGTATGGCTTCATGAGCCATGGCATTAAGGGGTAGGCTCGGTCCCCAAGGATAACTATAGGTATTTCAACATCCCCAACGGTTATTTTCTGGTCTGGAAAGTAAGTCCCTTACTGCAGCTGTTGAAACAGACCAGAGTTCCTATAGATGCGAGCGTCAAGTACCTTTCCCGGCCATCCCACGTTGATGTTGGTAAAACGTCCCTTGTGATCCACCAGTGCTTGCAGCACCATTGAAAAGTACCCCTTTCAGTTCATGTACTCGCTTCCTTGGTGCTCCGGTGCCAAGATAGCAATATGGCTTCCGTCTATCGTCCCACCGCAGTTAGGGAATCCTATTGCAGCAAAGCCATCCACTATGACTTGCACATTTCCCAGAGTCACGACCCTTGATATCAGCAGCTCAGTTATTGCATTGTTTACTTGCATCACAGCAGCCCCCATAGCAGATTTGCCCACTCCAAATTGATTCCCGACTGACTGGTAGGTGTCTGGCATTGCAAGCTTCCACAGAGCTATTGCCACTCACTTCTCAACTGTGAGGGCTGCTCTCATCTTGGTATTCTTGTGCTTCAGGGCAGGGGAAAGCAAGTCACCAATTTCCATGAAAGTGCCCTTACACATGCGAAAGTTTCGCAGGCACTGAGAATCGTCCCAGACCTGCAACACTATGTGGTCCCACCAGTCTGTGCTTGTTTCCTGGGCCCAGAATCGGCGTTCCACGCCATGAACCTGCCCAATTGTCACCGTAATGTGCACATTGCAGGGGCCCATACTTTGTGAGAAGTCTATGTCCATGTCCTCATCACTCTCATAACCATGCTGCAGTCGCCTTCTCTTCTCCTGATTTTGCTTTCGTTGCAGGTTATGCTTCTGCATATCCTGTTTGATAATGCGTGTAGTGTTTATAGTGCTCATAATTGCTGCGGTGATCTGAGCGGGCTCCATGTTCCCAGTGCTATGGAGTCTGTGCTGAAAAAAGGCGCGAAACCATTGTCTGTCATTGGTCTGATGAAGGGAGGGACGACTGACAACATGGCTTACAGGGTTGGCTTACAGGGAATTAAAATCAACAGAGGGGTTGGCTTTGCATCAAGGAGGAACAGAATGGCCTCCTCAAGGATAGAACTCAAAACCTTGGGTTTAGCAGGCCGTTGATTTCACGGAGGGAGAGAGGGAGGGAGGGGGGAGAAAATGAATACAAAACAAATCTGGTTTATTTCTTGTTTTGATCCACTTCATCTATCTTTATACATCTTAAGCTGGCAGGAGACGGTGTAGTACGACTACTAGCCATTGTCATCTCCTGGGTGCTCGGCAGAAGATGGTGCAGTACGACTGCCGGCAGGACTCAATCTCCATGAGATAAAACTAAAAAAGAGAAATGACCTGGCTGAGTCATTCCCATGTCTGCCCAGGTGCCCTGACCGACCTAACCGAGGTCGGCTAAAAGAGCACCCAGGAGTACGACGACGATGGCTATCAGTCATACTGCTGCCAAAAGGCAATGAGCTGCTGCTGTGTAGCAACATACTGCATCTGCCAGCACCCAGGAAACATACAGTGATGGTGAGCTGAGCAGGCTCCGTGCTTGCCATGGTATTGTGTCTGCATGGGTAACCCAGGAAAAAAGGTGCAAAACGATTGTCTGCCATTGCTTTCATGGGGGAGGGAGGGAGAGAAGGGGGGGATGACGATATGTACCCAGAACCACCTACGACAATGTTTTTGCCCCATCAGGCATTGAGATTTCAACCCAGAATTCAAATGGGCAGCAGAGACTGCGGGAACTGTGGGATAGCTACCCACAGTGCAACGCTCTGGAAGTCGACAGTTGCCTCGGTACTGTGGATGCACTCCACCAACTAAATACACTTAGAGCATTTGTGTGGGGACACACAGAATCGACTGTATAAAAACGCTTTCTATAAAACTGACTTCTATAAATTCAACCTAATTTCGTAGTGTAGACATAGCCTGAGGCATGATCAAACCCTCTGTGGTAGAATTTAGGCCACGCCCTTCTCCTTAGCCTGTTCAGTGTGCTGGCATCTACTGATTCCTTTTATAGGCATCTAACTCTACCCATGAACTGTATAGGCAGCCTGCGCACCTAACTCAGGGTTGTAAATTCCACTAGGTAGCAGGGCACTATAAGTTAGGCGATGCAATACTGGGCACTGCAATGCCTAAATCCACCTTGTGAATCTAGCCCATGGTTATCTGCAGAACTGAGATCGACAGCTTGTATTTTGAAACCTTAAAATGTCAGGGATGTTTGGTTCTAGGATTTGGATCCAGGGTAACCTTGAGATAAAGCAGACTCTTGATGACTGTAGCACCTACAATATATGTATGTAGCAATGGTTTGTTAAAAAGAGCACTGCAAATAGGACCAGCACTCCTGTGGACTTCAGACGTCTAGGTGCTAAAGGTATGACCCTCAGTGATGACTGATTTCTGTGTGTATGCAGCTATGGTTTGTTAATTTTGATAATTGACTCTGATTAACCAAAGCAAATGCTATAAGGTGCTTTATAGAAAAACAATTTCTACCAATTGTAAATTGCACTCTGGAGTCCACATTTTGCTGCAGTAGTTTAAGGGAGGCCTAATTCAAAGGATCATATGAAGCTCTATATACTGCAGTAGATTAATCTTTCAGGATTTCTGTTTACCTTGGTTCTTATTATTTATCCTAGTAAATATTTCCCCTTCTGTTTTTTTATTAAGTTCTTTTCAAACTATCAGCAGACTCAAGAGGAGTTGTTTGAGTGAAATCAGCCATAAAATTATTTACTGTATGACTTTACTGTCATTCTTTTTTCATTTCCAGGAATACACAGAAAAGAAAAAAATGTCTCCCTATAGAAACAGCACAGCATGAGTGCATCATATCACAAGATGTATCCATACTGGTTATAATATCATGAGGATTAATTGTTTATTAGACACAGATTATGCTCCAAACATCAACAATCTAATTTCAATAGTCATCAAAATGTAGTATCTACAACAAATGGAAAGCATAAATAATTAACAATAAAAAATCTACAGTATTCTAATTAATTGAATGAAAAATATCCAGTCTGAAAAGCGATAGGTTTCCTCCAAATTAAGGATGTTCTCCGACTACACTTTACACATTATTATTCACTGCATACTCATACTTGGTGGATTACCCGTCATCTGAGAGACCTCCAATCTCTACTTTTCAAATGGGCTGCAAGGTTAGCATTTGAAAATTGTAAGAATGGGTTTTGACACCTCTGTGGCTCCACTCCTGCTTCACATGAGAGAACACTTGAGCCCATGTGGTAGGCCTTTGCTTGTATGGTACCTAACACGATGGGGCCTCAGTTCTGACTATGGTCCTTGGGCATTACAGTAATATGAATATTAAATAATAACATTACTCTGTCAAGTCGTATTAATATAGAATATAAATAATATGTATTTAGGACTTGCCTCAATGGGAAAATGCATCATAATAGAAAACACATATTAATCACGACCAGCCAACACACTTTATAACTTGCATTTTCCCAACATAGATAAGACCTTCTGAGAAATGGGAGCCATGTTGCTTCAAAAAGCTGGTTTCAAGAGAACAGTTAAAACCAGGGTCAGCAAACATTTGGAAAAAAAAAAAAAAAAGGAGCATCCCTAAATATTTTCTTTGAACCACGAACAACCATCTGAAATGGTAGGGGAAATATGCTCAGTTGCTACAGTTATGTGTGGAAGTATAAAGCCCTAAGATAGATGTGGCTGAGGGCTGTGCAATAACTATTGGATGGATACATCTTCAAAAGAACTTCTGAGGATGGAAACAGGTGATAACTTTTTACCCAGCAGGCATGCTTGCAACAGTTGATTACTTTTCAAAACATGCACGGGATAGTGTATTACTTTTAATCCCCCTTGAGAGGATTCTTGTGTTAATAGCACTCTTTTGCTAGTGTAAGCTGTGTCTACATTAGAAGGGTTTGCCCTTATAGCTATACTAACAAAACTTTTCTAGTGTAGACCTGGCCATAGATAGACGTCTCTGCATCTGTTAACACTCAGTTCACATTCCTGAGTTTTTTTCTTCCAAACATAACAGCTAAAGACTTGCTTATTTAAAAAAAATGAAAAACAAGATGCTGGAGAATAAAATAACCGCTTCAGAGAGGGGTTGGACATTATACTGCTGCTTACCATCTCAATTTGAGCCCTGCTCTTGTAGTTTCTGAATCAGTTCTCTGCATCCCTAAGTAGCAGTATATAGCAATTTATGATATATAAAAAATATTACAATTAGAACATCATATTGTCATAGGAATTTATATAGCTCCCTTCTTTTTAAGTATTTTTTATTTTAAACATGCTTTTAAAGACAGACATTTGTGATAGTTGGAAATTCTTTAGTTAACTGATTAACACTCCCTTCCGCCCCATCCCAATAAGCATCACCACTTTGCTAACAGTATTCCTGTAGTGTGGATGATCCTCTCAGAATAAATCCAGCCAACAATGATATACCTTTTCTTCATGCTTCAGGGTACAACTGTTCTGTGAAGGAATTACTCACCATTGTTTAAAATAATAATTACAAGAAGCAGAAGAAGAAGACTGCACTTAAAACAGAAATGAGTCATGGAACATGACTACATTTCAGATTAATGTGGTTATTTTTGACCATGCAATATTTTTTCAATGGTTTGCTCTACTGATCCCTGCAAATGGCAGGCATGTGGAAAAAATTCTGTCATGGATAGTCAGTGGAGATTGGGTTGTCCAACACTAAAAACATGAACCTCTGCCATTTGATCTAAAGGAATAAATCCTTTAGCTTGCAGTCATAGAAGACTCATATCTTCTGGGGATCAGCCAGTAAAGGGGAATATGAATTTTCAGAATATGTTTTAGATTTGGGGGTAACTCTACTGAACTAGTCTTGCATTTTAAGAGAGATGGGCTCTATACATGTTAGGTAACTGTGGTAATTTTATTGGTGTTTTCAGGACAGTCCCTTCATCCAATCAACTACAATATCCATTCTTCCTGTCTTTTTTCTCCCCTGAAATTGGCTTCTAGCAATGTCTTTTATTCTTACAACACCTAAGTCTGATATTATCATTACCAGAGTTCTCTTGCCACAACATTCTCAATAGCCCTCCTCCCATAAAACAAAATGCTAGAAACAGGGCAATATTTTGTATCACCCCAGTGAGAGGGTGTTTCTCTGTAGTTAGAGCCAGTGTAGTGGCTCTAGTCCTATCATAGAAGCAAGAAGCTAGATCTATGGGAGGAGCATAGGCACCATGTGCCATGGCCAATCTCTGCTGCTATTTTGTTTCCTTGGACTGAGCATAAGTTACAACAGTCCTCAGGCAGATCAGCAACACTTTAGGATATGGTCCTTGTAGTCAAACCATCTTGAGTTTCTACTAGTATCTTCAGGAAAATACAGAATTGGTGGTTTCTTGGTTTTTCTGTTCCTCTTCAGATCAGTTCTGTTGACTAAGTTAAAGGCTTTGATACTGTCACATCTAATTAGATCCAAATGGATGGCAACACAAGGTTATGCTTGAGTTTTACAGTGCTCCAGGGAGTATTTAAAGTCCACTGGGGACTCAGCTTGGTTGTCAATCAATTTTCCAATGTAATTTTTAAATTCACTTTATCAAAGCAAATAAGATGACATACAAATTTGAAAAGATTGATTTTGACATTTTTTTCAAAAGAAGATTTGTGTGTGTTACAGATATAAAAGGAGGTGGTTACAGGAAAAAGCTCAAATACAGTTTCACATACAAATATCCCACTGGCTTTAGAGATTCAAGTTTTTATTGATATGGAAGGAATGGCAGAAAAGTTTTATTCAACATAAAAAATTTCCCACTGAATGCATTCAATGAAGTGAGCTGTAGCTCACGAAAGCTTATGCTCAAATAAATTTGTTAGTCTCTAAGGTGCCACAAGTACTCCTTTTCTTTTTGCGAATACAAACTAACATGGCTGCTACTCTGAAACCTATAAAAAATTAAGATGTTCTGGATGGAAAAAGTGAAATTATGTTGAGGTTTTGTTGTTTTTGTGTTGGTGTGTGGTGTTTTATAATGATTGCTTTATTTTTTTGCTTCAATAGCCTGTCTTTGCAGAGTCCATTTTGCATGATTATTATTCAGTGCCTGAAAGATGATGTGCTTTCTCATTTCCATTTAATTTTATGTGATATCTTCTTGTACAGTGTGCCCTCTATACAGTTATTTATGCTGATCTGATTTACTTACTTAGATTAACATTACATACACCACTTGATATACTGCATATTTAATTGAGTCCTTCCTCAGATGTCTTTCTTTATGGTGTAGTGAAAGCTATAAAACATCTGCCTTCCCTTTGTGGATTCTGACATAACTAAATTCTTGCTAACTGAAACTTTTTGATTATCATTCTAAAACCTCAGTAATCCTTTTGAGACTGGATTGGCACATTTCAACTGAGCCTGAGTTGGGGCAGTGAATACCTTTGCTCAGCAGGAATCAAATTATAACTCTGAGAGTCATAGTCTCACTCCTGCTTCCCCCTTTCTGTGGAGGGAAGTAATCAGCACTAAATGGCCATTACATAGGCCCATTGGTGATTCGCTACTCTGTGCCAACAGGCCTGTGTCAGGCCTGTCAAACTCACTACACTTAACACGTTGCTGTCATAGTATTTATCTATAAAGAATATTATGTGAGATATCAAATGAAAGCTGGTGACACAGTGGTCATTAATATAATTGTGAAATGTATGTATTAACACTAGATGAGGAATTATAGATGATTTCTCATATTATGCTTAACTGAACAAAGGGAGACACGGGTTTTCTTCCAGACAAGTGAGAGGATAGTTATCTCCCTGTCTCCAATGTAAATTGAGCATGGCAATGCCAGAGACAATGGGCAATTCCTTTGCATCGAAGATAAACAGGAGGAGCAACTTAACATGAGGATGTGGAACCAGTATGGGAAGACACTGGAGTCTGAACTCCAGTTCATCCTGACTCTGGTGATAAACTTTGGAGAATATTGAAGGAGTGTGATAGGTTGTTCACCCCACACTGGGGAGGAAGGGTTTAAAGGCAGCTTGTTGAAGGGAGGCTGCCTGGAACAGCCAATCAGAGTCCACTGGGCTCACATAAAAGGAGCTGCAGGGCCATAGTGAGTCAGTTGCTGCAGGGAGCCCAAGGAGAGAGGACTTTGTCCTTAGTGGGCTGCAGGAAGGTAGTACCTTGGACAGAGTAGTTGCTGGCTGGGACCAGGGGAGCAAGACAGAATTCCTGGCTGGCTGCTGGGATTTACAGGCTGGAGGCGCTGAGAAGAGGGCAGACAAGGTGCTGGGGCTATGGGGAAGTGGCTCAGGGAATTGAAGCATCACTAGTGGAGAAGTTAAGGAGAGTCAATAGGAGGCTGCTATCTACAAGGTCCTTGAGTGGGGACCCAGAGAAGTGGATGGGTTCAGGTCCCTCTCGTCTTCCCCCACTCGTCACTGGGGAAATGGCTGAAGTATAGAACTCAGAAATACTTTCCACAGCTGCCCCCTCCCCCTCCGAAGAGGGAAAAAACAGATGGTGACCCAGCCAGGGGCTGCTGCGGTACTTGGACTGGGGAAAATGGCAGGAGAGATACCACAAGTAGAGGAGTACTTGTGGCACCTTAGAGACTAACAAATTTATTAGAGCATAAGCTTTCGTGAGCTACAGCTCACTTCATCGGATGCATTTGGTGGAAAAAACAGAGGGGAGATTTATATACACATACACACAGAGAACATGAAACAATGGGTTTATCATACACACTGTAAGGAGAGTGATCACTTAAGATAAGCCATCACCAGCAGCGGGGGGGGGGAGAAGGAGGAAAACCTTTCATGGTGACAAGTAAGGTAGGCTAATTCCAGCAGTTAAGAATATCTGCTGGAATTAGCCTACCTTGCTTGTCACCATGAAAGGTTTTCCTCCTTTCCCCCCCCCCCACCCGCTGCTGCTGGTGATGGCTTATCTTAAGTGATCACTCTCCTTACAGTGTGTATGATAAACCCATTGTTTCATGTTCTGTGTGTGTATATAAATCTCCCCTCTGTTTTTTCCACCAAATGCATCCGATGAAGTGAGCTGTAGCTCACGAAAGTTTATGCTCTAATAAATTTGTTAGTCTCTAAGGTGCCACAAATACTCCTTTTCTTTTTGCGAATACAGACTAACACGGCTGCTACTCTGAAACCTGTCACAAGTAGAGGGGCTCACCAGCTGGCAGAGCTAATCCCTCTGACAGCCAGCAGAAGGAGCTGCTGTGGTGATCGAGCCCTGTGACAGAAAAAGCAAAAAACAGTTTAGTTATCCATCATTTAGGACACAACAAAGTCAGCATTCTTCCTGTCTTTAAATGATAGATCCCCTGCCACATGGGTGTGTGACACTGAAAGGTTGCTTTAGTCAAGGATTGTAGCCTGTTAAATGTTAGTCACTGAGAAACATATTATACTTCTGTTTTATTTCTAATAATTTCTGTCGTTATCACTCTGGCTTAAAGCTCAGTTCTTGGTTAATAAACTTTTTTCTTTTTTTTACCATAAGCATATCTCAGTGCTGTTATATGAAACAGAGTGTGAATTCCTGGTTAACCTAAGCAAGCTGGTATGCCAACTGTGTCTCTAGAAACAGCAGACTGGGCAGGGTGAAATTTGGTGGGGTGAGGGAGGCAGAGAGGGGCATTGCACCCTCCAAACTGCAAGCCTCATTCGGCAGGTTTCTGCGTGTGCAGTGTAATGAGCTCTGCAGAGGAGACAGGAGACTTCTCCCAGCTTGGGCCCCTGAGGCAGGGAGTCAGAATTTTGTTAATAAACAGAGTGCTTAACAGATGATTAAGATAAGAAAGGGCTATCAGGATGTTTCCTAAAGTTAAATGATCTGTTCCAAGCATGGTGAACTGCAAAAAGGAACCGTGTTAGTCTGTATTCGCAAAAAGAAAAGGAGTACTTGTGGCACGTTAGAGACTAACAAATTTATTAGAGCATAAGCTTTCGTGAGCTACAGCGAAGTGAGCTGTAGCTCACGAAAGCTTATGCTCTAATAAATTTGTTAGTCTCTAAGGTGCCACAAGTACTCCTTTTCTTTTTGCAAAAAGGAAGTATCCTAAATGATAGGAAGTAACTGTAGATTTTTCTACAATTGTTGGATTCAAGAGGTAGCAACAAAGTTATCATGATACAGTTCAACATAAGAAATTACTAGTTAAATTGGAAAAGATGGGGATTAATATGAGAACTGGAAGGTGGATAAGGAACTGTTGAAGGGGAGACTACAGTGGATCAGACTGAAAGGTGAACTGTCAGGCTGAGGGAGGTCACTAGTGGAGTTCCTCAGGGATAAGTCTTGGGACCAATCTTATTTAACGTTTTTGTTACAGACCTTGGCACAGAAAGAGGGATGTGCTAATAAAATTTGCAGCTGACACAAAGTTGGGAGGTATTGCCAATATGGAGGAGAACCAGAATATCATAGAAGAAGATCTGGATGACTTGTAAACTGGAGTAATAGAAATGGGATGATTTTTAGTAGTGCAAAGTGCAAGGTCATGCATTTAGGGGCGAACAACAAGAATTTTTGCAATAAGCTGGGGACTTACCAGTCAGAAGTGACAGAGGAGAGAAAACATGGGTGTATTTGTTGATCACAGGATGACTATGAGCCATTGATGTCATGCAGCTGTGAAAAAGGCTAACACAGTTGGGGGCTGCATCATGTGAGATATTTCCAGTAAAGACAGGGAAGAGTTAGTACCATTATACAAGGCACTGCTGAGACCTCATCTGGAATACTGTGTTCAATTCTGGTTTCTCATATTTAAGAAAGATGGATTCAAACTGGAATAAGTGTAAAGAAGGGATACTAGGATGATCTGAGGAATGGAAAACCTACCTTATGAGAGGAGACTCAAAGAGCTTGGCTTGTTTAGCCTAACCAAATGAAGGCTGAGGGGAGATATGCTTGCTCTCTATAAATACATCAGAGGGACAAATACCAGGGAGGGAGAGGAGTTATTAAGTTGAGCACCAATGTGGATCCCCGAACAAATGGATATAAACTGGCCATCAACAATTTAGGCTTGAAATTAGGTGAAGGTTTCTAACCATCAGAGGAGTGAAGTTCTGGAGCAACCTCCCAAGGGGAGCAATAGGGGCAAAAAACCTAACTGGCTTCAAGACTGAGCTTGATAAGTTTATGGTGTGGATGGTATGACAGGACTACCTACTATGGTGTGTGGGCAAATATCCCCAATGGCTGGAGATGGGACACTAGATGGGGAGGGCTCTGAGTTACTACAGAGACTTTTTTTCCACATATCTTCCTGGTGGATCTTACCTACATGCTCAGGGTCTAACTGATCACCATATTTGGGGTCGGGAAGGAATTTTTCCCCGGGTCAGATTGGCAGAGACCCTGATGGTTTTTTGCTTTCTCTGCAGCCTGGGACCCGTCACTTGCAGGTTTAAACTAGAATAAATGGTGAATTCTCTGTAACTTGAAGTCCTTAAGCTATGATTTGAGGACTTCAGTAACTCCGCCGGAGGTTAGGAGTCTATTTCAGGAGTGGGCTGGTAAGGATCTGTGGCCTGCAATGTGCAGGAGGTCAGACTAAATGATCACGATGGTCCCTTCTGACTTTAAGAGTATCTGAGAGAGAATATGCAGTACAATTTTAGACCTAAACAGTGTCTCTTAAGTGACTTGCCACAAGATATCTGAACATGTTGGTAGTAGAGCTGAGTGGGTCTAATATTTATTTAATTTTCTTTCTTGATATAGGAATTAGATACAGTGCTCCTGTAATATAATTCATAAGTTACTATCTGCAAAAAAAATAAAATAAATAAAAAAGTTTTCAGTTGCCTAAGTAGCCTCTGGAATCATGGTTAAAATTTCCCCCCTCCCTTCTCAAAAAAATCTCAAATGGTGTCCCTGTGGGCCCGCACAGAATTTGTCCCCTCCTCCTCCCCGCCACCGTATGCAGCCCCATTGTCTTGACTGGAGCCACCCCCCATCACCCGCAAATATAGAAGTCAAACTATACCTATAGTACTGGGTAAGATCTGTGAGCATCCAGCGATGGGCTGGATGCTGCAGGGAGAGGCTTCTGGAGAGTTCAGGAATTGAGTTAGGGTTCTGGAGAGTTCAGGAACTCAGGGTTAACCTTCAAAGCACAGTTAAGACTGCCAGAGTCCTGAGGAATCTGTGGGGCTGGCTAACAAACGGGAGTGGCAAGGAGTTGTCACTCAGTTTAGCACCAACAGATCCCTTTTATGCTGAGGCAAAGAATTAGCAGGGTAATTTACAGTTCTGGATACTCTGAGAAAGCATCACAATGACATTAAATGGCAGATTGCAGGAGCAGAGCCAAGACTTCACCCAGTACCCACTACCCTCCCCCCTGCATAGACAAGGGAGAAGTAGCCTAACCAGTGACTGCTTTCCTCATACAGATTCTGGTGATGCAGATAACCTATGCAGTGAAGTAAAGGGATTTCTCAAACCTCGATATTACCTTGTGCAAGCATGCAGTCATTTGCACAACTGAATCCTTTGGAAATGAAAAGAGCCTTTTAGATACAATAAGCAATGTCTATAAAGCATATTTCAATTTTACAACTCTCATTTGGCTATTGTTGTGCTGTCCCCTTGCCTGCCATGTTTTTACTTTGCATTTACACCCACTCATATCTGATGTATAACTTTCACCTTCATTTACATCATAGCTGAGTCTGGCTCAAAGAAATCCACAGGAGTTATAACCTCTCACTCCAAGCTGCATTTCAAAGAAATTCACCAGAATTTCACCAAAATCACTCAGAAAGAAAAATCCATGTAATGTGCTGAACAATCCATGTAGAAATATCATTTACTTTGTGTTGTATAAAGTTGCTTTGGCAATACCTATATTATAGTAGTGACTGTAAAACATATTGGAATTTAATTTAGATCCATCATTTTGATTCTCACTATACGCAAAAAATGAAAACTCAGCAGATAATATATAGTATTAACCTCAGAAACCAGGCTAGCTTCCTTCTGCTTTATAATTATTGAATTTTGATTCCGTTCTGATTGATACAAAACACACATGAAGTCAGCAGTATGGCAGAGTGAAATTAAATACCTTCCACCTGAATTTATTTTTAGCAACAGTTTTCACAATATGTTTTCTGACGCTGACAAAAAAAATAGCAGAAATTGATAAGAACTAGATTCCCTTAGGTAAAAGGTTTCTTCTACTATTTCATCTTTATTTTTCATAAAGGAAATATAGCCATAAGTAACTGCTACTGAGGTAAAAGAGAAATAGCATTTTCCTATGGAATAAATGTAAGAACATATATAGTAACAGGGTCATGTTGACTCCCAAAGCCAAAAATGTTTGCAATAAATTCTGCAAACTTCTTTTACTATACAAAAGAAGTTTTTCAGCAAGACTTCATCTATTACTATTAACGGCATATTTTTTAAAATTCCTGGTTGTAGTATCAGCACTGTCTAGCACCTTGTGTGCCTGTAGCTATACCTTGCCATGAGCTGCAATATATGGGATGTTAGATGGGGTGGGATCTGAGTTACTACAGAGAATTCTTTCCTGGGTATCTGGCTGGTGAATCTTGCCCACGTGCTCAAGGTACAGCTGATCGTCATATTTGGGGTCGGGAAGGAATTTTCCTCCAGGGCAGATAGGAAGAGGCCCGGGGTGGGGGTGGTTCATCTTCCTCTGTAGCATGAGGCACGGGTCACTTGCAGGAGGATTTCATTAGCTCAGACATAGGTGAGAGGTTTATTGCAGGAGTGGGTGGGTGAGATTCTGTGGCCTGAATTGTGCAGGAGGTCAGACTAGATGATCATAATGGTCCCTTCTGACCTTAATATCTATGAATCTATATCTGTAGCATATTTCTCTCAATTGGGTTAATATGCCTTAAAGTCTGCATGCTAATGAACCTTTACAGTCCTCTTACAAATCTGCACTTGAGGAATGCAAAGCCAACACAGAACTACATTCCAGGGCTTGTGTATTTTGTGACATGCTGTTCCTAGCTTCTTCAGCTAGGCCCTTTGGTTTGTGTTTAGTCAGTAGAAAATTCGATGGCAAACCGCAAATTTTCCAAGTGTTAGTCAATTGAAAAAATTGTTCTGAGAGATCAGTTTAATCTAAAAATATACTAGTGATGCCAGATGCAAGTGAATCAATTAGCCCTTGGCCTTTGAAAGTATCAAAGAGTAGCATTTTCTCAAATATTTTAAGATTTGAGTTGAAGCAGAAGGATGCCAGCTGGTATTTTTGCATGAACTGTAAAAAAGCTATTCCTGCTGCTGTACATGCTAAGCACCTGGATTACAAAAACTCTCCTTTGTCAAGTCCTTCCTCGAATACAAAATGAACCCTACAGATTTGTGAAACTCATTCACCAGGGGTGGAGTAAAAGTGAGGCGAAATATGAAACACTAATATATGCTCGATTGTTCACTTTTGCATGTCATGGCTCACTGCAATCAGTTTTATAGCTGGAAAGGGCCAAAATCTTAAAAAAACAAACTGGAAAACCTACTGGGAAAAATCAGAAAAGAAAAGGACAGAAATAGCAAAAGGGTGGCAAGCTGAAAAGCCTGTGGTCCAGACGAAAATATATTACAGTATCAAGCACATAGATCATAATCAAAATTATTGATATTATTACCTCACTGCTTTAAGAGGACTCTGAACTTGTGTTGAAGCAGAAAAATACCAACTGGTATTTTTGCATGAACTGTAAAAAAGCTATTCCTGCTGCTGTACATGCTAAGCACCTGGATTACAAAAACTCTCCTTTGTCAAGTTCTTCCCCGAATATAAAATGAAGCCTATAGATAAGTTATTTCCTTTAAAAATGCAGCAACAATAACAAACACTTATGCATAGCATTCTCCATTTTAATGTATAGCATCCGTGTAGCCAAAAGCAAATACACATTCATCTTAAAATTATCTTGTTTGTTATTTTAAACCACTGAACAAAGTGGCTTATTTATTAATATCAACATGACACTCGGTGCTCTAGTTTTCACCATTTATTTAGTTCCAGGTGTTATAGGATTGCTGCCCTCTTATTTCATCTTTCAACACATATTTATACTAAAAAGAAAATCTATGCCAGGCTCCTGGTGCCCTTAGCAAATGATTAAAAAATGAAATTTGGCAAAGATGTGAAAAAGAGCAACAAACTCAGCCTTTCACCCAACAAAAGAGGCTGGGCCACAAAGGAAAGGATGGTCTTGTAATTAAACTATTGGACTGGGTTTCAGGAGCTCTGCTCCGAATGTCTTGTGTGACCTTGAATAAGTCACTTAATGTCTCAGCTCCCCCTCAATACATTTGTGATAGTAATACCTCCCTTTTCCCACTTTTTGACTATTTTGTTTATTTAGGCCCTCTCTAAAGGATCAGGGTCTTAGATTAACCCTTTGAGATGGAGATGGCATGTACAGTGCCTAGCATAAAGCAATCCTGACCTTGGTTGAGACCTAAAGGTGCTACTGTAATACAAATTAATAATAATAAAGCAAATGTATCCCACAGTTTGCATAAAACCATACTCCCTTCCAAACATCCGTTTGCTCCACATGTCTGAAGACTGATGAATGCATGCCTTAAAGATTAAAGAATTAACAATACTCTAGACTGGGTAAGAGGCCTAAACTTCAGAGTAAAGAGGTCTTCCCTGTGGCTCAGTTGTGAGCTGCTTTACAGTCTCCTGCAGGTTATTTTCATTGTTGGTCTGTGCATGCAGGGGGAGAGCAGTAGTGCATGCATGAAGGTAGAGATGTACTAGCCTTTAAAGGGTATGTATAAATTGCCATTAGGCACCTACAGCTGGCTTGTGCCAGCTGACTTGGGTTCCCAGGGCTTAGTCTGTGGGGCCATTTTATTTCAGTGTCAACTTCTGGCTTGGGTTGCAGCCCGAGCTATGAGACCCTCCCACCTCACAGAGTCCTAGAGCCCGGGCTGCAGCCAGAGCCTGGAAGTCTACACTGAAATGAAAGAGTCCTGCAGCCTGAGTCCTGTGAGCCTGAATCAGCTGGCATAGGCCAACCGCAGGTGTCTAATTGCAGTGTAGACATATCCAAAGAGGCTGCTGTCCATCATGCACTGCTATCCAGGGCATTAGTAGCCAGTGCAGCAGAGTAAATGACACCTTTTGCCCCTTTGCATCCCTGTATGAACTCATGGACTTTAAGGTCTGAAAGGACCATAATGATCATCTTGTCTGACCTCCTCCATATTGTACCTCATCAGCCCACTCCTGAAATAGACCCCTAACCTCTGGCTGAGTTACTGAAGTCCTCAAATCATGATTTAAAGATTTCAAGTTACAGGGAATCCACCATTTACACTAAGTTAAACCTTCAAGTTACCCAGACCTCATGCTGCAGAGGAAGGCAAAACCCCCCTCAGTGTCTTTGCCAATCTGACTTGAAGGAAAATTCCTTCTTGACCTTAAATATGGCAATCAGTTAGCCCTGAAGCATGTGGGCAAGATCCACCAGGCTGATACCTGGAAAGAATTCTCTGTACTAACTCAAAGCCCTCCCCATCTAGAGCCCCATCTCTGGCTGTTGGGGATTTTTGCTCCTGGCAGTCGCAGATGGGCCATGTGCCATCGTAGACAGTCCCGTCATACATCCCCGCCGTAAACGTATCAAGCAAAGTCCTGAAGCCAGTTAGGTTTTTTCCTCCACTGCTCCCCTTGGGAGGTTGCTCCAGAACTTCACTCCTCTGATGGTTAGAAACTTTCACCTAATTTCAAGCCTAAACTTGTTGATGGCCAGTTTATATCCATTTGTTCTTATGTCCACTTTGGCGCTTAACTGCATAACTCCACTCCCTCCCTGGTATTTATCCTTCTGATGTATTTATAGAAAGCAAGCATCTCCCCTCAGCCCTCATTTGATTAGGCTAAACAAACCAAGCTCTTTGAGTCTCCTCTTATAAGGTAGGTTCTCCATCCCTTAGATCATCCTAGTAGCCCTTCTCTTCACCTGTTCCTGTTTGAATTCATCTTTCTTAAACATGAGAGACCAGAATTGAACACAGTATTCCAGATGAGGTCTCACTAGTGCCTTGTATAATGGTATTACCACTTCCCTGTCTCTACTGGAAATACCTTGCCTGATGCACCCTAGGACCATGTTAGCCTTTTTCATGGCTGCATCACATTGACGGCTCATAGTCATCTTTGATCAACCAATACACCCAGGTCTTTTTCCTCCTTTTTTGCTTCCAACTTATACAGTTTATAGCAAAAATTCTTGTTAGTCCCTATATGCATGACCTTGTGTAACCAACACACCTTCTGGGTGTGGTGCTCTGCCCCCTCTAGTGAGACCAAGACCACTTAGAGATTAATGAGTCTGCTATAGCCTTAGCTAGGAGCAATATGGCTTTTACCTCATGCAGTAGAGCCCCAAGCATTTAGCTCCAGAGGTCCCAGGTTCAATCCCGCCCACCGATGACTGGGTCTGTGGGTGTTACAAGTGGGGGCTCATCCAGGATATCAACTGGGAAGTCTCTGAAGCTAAGGACATACTTCCTCAACTAGGGGAAGTATGTAACCCACACACTTCCTGGGTGTGGTGCTCTGTCCCCCTCCAGTGGCACCGAGACCACATAGAGATTAATGAGTCTGCTATAGCCTTAGCTAGGAGCAATATGGCTTTTACCTCATGCAGTAGAGCCCCAAGCATTTAGCTCCAGAGGTCCCAGGTTCAATCCCGCCTACCGATGACTGGGTCTGTGGGTGTTACAAGTGGGGGCTCATCCAGGATATCAACTGGGAAGTCTCTGAAGCTAAGGACATACTTCCTCAACTAGGGGAAGTATGTAACCCACACACTTCCTGGGTGTGGTGCTCTGTCCCCCTCCAGTGGCACCGAGACCACATAGAGATTAATGAGTCTGCTACAGCCTTAGCTAAGAGCCATGTGGCTTTAAGCTCATGCATTTAGCTCCAGAGGTCCTAGGTTCAATCCTGCCTGCTGACAACTGTTGGCATTACACTTGCACTTTGCATTATTAAATTTCACCCCATTTATATTACTCCAGTTTACAAGGTCATCCAAATCTTCTTGTGTGATATTCCAGTTCTCCTCCCTATTGGCTATACCTCCCAAATTGTGTAATCTGCAAATTTTATATTAGCACACACTCACTTTTGGGGCCAAGGTCATAAACAAAAATGTTAAATATTGGTTCCAAAAACCATCTCTGAGGAACTCCACTAGTAACCTCCCTCCAGCCTGACAGTTCACCTTTCAGTATGATCCATTGTAGTCTCCCCTTATCCACCTTTCAATTCCCATATTAATCCCCATCTTGTCCAAATTAACAAATAATTTCCCATGTGAAACAGTATCAAATGCCTTACTGAAATTCAGGTAGATTAGATCTGCCTTTTCTTTGTCTAAAATATCAGTTATCGTCTCCAAGACAGAGATCAAGTTGGTCTGGTACAATCTACCTTTTGTTAAAACATGTTGTATTTTATCCCAATTACTGTTTACCGTTACAATGCTCCTACCACCGACAAATCTCAGTGAGAGGCGTAGAGCTTTTTGTGGCAAAGTTTGATTGACAGACTGTCAGTGTAGACACTGCGCTTGGTTATGTCACTGTAAATGGCTTCCAGAGGTGTCCCACAGTGCCCACCCTAACTGCTCTGCTCAGCAGTTTGAACTCCGCTGCCCTGCACCCAGGTACACAGATATCTGCCCCTTCCCCTTTGAAGGACTGGGAATTTTTGAAATTCCACTTCCTGTTTGCTCAGCATAGAGAGCTCACATCACATCTTCTCAGCTGACCATGGCGGCTCCACACAGCAAACCCTCTCCCACTTGAAGCACAACTGAGTTGTGGATCTGCTGGCTCTGTGAGGAGAGGAAGCTGTGCAGTCCCAGCTCCACTTCAGCCATAGAAACTTCGATACCTATGGTCAGATTTCTCGTGGCATGTTGGATAAGGGCTACAAACAGGACACGCATCAGTGCTGTGTGAAGATAAAGGATCTGAGGCAGGCATATTAGAAGGCAAAGGAGTCAAACCATTGCTCTGGTGCTGTGCTGAAGAACTGCCACTTCTATAAGGAGCTGTATGCCATCCTCAGCAGCAACTCCACCGCCAAGAGCCCTGTGCATACTTCGGGGGGGAAGAGGGGGCTGGAGACAGCAGATAGCAGACTCAATTCCAAAGATGATGTGGTGGCCGAGGTGATGGAGCTGGAGGAGGAGATGGGACAGGTGAGGGTTGCCTGGTATTGTGGCAAGCCAGGGCCTCTTCTCGACCCTGGAAGGTTCGAGCCAGTCCCAGCACCCGTCCCTGGCATGCATGACGCAAAAGAGGCTCTGGTAAGTGATCTTTTTTGAGTTGATGCTGCTCAGTTACATGAGGTAGAGCTGTTCTTTGCTTTGTGATATTCAATAAGTGTGTTAAGAGATAGAAATGTACAACACTAACTGTTTGCAACTGCTTCACTTTCCCCTGTGCAGCTACGCAGCATAACAATGTGTTAATGCACACCAAGATTTCACGGGAATCCTCCAGAGAGATCTCTAGGAAACTTTCCTGGAGGAACTTGCCAATCCTCTGCTGAAGGTTCCTTGGCAGAACTGCTTTGTTCCTTCCCCCGTTGTAGGAAACTTTCCCCGCCAATTGGCAATCATATGTGCAGGGACCAAAGCGGCACACAGGCGCAGCATAAGTAGGTCCGGCCTTAGGAAAATGGCACTGTGGGAGAACTTGCATTTTGATGACCCTAGCCCCCATAGGCGTTGTACCCCCCCCATTGCCCCTGGCCCTCCATGGGCTCCCACCCTCCCTTCCCCCCTAACCCCTGCACTGTGCCACCTTTACCCCAATCCCTGCACTTCCCTCCTGTGCCCCTAACCCCTGCACTGTGTGTCCCTTCTTCACCCTACCCCTGCTCTCCTCCTGCACCCCAACACCTGCCCCTTCCTGTGCTCTAACCCCTGTACCTCTTCACTCCTACTCTCTGCTCCTCCCTCCTGAGCCCTTTATCCCCTTTATCCCAACCACTGCCCCTCCTGTGCCTCTAACCCCTGCACTGTGTATGCCCTCTTCACCCCAATCCCTCCCCCCCCACCCTAACACCGGCCTCCTCCTGTGCTCCTAAGCCCTGCACTGTACCCCCTTTATCCCTAACTCCTGCATCCCCCTCCTGCACCCATGTGGGGAAACTGACCTGGATGCACAAAGCACCTGCCATTGCTGCTTGCTCCCGCTCCTCCGCTCTGCACAGCCTAGAGGGTGGTGAGGGGGAGAGTGAGGAGCGTCGTCAGGGCTCCCTGTATCCAGGTCACTTTCCCTGCTTGGGCTGTGTAAGGGGAGGGCAGGAGAGCAGCAGCCCAGGTGGGGAAAGTGACCTGGATGCAGGGAGCCCTGGTGTGGGGGGGAAGGGAGGGATTGTGTGAAGGAGAGAGAGAGAGTTTGTGATGTTTTGAGGGGAGTGAGTGACAGAGTGTGTGTGTGAGACAGAGTGTGTGTGTGTGTCTGAGTGAGTGTGTGACTGCGCTGTCTCTTTAAGAAAGCACTCAGGGTCAGGCACCCAAAGACATGTTCAGACACAAGCAGCCGCCAGCAGCTTGGGACCCAGAGAGGCATCAGCACACAAAGATTCCCCCTGTCCCATCACCCCAGTTTAGTGGAAATCAGGTGCAGGGTGAAGGGGGGGGGAGACACCCCAACATCAGCCCCCTCCCCTCCCACCCAGAGCAGAAAGGAGAACGCTCCCAGTTCGGAGTGGCCAGGGGTGGCTCTGGGGAGGAAGAAGGGTGGGGGGAGACAGCAGCGGGTGCATATGCAGAGCAGGGCGGAGGAGAGGCACCCCTGCTCCAGAGGAGTCACCTGGCTTGGATGGCTGGTTGTCCAATGATCCCCTGCAGCTTGGATCTCTCCCCCTCCCACCCCCGACTGCTGTTTGCCTGCCTGCCACCTCCAATAGCCCAGCTGGCTCTTGGAAGGTCAGCTGGGAATCCAAACCCTGGGCCCCTATGATCTGCATCAAAGGCTGGCCCTAGAGACCTGGTATGAAGCCACATGCATGCAGAAGATGCACCCTTGCATTCTTGCTTACCCTCAGGAGTGAGATATTGGCTTCAATAAATGGTGGCAGAAATTACAATTTTGTCCCTAGTCACTTGCAGTGATCCCCTTAAAAAGCCACCAAGACCCTATTCCCCATCTTGAGTCCCTGCTGCCCCTGGGCTGAACTCACCATGTTTATGGCATTCACCGAGCTGTGTGCTTGCCAAGGGACTGTGAGAAAGAGGTATATTTTACTATTATGATTAGATGCTGTGAGTGCACTAACAACCATGCTTCTGTTTATAGTTTCTTGTGCTTCTGCAGATATGGCCTTCAGGGGAATCCCCTACTCACTAGCGGAGCACCTCCTCCAGATAAGGAAGTGACTGATGAGGAACTGGAAGGACATGTTTCGGGAAGTGCTCCAATTCTCTGATGCTGCAAAACAAGAACAAAGGGTGCGGAAAGAGATGGTTAATGAAAATTATAATATAGAGAGGAATGAGGGCCAGGAGATGATAAAAATGATGGAGGAGCAAATGGAGATTTTGAAGTCCCTAATCACACAGCAGGCAGAATACATACATACTCCCCACACCCGCAGCCCATACAGAATTGCTTTCAATGCCCTCCCCAAACTCCTCCCACACATTCTTTGCATCTTCCCAGCCTGTTGCAGTATCTCGTTCACTCCACCCTTTTGGACAGCTTCCAAAATGATAGCTGGAGTTACACACAGCTATGAGAACCTCCATCAGGAGAGTGCCTTTCACTTTCCTTTTCCACCAAGCATTTTGTGTGTTGTTAATTGGTGTTTAATAAAAAAATACTCTCTGAAAGAAAATGTATCTTTATTTGTCTCCTACACACTGTTATTGCAACTGGAATTAATAAACAGTGGCAAGTGGCACATTTGCAGACTACAAATGACAGGCAGGAAGAATTCATCAAAATTTTCATGCAAGGCAGCAAGTTAACAAAGTATGGCAGAATGCTTTATAGAAAGACACATTACTGGTTCTCATTGTCAAAATGGTGCTGCAAAGCCTCCCTGATTCAAATAGACCCCCACTGTGCCCGTCTAATAGCCTTGGTATTTAACTGCTCAAAATGAGCCACCAGGCAATCCCCCTCTGTGCTCCACCCCAGAAGAAACTTTCACCCTTAGCCTCACAAATATTATGCAGAACACAGCAGGCTACTCTGACCTTGGGAATATTTTCCTCATATAGGTCTAACCTGCCATAAAGGCAGCGCCAGGATGCGCTCCTTGCTGCTGTCCAGATTCCCCATGTAAGGCTTCATGTGCCATGGGAGTAAGGGGTACACTGGGTCTCCTGAATCACTATGGGCATTTCAATACCCCCATTGGAATCTTCTGGTCTGGAAAGAAAGTCACTGCTTGCAGCTTTCTGTATAGGCCAGTGTTCCTAAACATGTGTGCGTCATACACCTTCCCTGACCACCCTGCGTTGATACCTGTGAAGTGACCACAGTTATTCTACAACACCATAGAGAAGTACCCCTTTCTATTGATGTACTCCATGGCAGATCAAGTATTGCACCTCATGAACATTTTTCTTGCCACAAGAAGCAGGAGCAGAACCACATCCTCCAAGATTTGTCCATGTGTTCCAGCAGAAGGGGGAGATAAATAGGAGCTGCCATTGTCAAATGTGTGAAGTTGGTGAAAAGTTCCAGCATCATACAGCAAAGTGGTTCCTAGAGTGTCTGCTGTGATGCACAGAACTCTAGGAGACCACCCCATAAGTTTCAGAGTAGCAGCCGTGTTAGTCTGTATTCGTGTTAGTCTGTAGTCTGTAATGCATCCGATGAAGTGAGCTGTAGCTCACGAAAGCTTATGCTCTAATAAATTTGTTAGTCTCTAAGGTGCCACAAGTACTCCTTTTCTTTTCACCCCATAAGTGATAGCACTAAGATCACATACCAGCAAGGGGCAGTGTGGATGCAGGTATATACATGAATGCAGCATTTGAATACCAGCTTAGGTTAAAACTTCCCCAAGGTACAAACTATTTTACCTTTTGTCCCTGGATTTTATTGCTGCCACCACCAAGTGTCTAACAAATATAACAGGGAAAGAGCCCACTTGGAAACATCTTTCCCCGCAAAATCCCCCAAGCCCTACACCCCCTTTCCTGGGAAAGGCTTGATAAAAATCCTCACTAATTTGCATAGGTGAACACAGACCCAAACCCTTGGATCTTAGGAACAAGGAAAAAGCAATCAGGTTCTTAAAGAAGAATTTTAATTAAAGAAAAAGTAAAACAATCACCTCTGTAAAATCAGGATGGTAAATACCTTCCAGGTAATCAGATTCAAAACATAGAGAATCCCTCTAGGCAAAACCTTAAGTTACAAAAAGACACAAAAACAGGAATATACATTCCATTCAGCACAACTTATTTTATCAGCCATTTAAACAAAACAGAATCAAACGCATATTCAACTAGATTGCTTATTAACCCTTTACAGGAGTTCTGACCTGCATTCCTGCTCTGGTCCCGGCAAAAACCAACACACAGACAGAGAGAACCCTTTCTTCCTCCCTGCCTCCAGCTTTGAAAGTATCTTGTCTCCTCATTGGTCATTCTGGTCAGCTGCCAGTGAGGCTGTCTTAGTTTCTTAACCCTTTACAGGTGAAAGGGTTTTTTCGTCTGGCCAGGAGGGATTTAAAGGTGTTTACCCTTCCCTTTATATTTATAAAAAGAAAAGGAGTACTTGTGGCACCTTAGAGACTAACAAATTTATTAGAGCATAAGCTTTCGTGAGCTACAGCTCACTTCATCGGATGCATCCGATGAAGTGAGCTGTAGCTCACGAAAGCTTATGCTCTAATAAATTTGTTAGTCTCTAAGGTGCCACAAGTACTCCTTTTCTTTTTGCGAATACAGACTAACACGGCTGCTACTCTGAAACCTTTATATTTATGACACACACCCCAAATCACAGATAGGGTGAAACACTGGCTGGGATTTCTTTCTGGAGCTGTAGGAGAAAATAGAGTTAATAAGACACATGCATCTCTAAATATACTACCAAGTATATAAAGACTAACAATATTTTTCACATCTCAAGGACAATTTTAACCAGTTGATTCTGGGAAACTTTCACGGGAGAGTGCAACAGCCACTTTGTTAGCAGCTCCTGAGTTGTGTTGTATGTCGAAATCAAAATCTTGGAGAGCTAAACTCCACCAAATAAGTTTTTTTTATTTCCCATGGTGGTCTGAAGCCACTGTAGCGCAGCATGGTCAGTTTGCAGGTGGAAACACCATCCCCAAACGTATGGGCGTAGCTTTTCCAGAGCGTAGACAATGGCATAACATTCTTTTTCACTGACTGACCAGTTGCTTTCTCTCTCAGACAGTTTTTTGCTGAGAAACACTACAGGGTGAAATTCTTGATCCGGTCCTTCCGGCGTTAAAACTGCTTCCACACCACGCTCGGATGCATCTGTGGTTACTAGGAACGGTTTGTCTAAGTCTGGGGCCCTTAGCACAGGGTCAGACATGAGTGTCGCTTTAAGCTGGTTAAAGGCCTTCTGACACTCTTCGGTCCACTGAACGGCATTTGGCTGTTTCTTTTTGGTTAGGTCGGTCAGTGGGGCGGCGATTTGGCTGTATTGCGGTACAAATTGCCTGTAATATCTGGTCAAGCCTAAGAAGGATTGGACCTGTTTCTTTGACTTTGGGACAGGCACTTTTGGATAGCATCCACTTTGGCCTGTAGGGAGTTGATAGTTCCTTGACCCACCTGGTGTCCACGGTAAGTCACTCTGTTTAGGCCTATTTGACACTTCTTAGCCTTAACAGTTAGTCCTGCCTCCCTTATGCACTCGAAGACTTTTTGTAGATGTTCCAGGTGTTCTGCCCAGGAATCCGAAAATATGGCCACATCGTCAAGGTAGGCGACTGTATATTCTCCCAATCCCACAGGAGACCATCTACAAGTCTTTGGAAGGTGGCGGGTGCATTCCGCAGCCCGAAAGGGAGTACATTAAATTCATACAGCCTGACGTGTGGTGAAGGCTGACCTTTCCTTGGCGGGTTCATCTAGCAGTACCTGCCAGTTCTCCTTGGTTAAGTCCAAGGTAGAGATGAACTGGGCCCGTCCCAGTTTCTCTAATAGTTCATCTGTGCGTGGCATTGGGTAGTTGTCCATTGCAGAAACATATCTCCCGATTTGGTTTGGGAACTAGAACCACTGGAGATGCCCATGCACTGCCAGAGGGGTGGATTATCTCATCTGTAGCATATCCTGGATCTCCAGTTCTATAGCAGTTTTAGCTTGAGGAGTTACCCTGTAAGGTTGGACTTTAATTGGGTGAGCATTACCTCTGTCAATGGAGTGGTATGCCTGTTCAGTCAGTCCTGGGGTGGCTGAGAACATCGGCACGTAGCTAGTGCACAGTTTCTTGATCTGCTGTCGCATTCCCAAGGGTCATGGAGAGGTTCACCTCTTCCATGCCACCAGCACTTTTCCCTTCATAGTAGACACCTTCAGGCCACTCAGCATCATCTCCTCCCTGGGCTGTAAACTGACAAACCTTTAATTCTCGGGAATAAAAGGGCTTTAGAGAATTAATATGGTACACCTTAGGCTTTTGGTTGGAGGCGGTGAATGCTATGAGATAATTAACAGCTCCCAGGCTCTCCTGGACCGTAAATGGCCCTTCCCACTACGCTTCCATTTTATGGGCCTGGAGCACCTTTAAGACCATGACCTGGTCCCCTACGTTGAAGGAACGCTTTCTTGCATGTTTATCATACCAGGCTTTTTGCTCTTTTTGAGCATCCTTTAAGTTTTCTTTAGCAAGGGCTAAAGAGGTTCGGAGGGTGTTTTGTAGGTTGGTTACAAAGTCCAGAATGTTAGTTCCTGGGGAAGGTGTAAACCCCTCCCATTGCTGCTTCACCAACTGTAATGGCCCCTTAACCTCACAGCCATATACAAGTTCAAATGGTGAAAACCCTAAACTGGGATGGGGTACAGCTCTGTAGGCAAAGAGCAACTGCTGCAACACTAGGTCCCAATCATTGGAGTGCTCATTTACGAATTTATGTATCATGGCCCCCAAAGTCCCAATAAATTTCTCCACTAGGCCATTTTTTGATGATGGTAAGGGGTGGCAATCAAGTGATTCACCCCATGAGCTTCCCAAATGCTTTCCGTAGTTCCTGCCAGGAAATTAGTTCCTGCATCTGTGAGGATGTCGGAGGGCCAACCTACCCTGGCAAAAATGTCTGCTAGTGCTTGGCACACACTTTTAGCCCTGGTGTTGCTTAGAGCTACTGCTTCCAGCCATCGGGTGGCAAAATCCATGAAAGTCAGTATGTACTGCTTTCCTCTGGGTGTCTTTTTCGGAAAAGGACCCAGAATATCCACAGCTACACCCTGAAATGGAACCTCAATGATGGGGAGTGGCTAGAGTGGGGCTTTGACTTGGTCTTGGGGTTTTCCCACTCCTTGGCATACCTCACAAGACTGGACATAGGTATGGAATGACCCTCCCCAAACGGCCTTTGGTCCTGTTCACCCCAGCATGGCCACTAGGATGATCGTGGGCTACGTTCAAGAGCTTTACTCGGTACTTAGTTGGAACTACCAACTGTCTCTGAAGATGCCAGTCTTTCTGGTGTCCACCAGAAAAAGTTTCCTTGTATAAAAGTCCTCTTTCTACAACAAACCTGGATGAATTGGAGGAGCTGAGAGGCGGTGGGTTGCTCCGTGCCCCTGTCCAAGCTCTCTGGAGGCTTTCATCTGCTTCCTGTTCGGTTTGGAACTGTTCCCTTGATGCTAGAGACATCAGTTCCTCATTGGATTGTGGACCTAGGCTTGGTCCCTTTGGAAGCGATGTAGGGGATGGGGTGGTTTCCATTGACTGTGAACTGCTCTCTGCTGGTGCACTATGTTGGGGTTCAGGCTCGGGCTAAGCATCTTATGTAGGGTTATCAGCTGCTGCCGGTTCAGGTACGGTGGGGCCCTCTGGTGTTGGCGTTGCACATACTGGATTTGGTGCTGGAAGTGGGTCTGGTACTGGTTGTTCCGCCGGTTCCAGTTCTGGGACTGGCTCTGTCTCGGTCTCTGGGACTGAATCCACTACTGCTGTTGCAGACATTTGCATGGGGTCCGGGTCCATCACCTCTGACTGGGTCCTGGTAGAAATTTCTGGAACAGAGCTAGGCATGACAGCTTGCTTAGCCTGGCTGCAGGTGACCATTCCCACCCTCTTGGCTCACTTCACGTGATTGGCCAAGTCTTCCCCCAACAGCATGGGGATGGGATAATCATCATATACTGCAAAAGTCCACATTCCTGACCAGCCCTTGTACTCGACTGGCAACTTGGATGTAGGCAAATTGAAAAAGTTGGACTTGAAGGGTTGAATTGTCACTTGGATTTCTGGGTCAATTAAATTGGGGTCCACTAAGGAAGTATGGATAGCCGACACTTGCGCGCCGGTGTCCCTCCACACAGAGACCTTCTTCCCGCCTATACTCACAGTTTCCCTCCACTCCAAGGGTATCTAGGAGGTATCTGGGCCTGAGGACTTCTGGTGTGATTCCGGTGCAATGAACTGTAATCTGTTGGGGTTCTTGGGCCAGTTTGCCTTCACATGCCCCAGCTCGTTACATTTAAAGCATCGTCCAGCTGACGGATCACTGGGGCGAGGTGGGTTTCTGGAGAACAGTGTGGCAGGATGATAAGGTTCCTGGAGTATTCCTTGGTGTGTAGTTGGGGCCTTGGGCTCTTGGGCTGCCCCCGGTAGTAAGGTGTGGTCTGAGGGTATCCCTTCTGATATCCGCTCCAACTGCGACCAGGGTTGTTCCTCTCTCCTCCCTCCACCCATTTTGTTCTGGCTTGCCCCACCTCTCTGGCGGTCTGGGACTGCTCGTATCGATCAGCATAAGAAGCAAGACTTTCTGCTGAGTCCATTTCCTTATCCCATAAACACCGTTTTATTTCCTCCTTGGACATAGTCAGGAATTGCTCCTGAGCTATCAAACCACACATTCCATCAAAGCTAGTGACACCCCTTCCTTGGACCCATTTATCTAACAGATCCTTCATCTGGTTTAGATAAGCCACATTACTTAGTCCAGGCCCTCTCTTAAGGGTTCGAAATTTTACTCTATAAATTTCAGATGCTTTAAAACCATATCCTTGAACTTATTATAGTCAGAAGCCTCATCAATAGGCATCTTATTGAATATGTCCAGAGTTCTTCCAGTCAATTTTGCAACCAATGTGGTCATCTTGTGAGCTTCAGAAATTTGATGGAGTGTGCATAGTCTCTCAAAGGTGAGAAAATATTCAGCAACATCACTGGATTCATCATACTGTGGACATAATCGCTCCCATTTGCAGATTGATGGGGAAGGATTGTTAAGGTTATCCAGTAGATTCTGCTCAGCCCTTACCATCTCCATCTCCAGTGCATGCTTCCTCTCTTTTTCCTTCTCCTCCGGTTCTTTTCCCCTTGCCTCCATTTCTTTTTCCCTTGCCTCCATAGCTCTCCTGTGAGCAGCTTCTAGGGCTTTTTGCCTCTTTTACTGCCTCCATTCTGGTTAACTCCAGTTTGTGCTGTGCCTTTGTTTCTGTCATATTTCTTCTCGTTTTTAACTAACTTTACACCCAAGCATTAGAGAGAAAACAACAAAACAAAACAACAAACAAACAAAACTTGGCTTGTCAAAAAAAAAATAGGTTGTGCTGTAAACGGATACCTATGTTCTGGATAGGGATTGTCAGCCTACCGAAAAATCCTTAAAAAAAAAACACCTCGTCTCCAGGCAAATAGACAGAAAAAGCCTCTAGTTCTTAGCTAAAAAAACAACTCACCTCTTCAGGTCTGTGAAGACTTGTGAATTTCCCTGCAGGAAGTTAACTACCCTGCCTTTAGGTAGAGAAACTCCAGCTCACAAAAGACAATTCCCTTTTGTCTCTGCTCTGGCCCCAAAGCAGAAAAAAAAACTCTAACTGCTTAAAGCTTTAAACCTGCTTTCCAGCAGCCCAAAGGAAAAAAAATTTTCCTTTTAAAAGCTGTGCTTCTGGTTCAAAAAATCTCAAAATGATTTCAACTTCATCCCACCACTCTGCCACCATGTCAAGGTTCCTTCCCCACTCTGAACTCTAGGGTACGGATGTGGGGACCTGCATGAAAAAACCCTAAGCTTATTTTTACCAGCTAAGATTAAAACTTCCCCAAGGTACAAACTATTTTACATTTTGTCCCTGGACTTTATTGCTGCCACCACCAAGCGTCTACAAAATATAACAGGGACAGAGCCCACTTGGAAATGTCTTTTCCCCCAAAATCCCCTAAACCCTATACCCCCTTTCCTGTGGAAGGCTTGATAAAAATCCTCACCAATTTCTGTAGGTGAACACAAACCCAAACCCTTGGATTTTAAGAACAAGGAAAAAGCAATCAGGTTCTAACAAGAAGAATTTTAATTAAAGAAAAAGTAAAACAATCACCTCTGTAAAATCAGGATGGTAAATACCTTCCAGGGTAATCAGATTCAAAACATAGAGAATCCCTCTAGGCAAAATTAAGTTACAAAAAGACATAAAAACAGGAATATATATTCCATTCAGCACAACTTTTTTATCAGCCATTTAAACAAACAGAATCTAATGCATATCTAACTAGATTGCTTATTAACCCTTTACAGTTCTGACCTGCATTTCTGCTCTGGTCCCAGCAAAAACCAACACACAGACAGAGAGAACCCTTTGTTCCCCCCCCTCCAGCTTTGAAAATATCTTGTCTCCTCATTGGACATTTTGGTCAGCTGCCCAGTGAGGTTGTCTTAGTTTCTTAACCCTTTACAGGTGAAAGGGTTTTTTCATCTGGCCAGGAGAGATTTAAAGGTGTTTTCCCTTCCCTTTATAATTATGACAGTTCTGTAAGCTGTGTGGGGCACAGACCAGCTTTTTGTTATATATTTGTTCAGTGCCTAGCAAAAAGAGTCTTTCAGCGATACCACAATATAACTTCAGTTCATGAAACCTACAGATATGTATTGAGTATATTGGTATATGGCTTGCCATGTCCCCCACACGTGTGCCATTCTATGCCATGAAAAGCATTTAAATTTTAAAATGACAACCAGTTTCCACAATTCTTATTTTCCTTTGGCATACAGAAGGGACTGATATATTAGTGTCAGTCTGTCCATCCTCATGAGGTTGCATTTACTTTTACTTGTGCCGTTTTAAATCCAACCTCTCTCCTCACCATTAACTCTGAGCATTTTTTTAATTGCCTAAAATTACCCTGTATGGTTTCTCTCAAAAGGCCCTTTTAATTGAATGCATCATCTTCCTTCTAGACAGCACTGATGTTCCTTGTCTTTGGCCTTGAGTGAAGTGTTTATTTTTCATGCAAGGCTTTATCTAGGCCTTAAGAAATGCTTTTTCCATGTTTCCACTTGTGTTGCAGTTCTTATACAGCTCTTTCTTATGTGCTACACTGTGTTTTCAGACCTATTGGGCTTCACTTATTTTAAATGCATGATGCAATGACAGCTGTTCTGAAACCCTGACAAGGGCTTTCGCTTATTTAGATGTAGCACTCTCTTTCCATCTCTCTGCACAAGTTCACTTGCAGACTGATGCCAAAGGACCAGAGTGCCTCTCTAATTCACCCCTGGTTCTACTAGATTTTCTAACCATAGGCTCTGGGCCTCTCTAAGTCACAGTAAATTGCCACTTTAGTGCACGGATTCAGTTTAGGATGTGCTTAATAATAGAAGCAGTTATTAACAGCAATTTTGAGTGTGATACACATTTCAGGTCAATGCCCTAACGAATGAATAAGAGCAAGGCATCTGAAGCAAATATGGTTTCAAAGACTGTGCTAAAACATATCCTGCTTGCATTACAACCTTATAGATACCTGCATTTAAGGGGACTGTCCAACTTTGTACAAGTCTGACAGCACCCTGAAGCAAGAATTCCCCACAGCAAACTGCCAGAGTATGCTCATTTTGACTGAATACCAGGCAGCTTTACCTCCTTCCAATCCTTTTAATCAATAATCTGTCAGAGGTGCACAGAGAAAGCATTCTTTCTACAGTATTGGGCCTAATAGCTCAAGCCATTAAGTCATCCTGGTGGCAAGGTTACAGTCATGACTGAGAGAGAATGAATTACAGACAATGCTTAGAACTCTCAGTCCTCAGGCCAGTGCAAGTTAATGAGCACCTTATGGAGGAGATGCAAGATGCTCCGAAAACAAGTAATCCTATCTTAGCACTATTTCTGTAGCATGTGTAAGGGGACTGTTGCCCACTTACTAACATTCAGTGAGGGTGTTTTAGCTGCTAGCTCCAGTACTAAAAAGGGGGAAGGGTCGATGGGGAAATCAGGGCCCTGAGACTGACAGCCCCCAGGAACAAAGGGGAGAGGCCAATGCTCTAGGTCAGCCTGAATGACAGGGCAGGCTAATCAGGGAGTCAGGAGGCCAGGGAGGTCCCGTTCTCTGTGTGAGCTGGATTTGCCTGAGTCAGACAGAGTGGGGCCAAGCTAAGGAGAAAGCAGGGGCCCGAGCTGAGCTGGGGACCAGAGCTGTGCCAGATCCAAGGGGACCAGAAAAGCAGCCCAGAGAGAGCAGACCCTGTCCTGGGAGTAGAGCTGCAGCCCCAAAGCCAGAGGCACAGCCCAGAGAGAGCTTGCCCTGGGAGCAGAGCTAAAGCAACCAGAGCCAGAGGGGCCAGAAAAGCGGCCCATGAAACAGGTCAGTGGTGGGAGCAGAGTCATAGAAGCAGCCTGCAGAGCAGACCTGTCCTGGAGCAGAGCTGCAGCAACCAGAGCCAGAAGGGCCAAAGAAGCAGCCCAGGGAGCTGGAGGCAGAGAAGCAGCAGCAGTGCAGAGACAGAGGGGTGCAGTTGGGGCTGGAGCAGTCCGGAACTGGGTGCAGTGAGCAGCTGGGGAGAGTGAGGGGACCCTGGGCAGCAGGCCCAGCACTGGGAGATGCCTCAGCCAAGGGGTTCTGCAGACCAGCTTGGATCATAACCCCGACAGGGCAGGAGCGACACTGGGAAGAAGGGTCCTACCACTTAGAGCCTGAGAGTGTGTGGCCACCAGAGCAAGTGTCCAACCCAGCATCCCTGCAGCACAGCCAGGGCCTGAGAAGAAGGCCTGGGACTTACAAGGAACAGACTGTGAACTGCCCTGACATTCCAGAGACACTGTTTGTGATGTTCCCTGCCACAGAGCGGGTTTTTTCCTTATTCTTTTTAAAATTAATTGTTGATTAAATAACTTGTATTTGCTTTAACTTGTATGCAATGGTCAGTGGGTCAGAGAAGTGCCCAGTACAGAGAGAGTATCCCAGAGTGGAAACATCCTAGCCCTTGTCCTAGGTGACCACAGCGGGGTTGGGGTCATGCCCCCCAGGAGTTCTGGGCCCAGCCTTGTTTGGGTTACGAGGACTCTGCCAGACAGGAGAGTGGAAGGGGAGCCCTCAAAGGCAGGGAGGCCACTGGGTAAAGGAAGTGGGAGTGAGGACTCAGATCCTTTCGCTAGCCCACTTCACTAGGGTAGTGCAGAAGCCAGGAAAGTTCCCCACAAGAGCGGGACTATTCCCCTGCTTACACATGGAAAGAATTAGTTTTATAGAAAACTTGAGGTATTTTCTTTGTTGCTTTCTTTGCCTTATGCCCTTGCCCAGTACAGCGGTTTTGGAACTTCAGCCAATGCGTACAACTCTCTGGCCTTCCAGAAGATCTAGTCATGTTCCTATGCATTCCTCAGTTACTACCTATGTAATTCATCTTGGCTTGGAAGGGGATGTACTTCTACTGCACACTTCTTGCTGTCAATCCACTCTGGCATATAACCCACAAGGAAAATGCATGAGGTGAAGTTAAAGTTATTGGCCATTATCAAAGGTTTGACTGTATATTACTTTTAAAGAACATCAGAGCTAATTAAAAACATGGTATTGTAGAAAATTCAAAGGTAAGCTTAAAATTTATAAGGAACCCAGTCCTTTGAAAGTATGCAAATTATGAGTTAAAATAGCCAAGACAGTCAACTACTTTAACTCTGTCTCAGTAGAAATACCATCTTCTCCATCTTTGCATGTGCAAAATGGTCATTGCAGAACATTGTTTTTATAATTTGTTTCACATGTACATATCTGATAGTAAATATGATTGTTGGCAACATTAGGACTAGGCAGAAAACAGTTTTCCCATCTATGAAAATTTTCAAGAGTTCAAAAATTTTCCTGTTCCACATTGAGACAAAACCAAAATCTTGTGATATTTTTGCAGAAAAATTGATCTTGGTTTGGTCACATCCTGGACCCAAGAAACCGTCCTAAGGACAGCCTTGTCAAAACCAATCCTTTCCCTTGAAAAGTTTGGATTTTGGCAAATGCATTTTCTGATACCTTCCCCCCCCCCCCAAAAAAATGTTTAAAAAAAAATCCCCAATCATCTCTACCCAACACACTAATTTAAGCTCTTTTCATGCAAGTGCTCTAATTTCATGGTCCGAGCATATAGGATTTGGATGGAGACACACTTACTCTGTGTCTAATTATACTGGGATAATTGGCTGCTACATGGAAAAAACAGAGTCCAGTCCTGTTTGGTGCCAAGCAACCCTTGCGATTTACTGAGTGCCTTCAGCACTTCACTGTAATGAGCAGTGGGGAATGATTGCTTTCAGTATGCTACTTATCTACTCAGGAATTTGTAACATTCCTGTGTGTATACTGTGCATGACAATAAAGAAGGCTGTACAGCCATGCAACTACTGTAGATCTAAGAATCAGGCATTTTCGTTTTTGTGGTCACTGATAAAATTAAACTGTTTGATATGGATGCATGTGGTAATATGAACTGAAGGAGGCTACTGGATGTGGGAATAAGATAGCCCTGAGGCTGCTCTGACTTACACTGGAGGCTAAAGCTGCCCCCCAGCTGTGGGGAAAAGGGAGTAAAGAAGTGGTGTAAAGTTACAGTTGTCCTCTACCCCAGTGATTTGCAAATACAGTCTGGCCAGACTCAAGGATCAGGACCATTATGCTCTCCTGCAAGACTTATGCAGTCCATCACTCTTATATGTATTAGCTGCACACTTATTTGAAAATGCATTTCAGGAAATAACCCTAAAGAAAAAATCCCTAAACCTGATGTGTCAAGGATAATTAAAAATAAAGATGACGGCATATTAATCACCCATAATCCTGCCACCTTTCTGTGTTCTGATTGTCTCCACTAGGTCCAAGGAAAAATCCCTTCTGCTTCATGCCTCTGGATTCTGCATCTAACTGAAGATAACGGTGGTTACAGTGCCAAGTGCTAAGCATGAAATTGCAGGCCTTAAACACAACAAAACTGATATGCTGGCTCCCTAGGATACACAGACACATCTGCACCAAATCTCTTATTTGTTTATAAAGAACAGATTGTTTATAAATAAGGTGACTGACATTAATTACAGATGAATACCTGTAGATAAAAGGAGATTATTACTTGCATATCTGGTTGCTTACTGGAATGTTATACAGTGCTAGAGCTAATAAAAAGGCTTTAATAACTTTAAACCCAAGAAGTAATTTGAATGTGTTAGGTGGAAGAGATCTGAAATAGTTTGTTGCTGGACAGCTCTTCTATTGTCTCTCTGGATATATCTATTTTATGATTAAACATACACACACATATAAATAAAGTTACAGATTGAATCAAAGGATTATCAGAATTTTTCTTTTGACCTACAAGAAAGCAACTGTCAGTTCTTCATTATAATTAAATGTTATTTGCTATCCTGTGATTTGCAAATTAACTCTTTGACTGTATCATTTCTAAACAATGTGTTGGTAGATAAAGAATAGCATTTGGTTTTTTCCTAGTTGTTTCCTGCAGCATTTTACTAATGAGATACATAGCAAAATTATATCATTCATGCATTATTTAACAACATGCCGTCTGGAATTTCTATGGCTTGAGTTTAGATGACTCACAAGCTTGAAATCAGGGCAGCTCTAGGCAGTTTAGATTTCAGAACATAAAGCAACAGTGTACATATTTTTTCTTAGTCCATTATTTTCAATAGCTACTTGGGTTCTTTAGCTTTAGATATCTGGGGAATGTGAATATGCCCTTGATAATGATGGTGCCAGACAAACTAATCTAAATGTGATTGATTTTTTAACTTTATACTATATAACTCAGATGTATTCTTAAAATTTAGACACAAAAAGCATCAAATTGCCTAAAAAAAACCATGCTTTGCTAATTAACCAACATAGAAAACCATGATGCTGTGAGTGAATGTGATCATTAGCTCATTCACAAACATCAGAAATGCACACGTCTATGTAATGTTATGTACAAACAGCAAATCCACAAACAGCAGTGAATGTTTCTGTCACAAGCAGGGTTTACATTTTCCACCTTTCTGTTCTTTCCCTGATAGGTTTGCTCTCAGTGCAAACCTGAATGCTTTATCTAATAAACTAACTATGAAGGGCACATCTAAGTAAATGGTAAAATTAGACTCTCCCAGCTGGCGTTTTAAGTTTGGGATCTATCAAAGCTGATGCTAAAGCACAATGCATAATTCAGAGTAAGATCTCTCTGCATCATAATCACATTCTGAATGATTCATAAAGAAGCAGTATGGTGGCTAGATTAAGATTAGTGACATATTGAAGGAAGCCAAACAAAAACAAAAAACAAACCAGTAAAGGCTGTCCTTGATCTGTTCAGTACACATACATTTTAGGGCCATTTTTTTCTTGTTTCTCCATTAAAACACCTGGAAGGAGATTTCTAACCCATAACACTGATTTTTTGGAGATGCCTCTTTGCCACATCATTCTGTCTGGGAGACAGGGTTGGCAGCAGAGACAGGCAAGGCTACCAGTAACTGCCAAGGGCTAGAATCCACATAAAACTGGGCCAGGTTCTGCCATCTGTACTCACTCAAGTCCCTCAGCAGTTGGGCAGAACAACAGTTTGCGGTATTGTGTGTGCTGTCATTGGCTGGCCCTCCATGACTGACTGATCATACCTCTCCAGTGACTGTTAAACACTGAAGACAGCAATAATTTATGATAAACAGTGTGACTTACATCCCCCAATTTTTAGTCCTCTCAGTCTTATGCGACTGAGTAAAGATGGCCTTTCACCTTCACCCAATACGAGATGACATTATATAGACATATGTCTGCATTTCTGATACTTGCAAGTGAGTGAATAATCATACACAGTCAGCAACATTATTTCTGCATCAGATAATCAGCAAAGCCCTTGTGTTTATAGGCAATTTGATTTGGGTCTGTTGCCCAGCAGGGGAAGCCATTATATAGGTGAAGAACAGAGAATAGCCACTGAACATTTAAATCTAGAGATTGCAAACTTGACTACCCTAACTAATCTCAATTGCCACAATGGTGCATGGGAAAGAGGTGGTCTCTTAGACAACTAAGACCAAAACCAAACAAGCTTTTTATCTGTAAAGTCAACACAGAAGTAAAGAAGAAACCAGTGCAAACCCTGGAGAGCTATTATGATATGCTCCTTTGATCAGCACTACCTACCAAGTGAGCAGCTGCATTCTGCCCTACCTATAATTCTGGAGTGATCTTCAAAGGTAGAGTACATTCTGGCAAGCCAATCTAGAGGTCACAAAAAAGAATCAAAAAGTGTCACAGGAATATTTTTCCTTAGGAGTAAAAGATCTCAATAATTTTAACGTTTTTTTTAACATTTATTCTTAATGTTCATTTTATTTAATCCATTTTAGTCTGTTTTAATGTTTAGTGTAAGGTTGGAATGTTATAAACTGACTAGGTAGTTTAAAATATAGTTTGTTTTTCTTTATCAGTTTCTTAAGAAAATCATCCTTTCAACACTTCATTATTTTGTCCCACCAGCAAATACTTTGCTTTTATTATAATAAAAACTTTAGGGTCATGGTCTGCCTTTTGTTTATATAGTAAGGCACATACTATTGATCTGCTTCTGCTTAAGTTAGTTATTTTTCGATATGGCCCTATGCAGTTACGTGTTTCTATGGAGCCAGTATAATAGGGCTTTCATCTTTGACTGAGGCCACTGTCACAACTGTTATACAACTAATAAAAATTGATTTTATGTATGTGAAACAGAGCCCATGCAGTGATTGTAAATAAAAAAATCAATATGCCAAATAAAGAACCAACAGGATGGAGTATAGCCACAAAAAATATGTAAATGGTCGTACATTGTGAGACATGGAATCTGTAAACATGGGATAAGAGCAGGCTATAGACCCTAGAGCCAGAAGATCCCTAGAGTGCTGAAAATAAGCAAGGCTCAGAAACAATTAGAATGAAATATGCAAGTTAAATGAGATAAATTGCCATGTTACTACAAAGCTTATTGATGCACAGATCTTTAATATGCTCTCAGAATGTTAAAGACAAATAAAATAACTGGTTTTCCAACAGTATATTAAAAGTATCTGTTCTGTTCTCATGTGTCTGGCTCTCCTGTTAGAGGCAATGGGAATCTCATACAAGAATCCAAGTGGATAAATCGATCGGATTTTTTAAATTAAAATACGAGTGTAACTTTTCACTGAACACTGATAACTGGATAGATTCTACATTGTCCTACGTGCTTTTGTTGCCATAAAACAGAATAAAGCAGCCTCCCCAGCTAATTCTCCCAACAGGGTACATTCTTGAAGGCTAAAATTGGCCTGGCTGCTCTGAATTCCCTGCCAAGAGCTACTGCACAGGGGGCATATCGGGAGCAGGAAGGGTCTGTTGCAGACAGAGCACAGATTAGGACAGCAGTCAGGGATAAATGTGCTTTTACCTGTCTACCCTTGACCTCTTCCTTTCTGACCAGTCCCATGTCTCCAATTACCTCTCTGACATTTCTTCTCAACATCCAAATATTTTAAAGGGATCATCCAGTGGACAGGTAAAATTCAGCTGTCACTAACCCAGATGTAATTATCCCTATATGCAGGAAAAAGCAAAGAATGTGGTTTAATTAGGCCACAACTTAACTCATCTGGGAACTAACCAGCAATAACTCATACAGCACAGATCACCATTCCCTCTTTAATTGTTTTCAATGATGGAGTCCCCCTTCACTCTTCCACAGCTGATTCCAACCCATTGCTGGTAACCCCACCCTCTCCTCATATGAGGATTAAGGAGGTGAAAGGGGAAGAAGGGTTGTTTCCTTATTGTACCAGACAATAGGAGTCCTAGCCCCATTCCCCTACTTCTTTAGGCGAAGCCTTCCCCTAAATCCACTTCCAACCTCTTTGTAACAAGTACCTGTACTGGACATCTGCCACAAGGAGGCACCAGCAAAAAGCTTGGCTGTCCCCACTCCACTCCACACCCCCACCTCTACTTCAGCTGATTCCCAGATAGAGGGGCCTATTAAAAAACATAAGCCAAAAATAGGTACTCTCCCCAGTCACAGAGCTGTACCCCATCATCCCTGAATTTTTGGTGGGTAATTACTCTAATGAATGGACCCAATTCTGCTCTCAATAACACAGATGAAATTGTCATTCATTGGAAAATGCATGTGTGTAAGTCAGAGTAGATGTACTTGTGGTGCATTAATGTACCGATCTTGATGGTATCTAGTAGGTAAAAATGGAGCATCTCATCTTTCACCAGAACTTTGTGCTCTTCCTTTCTCCCTCACCATTCATTATCTTCCATTTCTACCTCAGTGTCATCTTCAGCTCCTCTCTGGCCTTACCTTCCCCTCACAGCCAGATTCATTGAAACTATTGCTTCTCCTTTACACATTTCTGAAATCCACCTTTTCCTCCCTGTTACAGTGGGTAAATTTCTGGTATGTGACTTGATTAATGCTCACCTTGACATCCTAACCTCTCCCTTTCCGCCTCTGCCTCTCATTGTCCAGCTTATGCAAAACATTGCAGCTAACGCTATCTTCCTCTCCCTTCATTCCGAATGTATCACCACCTCCTCTTCAGATCCCTTTACTGCCTTCTCCCCTCAAGTGGTGATTCCCCATTCTTACCTTTTAGGCTCTGCACAATGGAACTACACTATATAAAACTAGCATAAGGCTATGTCTACATATAGCCTATATCGGCAAATTTATGTTGCTCAGGGGTGTGAATATTCCACCCCGAGCGATGTAAGTTCACTGATATAAGTGCTTCTGTGCACAGTGCTATGTTGGCGGGAGAGCTTCTCCCACCAACATAGCTTTCTGCCACTCACAGAGGTGTTTTTCTCTCTGTGAGTTCTCTCCTGTCGGCCTAGTGTCTTCACAGAGCTCTGCAGCAGTGCAGCTGTATCAGTACAGCTGTGCCACTGCAGCGCTATATTTATAGAGACATACCCTAAATGAAATACCATAATCAGTCCTCTCACTATGGTAGAGATTGCACCATAGCATAGGTAGCTCTAGCAATGTTGTGCTTAACAAAAAAAAGCCTCTATACACCTGTGAAGATGTGTGTGTGCTTTAAATGTGAAGAGAAAACAGGCAGAAGAGAGTAAGAAGTGTCTAGGCAGTAGCTCTGCAGTGAATGAGAGAAAAAAAAAGACCAGACAAACTACTTTCTTCACTTCCAGGGAAGTTGACCTAAGTTACGCTATTCGAGCTACTTCAATAATGTAGTTGGAGTCGACCTAGCTTAGGTCAACTTACCCCAGTGTCTTCACTGTGCTGCGTCAACGGGAGATGCTCTTCAGTTGACTTACCTTAATCTTCTCTGGGAGCTGAACTACTGGGATCAACCAGAGAGCGCTCTTCTGTCTATTTAGCGGGTCTTCACTAGACCCACTAAATTGCCACCTGCTGCATTGATTGCAGCAGTGTTGATCTCCCTGGTTGTGAAGACAAGCCCAAAGCCTTGGCAACAATACTGTTTTCCTTAATCTAACAGAGTTACTTGATCAAGTAACAGAAAAAAGTGATCCTTTCTGTGATATTTTACCATTATCATGACATCTGGAGCAATCTGTCTCTTCTTTTGGGCCAAGTGACATTCCTAACTTTTAAATTCCTCCTTAAAACTCATCACAAATTCTATTATTTTCTATTTTGATTCATGCCATGCCCCTCACCTGGTAACTCAGCATCTCTCCTCTTCAGCTCTGCCTGCTTCTACTCTCTATGCATGATCATTGATAGTCTTTGTATCTGTCTAATTTAGAGTATAGATTCCTGCAAGAAGCTGTGTCCTTCTACCTGTTTGTAAAGCACTACAGCCACCTCTAGTGCTACATATATATTATCAATAATAATTAAATACTGAGCTCTTTAATTTTTTTTTAGCACTGTAAGTGTTTCAGGTCATAATATGACTACATCCATTCCACAATGCCTAATCCTGACTGTATAAGAAATGAATAAATACAAACATTATCTGAAGGCATTTCCAGCTGAAAATGATTAAAAACACTGGACTAAAATCTTCTGGCTTTAGGTTTGGAGCTATGCTTCTTAAAGTATATCTCCTGTTCTAGCAAACCTCTTGTCTTTCTTTGGTCACATATGAACATATTCATGAAACACCACCTGCTCGGTAAAGTGGTCTTTCTTTTATCAGATGCAGAAACTGGATTTTTTTCAGCAGTCAAGAATTATGCCCCGTTTGTGAAGTATTTTGTTGAAAGTGGCTCCTTGGATTTCTAAGAGACATTGATTTTGCTTTCCATTTCTGATTTATGTGAACAAGGTTTTGATTGCTTTTGAGTTATTCTTGTTACTTTAGGGCTATATCTTGCCATGGACTTTTAAACATATCTCACCATTGATTTTAATGGACAGTTTTGTTTTTAAACGATGGTATAATATGGCCAAACTCTCTCGTTCTCTCTCTCTCTCTCTCTAGATTTTGTGATAAAACCGTTAAGCCAATTTATTGCTTTGTTGGTGTCAGCCCAGTCCTGTATACTGGACAGACCCCCAGGTAGAAAAAAAAATTTGTTCGGTCACTAATGCTGAACCACACTGAAGCCCGGGAAGCAACCCTCTGCCCTATGTTTGAGTCAGGACTTTTTAAAGCAGCTGGTTACTGTAGAATATGAGGAGAGCAGTGGATGTATCCTGTTGTTCCCTTGCAATATTCGGTTTGGGCCACAGGATCCTGTGCTGTGCATAGTCTCAGGCTTTGCTCTGTTTGTGGAAAACATCTCAACTTTGCCTCTTCAACATTCCCTTCACAGCATTTGCCTTGCTCACAGAAGAGTTGAGTCCCACTTTCATACTTTACTGCCTGATCCAGCAGAAAAAATAGCTTTCACTGTGTTTAGGCTTTCTGCAGATATGTAAGGTGGTTCAAGACTTCAGTCTGGCCAGATTGAGAAGTACTTTGTTGTGGCATTATCATTGTGCACATTTGGGAAACAAAGGAAAACTACTATAATAAGAAAAATTACTTATTACATCAAAGGACAGTTGGAAAATCCAGTTGATCAAATTTCCATTCTACTTAAGTATATGGCCCAGAAGGAAAGACAAAAGAAGAGATCACTTGGAGCCCATAAAGAATGCATATCCATGAGCTTGTCTACATCCCGCACCCTCCGTCATCTGTCTGTGTATCTGTACACATTGCTGTGAATTCACTTATGGGACTGAAAGACTTTTTGCCACTTTAAAACTGTGAACTTTTTTTTTAAATTTACTCGAGTGAATTACATATATAGCATGGATTACAAATGCAAAAAGATTTATTTCCACACTGCAATTTTCATAGGGAAGGATTTTCTTACAAAGCTTTCCAGATTAGGATTCTTTGCTTTATACAGCAAGTGACCATTAAATATTTAGAATTGGAAGAATATTTTCCTGTGCTGGTCTCATACACTGGTCTGCCTTTGTATCTTAGTTTTGACCAACAGTACAACTTCCTTTAGACATGGGCAATTGTCTTCAAAGACTTCTGATTAAATTAACAAACACAACCATCTGGTGATCTAGGACAGTCTCTCTCCTCTCCTCCCCCCCCTTGTCCCACCCTTCTTTCTTCTTCTGTTGTTGATGGAAGATTTTCCTTAATATTCAATAAACGGTTGTAACTTTAGCACCCTCGTGGCCAAGTCTACTGGCAGCTCCAGCCAAGAGAAAGCGCGTGCAGGAATGCAACAGGGAAAGTCCTTTCTACCCCAGGGGCACCTGTTCCAAACTCCCTGGAGTGAACACACACTCACCGGTATAGTACAATGAATATAGGAAAGGGAAGTATTTACTTACAGAGGGATAAATGAAGAAAAAACAACAGGGGGAAAATACAGGGATCATTAAAGCAAGGTTACATCCAACATGAGACCCCATAGGCCCAGTGATACCACTGTCTGAAAGGGCAGACACCGAGCAATGCATCTACCCTCAGAGTTCAGGAATCCTGGGCAGAGTTCCAGACCGTGAGTCTTAGGTGCTCCTAGTCTTCTTTGGAGCCAGTGAACTTCCCCCCACAAACGCCTCCAGTGCCTTATTCTGCCACTCTCTGCAAACCCACATAGAGTGACAATAGGGTTGCCAACTTTCTAATTGCACAAAACCGAACACCCTAATCCCCCCCCGCCCCATCCCTTCCCCAAGGCCAGGCCCTCTACTCTGCCCCTTCCCCAAGGCCCTGACCCCTGCTCACTACATTCCCCCTCCCTCAGTGGCTTGCTCTCCCACACCCTCACTCACTTTCACTGAGCTGGGGTACGGGAGAGGGTGAGGACTCTACCTAGGGCTGCAAGCTCTGGGTTGGGGTGAGAAATGGGGGTTCAGGGTGCAGGAGGGGACTCAGGGCTGGGGGACAGGGTTGGGGTGCGGGAGAGGGTTAGGGTGAGGGCTCTAGCTGAGGGTGTGGCCAGGTAGGGTGCTGCAGGTTGAGGCGGGGGTAGGGGTGTGGGAGATGGTATGGGCTTTGGGCTGCAGGCTCTGGGGTGGGGCTGTGGATGAGGGGTTTGGGGAGTCAGAGGGAGTTCCAGGCTGGGGGATGGGGCCAAGGAATTCAGATTGTGGGAGGGGGCTCTGGGTTGGGGTGCAGGGGCTGAGGGCTCCAGCTGGGGGTGCAGGCTCTGGGGTGGGGCATGGGATGAGGGGTTTAGGGTTCAGGAGGGGGTTCTGAGTTGGGGAGGCTCAAGGCTGGGGCAGGGGGTTGGGACTCAGGGTTGGGGTGGGGGCTTACCTCGGGTAGCTCCCGGTCAGTGGTGCAGTGGCAGGGCTAAGACAAGCTTCCTGCCTGTCCTGACTCCACGCTGTGCCCCAGAAGTGGCCAGCAGGTCCGGCTTCTCCTAGGCGGAGGCAGGGCAGGCCGCAGCTCTGCGTGCTATTCTAGTCTGCAGGCACTGCCCCCACAGCTCCCATTGGCCGTGGTTCCCAGCCAATGGGAGTGTGGAGCTGGTGCTCAGGGCGGGGGCAGCATGCGGAGCCCCATGGCCCACCTGTCTAGGAACTGGACCTGCTGGCCACTTCTGGAGTGCAGTGCGGTGCCAGGACAGGTAGGGACTAGCCTGCCTGAGCTCATCAGCACCACTGACCACATTTCTAATGGCCCGATCAGAAGTACTGACCAGAGCTGCCAGGGTCCCTTTTCGACTCGGTGTTGTAGTCAAAAAACAGACATCTGGTCACCCTAAGTGACAATCTCCCCATTTAGCTAACTACAGCCTCCTTCCTCATTCCCAATGCAAGGTCACAAGCCCCAGTACTCAGGGCCCCATGCAGCTCTAGGCAACAGTAATACTGGGTCCAACTTCGGTTTGTTCTTCTCAGGTGATTCCTCCTGGCTTAGGGTTACTATATTTGAACATTCAAAAAAGAGGACACTCCACAGGGGGGATTTGCTCATGCTCCCCGGCCCTGCCCCAACTCCACCCCTTCCCCAAAGTCCCCGTCCCAACTCCACCCCCTCCCTGCCCCATTGGACCCCTTCCCCAAATCCATGCCCCAGCCCTGCCTCCTCCCCTGAGCGCACCACGTTCCCCCTCCTCCCCCCTCTCTCCCAGCTGCGCAAAACAGCTGTTTCACGGCGTAAGCACTGGGAGCTAGGGAGGAAAAGCGGACACTCTCTCGAGTGATCAGCATTCACTTTCTTTCTCGAATGATCAACATTCACTTTCTTTCTTGAATGATGTTCTCTGGCAAAAAATAATAATGGCAAAATCCTGTATGTTTTTAGATATTTAAAAATTCCTCCCAGATGGCGATTTAAGAAACAAAAAGACGGACGTGTCTGGGAAAATACGGATGTATGGTAACCCTATCCTGGCTCATGTCCTGGGGTGCCCACATGCAGCTGCTCTGTTCCTCCCAGACTTCAGGCTGATTCTTTGTTGTTTCACTGTGTCAGATCCTATTCACAGTAGGCCCTCTTGTCTGGAGTTTGCGACACACACCCTGTTGCTCTCCCTCTCCATGCTCCTGGAACAACCAGCACTACTTCTTCCTGGAATAATCATCATTTCCTCTGCCTCAGGACAAAATTTTAAAAGGGTCATGCTCTCTAAACCCCAAAGGGGTTACACAGTATATAAATGCATGAATTCAAAGTACAAGTAAAATGTATATTAACAAAACTTAAGTATTTAATCCAAATTATTATATGAAGTACAAAACTGAGTACTCAGCCCCCTCCACACATACAAGGAAGTTAAGAGTATATTTGGATCTAACTTAATTTAGCATCTAAACCAAATTCCCACATCATTGCAACCATAAGACAATTCATTAATATCCATTCTGCAAGACATGTTGATACGAGAAATTTTGAGCTGCTCTATTCTGTTTCCTAAGCACAGCACAGAAAACATTGCTTTGCCACCACTGACTGAAAATAGGGGAAGAACTAAAATAAATTGAACTAAATTGGTAAGAAATAGGTGGCAACAGCAGACCTTAACATTAAGATACATAAATTAACAAGTGTATAATATTAAAAGGGATGAGGTAATTATTTACAGTTTAATAGGTTGGTAATTTGGTATGTGTAAAATGTTGGCACTCAGCCAAGGAGAGTGAGCTGACACTTTCAGTTTAGCCTAGAGCTAGTATAGTTGGCAAGCAGACAAGTATGGACTAAGGTCAGGTAAAGGTCACTCCAATACCGCACAGTGGGGTCAGTCAGGCATGCTTACTCCAAAACTAAGTGAGGGGGCCCAGACCATAATACTAAGACTTGTGTTATAGCTGCTTGGATAGCTGGATTTAGCAGTCGTGACTGGACTATTAGTATGGACCAAGCAGAGAGGGTTTAAAGGTGATTCGAAGATAGAGTATGCTAATATCAGGATTAGGAAACAAGCCAATCTGAATGGGTCTAGTGGCTGGTAAAACTGAATAAAATGTAGGCAGTCAGAAAGCAAAAGTCAGTCAAGATAGGGAGCCAGGAGAAGATCCGATCAGAAGAAAGAAACCTAAAAGAGCGAAGAAAAGCAAAGAAGAAGACCTGAAAGAAGAAGCAGTGGCTGCAGCAGCTGAGGTATCAGTGACAGAACAGAAGGAACCTTCGATAGAGCAGCCGGAGAGAAGAGTACGTAGAGTAAGCATGCTAGCTCTAGTGTAAAATATAGATAAAAATAGGGATTAATGAGTATGAGTCTGTATGTCTGGGTTAATAAAGATGTGTGTTTGTGTTATGAATGTTACATCGTTCTATATGTATAAAGTTTAAGGTTTAAGATTGCTGTCAGCGACTTCAGGCAACATGTCACCACATGCAGAACACAGCCATTTAATATTCCTCTAACTATATGTTTATGGTTTGGGTACGTTTAACCTGTACTCAAGGATTGTGCTTATGGACAAGGACTTACATTAGTTTTGATTTATGTTTAGATTGTTACTAGGGCTGTCAAGCAATTAAAAAAAGTAATTGCGATTAATAGCACTATTAAAAAAATTATCGTGATTAATCACATGATTAATTGTGCTGTTAAACAACAATAGAATACCATTTATTTTAAATATTTTTGGATGTTTACTACATTTTCAAATATATTAATTTCAATTACAACACAGAATACAAAGTGTACAGTGCTCACTTTATATTTATTTTTATTACAAATATTTACACGGTAAAAAACAAAAAAAATGTATTTTTCAGTTCACCTCATACAAGTACTGTAGTGCAATCTCTTTACCATGAAAGTGAACTTACAAATGTAGAATTATGTACAAAAAACCTGCATTCAAAAATAAAACAGTGTAAAACTTTAGAGCCTACAAGTCCACTCAGTCCTACTTCTTGGTCAGCCAATTACTCAGACAAACAAGGTTGGTTACAATTTGCAGGAGATAATGCTGCCTGCTTCTTGTTTTTACAATGTCACCTGAAAGTGAGAACAGGCATTCCAATGGCACTGTTGTAGTTGGCATTGCAAGATATTTACGTGCCAGATGCGCTAAAGATTCATATGTCCCTTCATGCTTTAACCACCATTCCAGAGGACATGCTTCCATGCTTATAATGGGTTCTGCTTGATAACAGTCCAAAGCAGTATAGAGTGATGCATGTTCATTTTCATTATCTGAGTCAGATGCTACCACGAGAAGGTTCATTTTCTTTTTTGATGGTTTGGGTTCTGTAGTTTCCACATCAAAGTGTTTCTCTTTTAAGACTTCTAAAAGCATGCTCCACACCTCGTCCCTCTCAGATTTTGGCTGGCACTTCAGATTCTTAAACCTTGGTTTAAATGCTGTAGCTATTTTAGAAATCTCACATCGGTATCTTCTTTGCATTTTGTCAAATCTGCTGTGAAAGAACATGTGCTGGGTCATCATCCGAGACTGCTATAACATGAAATATATGCAGAATGTGGGTAAAACAGAGCAGAAGACATACAAGTCTCCCCCCAAGGAGTACAGTCACAAATTTAATTGACGTATTTTTTTTAAATGATCATCATCAGCATGGAAGCATGTCCTCTGGAATGGTGTCCAAAGCATGAAAGAGCATACAAATGTTTAGCATATCTGGCAAGTAAATACCTTGTAACACCAGCTACAAAAGTGCCATGTGAACAGCTGTTCTCACTTTCAGGTAACATTGTAAATAAGAAGCATGCAGCAGTATCTCCCATCAATGCAAGCAAACTTGTTTGTCTTAGTGAATGTCAGAATAAGTAGCAGGACTCAGTGGACTTGTAGGCTCTAAAGTTTTACATTGTTTTGTTTTTGAGTGCAGTTATGTAACCAAAAAAATCTGCATTTTTAAGTTACACTTCCATGATAAAGATTGCACTACAGTAGTTGTATGAGGTAAATTGAAAAATACTATTTCTTTTGTTTATCACTTTTACAGTGCATATATTTATAATAAAAAAATAATATAAAGTGAGCACTGTGCACTTTGTATTCTGTTTTGTAATTGAAAATGTAGAAAAACATTCAAAAATATTTAATACATTTCAATTGGTATTCTATTATTATAAGTGCAATTAATCATAATTAATTTTTTTAATTGTGATTAATTTTTTTGTTAATTGTGTGAATTAACTGATTGACTGCCTTAATTGTTACACTAAATAAAGAAAATGTCTGAGGGTCAATCAGTTATATCAGAGGGCTGTATCCGTGTGCTCCCAAGGGTAACAGGTCTAAGCTGTACTTGGAAGTTTTTCCTAAAAGTGTTTCCTACAAACCCCTTGCAATTTCTCTAGGGCAGGCCCCCTTTCACCTTACAAAAATAGATAAATGAGTCAACTGAAGGGAACCTATGGTAAACCCAGGAAGAGATAATAGGTGAGCTATTGTGGGGGGGTCTGTTTTGGGGGTAACAATACTATAAGACAACCTGAAATGATTCCATGTATGCAATTTAATCCTTAATATATTGAAGGCCTAATTTGCTTCTCACATACAGTGGTGTAAATCAAGAGAACCTCTATTGAAGCTAATGCAGTTACACTGGTATAAAATCAATGTAAAAGGAGAATCAAGCTCACAGTATTATCAAGATTATTGAGCTGTAGAAAGAACTAGTCTCAGAGAGCTAACCTAAGACTCTTTGATGACAGAGGGTATTTTCTGGAAATACTTTAAAAGAAAATTATTCCTCTGATATTTTAGGCTTTTCCCATATTGATACACGCTCTTACTTTTATTAGAAGGGTCAGACATTCAGGAATGTCTCCTCCCAGCTCCCAATATAGAGATCAGTGAAGAAACTGTAAAGAATTGTAATGTATTATCACATTTTGGTTCTCGGAAGAGATGGTCAATCAATGACAAGTGACCAAAGATGACACTCAAGCAATCCAGTATACCTCAGCTGATCTTTATAGTGAAGACAAAACACAGCATGCAGGCCCGTGTGAGATGGATATCAACTGGAGACAGACTGAGGCCCAGTAGGGGCATCAGCAGCACTTTTGCTGACCTTAACAATTTAAAAGCAAATAAGATTGCTAAAATAAGAACTGGTAAGACTTGTGTGGCAAATTATTTTTGCTTTGTAGTCTTATCCAATGGCAGTTTTTAATAATCTGAATGTTTAATTCAATATACATTTAAATTAAAGCAATTTCTCACCCATAATAAGAAACAGTTTCTGTCTCTTAACTTAAGTTATTCACTTTGCTGTTGGGGTGACAGAAGGATATGATGGGTAACAGCTGTCATGGAGGTTGTGCAGTTGGAGTTACTGCAATTAGATAATTGCTATGCAGATTGAAGCAACTCTTAAACCGCTGTCAACATATAAAATGTGTGGGTGCTATAGTATTTGGTCCTCTAGCAAATGTCTGGAACAGACTGCACTTCTTTTAGGTAATGATAGCCAAGCATATGATACCAGGATATTTTTGAGACGATTATAGGAGAAATCACTTTTATAATGGGAACCATAGGATAATAGGAATGGTAAGGCTATATCCCCACTTATTCTCTAAATAGAGTCAATGATGCAATAGAAATCTACCTAATCTAGCTGCATTACAAAAGCACCTATCACTGTACTATATGGCTTCTAGGGTGGAGATAAATCATTTGCTTCACTTACTCCTCCCGATAAATAGTGAATCATGCAGTATTGTCACTGAGCTTAGAATAAACCAGTTATGTCCCATTCTAGCTAAACAGAGAAAGGAGGCATAGGATCTTACCTATCCACAAGAAGAAATAAAATACAGATCTTTTACTTTCAAAGGAAACTAGAGTTAAATAAGTCAGAAAAAAGGACAGCATTTGGCAGCACTGGGGAAAGATGCACATTGCATGGCCAACATGAACCTCAGGGCCATCAGATATTAGTTGAGTGAGCCACAAAATTAGAAGCAGAAGGTAGTACATTAGGCAGAGTCTCTAGGCAGTTCAGAAAGGGTGTGCATATCAAAATGGCTAATTGGAGTTGGAGGAGACAAGAAAATCCCATGCTTGAAAGCCTGGAGTAACAGAGTGAATAAAATGGACTTTATAGTGAAATGTAAGAATACATTCACTCAGCAAAAACACCAACCAAATAAAAAATACCTGCAAATTAACACACCTTGCAGTCTGCTAGGAAGATGGGAGAATGAATGAGCATTGATGCCTATGAATTCACGCTTCTGAGGTGGAAACCCCAGCAAAGCACTGAACAGGCCTTCTATTCATATTTTCCTGTTTAAAATATACTAGACCAGATCTTCAGCTGGTAAAAATTACTTTGACTTTAATAAAGCTACACCAGTTTATGCCTGCTGAGGATCTGGACCACTGGATGTACTGTATATCCTATTCCTAACATCCACTTGTTTGTGAAATGAATACTTCACCTTAGATATCTTATCCTCCTGCTGGTACAATACCATCATAGTTGGTAATGGTGCTACGTTGAGTGTATTGTACATTATTGAACTATGTAACCAAGCTTATGTTTGCCTCCAATCATCCATTATTCAAAACTGGTCCGCAAAAGTTTTACTGCTCCCCTTCCTTCATTTAGTATTCCTCCAGCTTCTGTCACAGCAAGCATAACTAAATTGACCCAATAAAGGCAGCAGAGGTCTAAAACCTAAACCATTCCCTATTGATAGCTCTTCATTCCCACAAGTACAGTCTGTAATTTCAAACAGCTGTCTATCCTTTCCCATGTCCTATATGTGTCACTGTTTGAATGGAGAATGTCAAATGCTATCATTTGGCCACCATTTTATCCTCTATTAATTTGAAGGGAATATTAACTGGATTCTTATTTCCCATAAATAAAAAATAAGGACAATAACCACAATACAAAAATAATGTGAATCATAGTAAAGCAGAATATGCTATTATTCCTATAGCGAGGCTGATGTCATCAGTGGTGATGGGGAACAAAAAAAGGTAGAAAACAAAATGATTCCACTTAATATTAGCTCCATTAGCAGTACAGGAACCAGTTAATGCTCCCCAAGACAGCTATGCCTGTGGACAGAAGGGACACCTGAAAGAGCATACTCTCCCTTAGGTTCCCTCCTTTCTCTCTCTCTAAGCTCAGAGACTGACTGCAGGTTTCCACATTGCAGCCCTTTCTACCTTCTCTTCTGGCCTCAAACCAGCCCCACCTGCTCCTGCTCAGCTGGACTCCAGCCTCAGTTAGGGATTGCTCATCAAACCTAATTCTCCCTCGGGTGTGACTTACCAGGTTAATGGCCTCTTCTGAGCCACATTAACCCTTTCAGGCTACTGGTGGAGCGAAACACTCCATCACATGTAGCAGCAGGTGTCCATGTTCAGAGTGACATGAGTTGCTGTATTGGTCAGCTGCCCATGCCTTCTGTTGGTGTTTGTCCCATCCAGAATTGCTGTCCATGTGACTTTATTTTCCTGGTAGGCCTTTAAATAGTTTCTTGGCACTCTTGACAGGTACTTCTGCTTTGCCATTAGTTTTGGCTGTGATGCAGAGAAGATGTGATATATTCAAATTCTGCTCATGCTGCAAACTATGCAAATTCTTCATGGGAAATATGAGTCCATTAGCTTTAAGAGTCGTTGGAATCCATGCCAGGAAAACTAAGCTTACAGCATTCAATTATGTAGTCTAACTGTTGTATGCAAGGGATTTATTTCCCAATAATCTGAATAGTAATCAACCATCATAAGATGTACTTTATTTCCTTGTCTATGTAAGTCCATGCCTAGCTTTCTCTGTGGTTGATCAGGTATTTCATGCATCTTGATTGGTTCCATTTGTTGATTTGCTAAGAATTCATTGCAGATATTGTACACTCATGCTGTATCAGTGGGGGGGGGGGGGCAAGATGCCCTATTATTGATCAAAACAGGGTTTTTTGTATTAATTTTTCAGTACATCAGAGTGAAAAAATGATCTCTTTACTCAACTAGTTACTAATGACTAGGTTGCCTGAGCCCTCGGCTTGCCTGCATTTTGAGAGATTTCCATCTTGATGAGAATGGGAAAATGTAACAAGCAGAAGGATCCCAACCTCAGCCCAGCACTGATATTTTTCCAAGATGATCTCTCCATGTATTACAGAAAAACTTCATAGCACACTTTCTGTAGCAGAACTTCCAGGAAGACCTTGTAAAATTCAGGTAGGCTAACTAGATTTGTTCAGATTACATACTCAGAAAGGGCTATGTCAGCTGACAGCAAGGGCTCAACAGAAAGTGAGCATATAGCTAAAATCAGAATGCACATAGACCTAGTTTAAATGGCTATTTAATCCTTTCTTAAATTAGTGAATCCAATAGCTTTTTAGCACTGTTTAAAGGACATCTGTGGTTCCTAGTTAACTTGGACAGCTGACAGCCAGATGGGACTCCTTTTTCAGATAAGAAAGTATTAGTATCTTTTCCTAGCACTCAGTAGTTTTGATATGTGTATAATCAGCATGATGATCAGCAGAGGATGCATTTAAATGAACAGCAGTGAATGCTGTTCTAGTATATAAGTCATGCTATATTTATGTGCTTTGCTTTTTCTATTTTATGCAGAATCCCCATCTCACATTTTATTGGCTTCTAGTTCTGAATCTAAAGGGATAACGCTGGATATCTTAACTGAATATAATCTACTTAAAACGTATTTCAAGTGCACAGATTTAATATCCATGAGGAGTACTCAGGATGGAGAATCTTCTGTTTACTACAGACATACACAGCACAGGTAGAAGCTGTGAAAATGTCAACTGTCACACCAAAGTGCCTGCAAGTGACTGAAAGAGTAGTTTAGGACTCTAAGCCAATTCAGTATTTGGTGTTTCTACTGTCAAGAAAGGTGTCATGTGTGATGGGGTTTTATGATATGACACATCCACAGAAGAAGCCTGAGCCAATTAGTTCATTTCACACAGGCCATTGAAGTAGCATAGGTTCAGAACAATCATTGCATTATACAACACTAATCACTATCAACAGGATTTGACTTGCTGACTTACTATAACTAGTCCCTGGGGCTATCAATGCCAGTAATGTTTTTAAAATCTTGACAGTATATAAAGTATTGTTGCATACACAAAAAAAATACTATGATAAAAGAACACTAAAGGTTCTCTCTCCAGTCCCAGCCAGGCCTGGGAAGCATAAGAATGAAAAAATGAAAAGTCATGTTAGGCATAGGGTCTCTGTACACTTTGTCTGGGGTCACTGTTGTGATGGGTTGGATCACAGAACCCCCTTTGGGACTGCCACCTGATGTGCTGAGACTACCTCTGAGCCTGTTTTCCCTGGCGGCTTGGGACTTCAGGCCCTGCCTGGTTGAGCCAGACACACTAGCCTGCTACAAACACAGACCTAGTCTGAACAACGTCCCCCAAAAGCTGAAGGCTTAACTGAAAACAGCTTAAGAAGTGTTCCTGACTCCTACACTCAGGCATCTAACTCCAATGGGGTCCAAACCCTAAATAAATCCATTTTACCCTGTATAAAGTTTATACAGGATAAACTCATAAGTTGTTTGCCCTCTATAATGCTGATAGAGAGAGATGCACAGCTGTTTGCAACCCCATCCGAGGTATTAATACATACTCTGGGTTATTAATAAGTAAAAAGTGATTTTATTAAATACAAAAAGTAGGATTTAAGTGGTTCCAAGTGGTAACAGAACAGAACAAAGTGAAATTACCAAGCAAAATAAAATAAAACACACAAGTCTAAGCCTAATACAGTAAGAAAATGATTACAGATGAAATCTCACCCTCAGAGATGGTCCATTAAACTTATTTTACAGACTAGCCTCCTTCTAGTCTGGGTCCCTGTGGTTACTTTCCTTTGTTCCAGTTCTTTCAGGTATCCTTTGGGGGTGGAGAGGTCATCTCTTGAGCCAGCTGAAGATAAAATAGAGGGGTCTCCCAGGACTTTATATAGTTCCTCTCTTGTGGGTGGACACCCCGTCCCTCTCCCTGTGTAGAATTCCAGCTACAAGATGGAGTTTTGGAGTCACACAAGCAGTCACATGTCCATGCATGACTCAGAACTTTACAGGTGGCAGTCATTGTTCACATGCTACCTTGAACATCCCCAGGTAGACTTCTCATGTGGATTGGAGTTTTCCAAGGTCATTGTCTGTTAAGTGTTTCTTGATTGGGCATTTAACTTGCAAATTCCTTCTTAAGAAGCTGACCAAATGCTTACTAACGGCTACTTAAAATCAAACAAGTACACAGCCAATATTCATAACTTTCAATACAAAAATGATACGTAAAATAGATGAATATATTCAGTAGATCATAACCTTTGCAGAGGATATGTTACAGGCATATGTAGCATAAAACCAGATTTCAGTTATGTCATATATACAATTCATAAGCATATTCCATAAAGCATTATGGGGTGTAACGTCACAACTGCTCTGCCGCAGTTTCTCTTTTTTTGATCAAACACCACATCGTTGGTGTTTCAAATGAAACTCTCCTTTTTCTAAAGTCTGATTTATTAATATAATTTAAAAAAAAATCACCCTCCATACATGATCCAGGCTTCCAAGTTCCTTTTTTAGTCATCTCTCAAAACTTCCACAGTTAACCTTGTACCATAGCTTTTCTGCAGAAAGAGCCACCTACTAATCTTACTCTCATGCATCTCAGGTATTATCATCCCAAGCATTCAAAACCAGACCCAAAAGCATGTAAAAGTAAAGGTATAATGTTAGAACTGTAAAAGAAAAAGGCCCAAATTCAGAAGTTATCTGTAAGGAGAGCTGTTGAGTTAAGTGAGAGTCAGGTATAAGATATCTACGTGCAGTAACTTGCATGCTGGGAGGTCAGAAGAAGGTGCAAGTTACACCATCTTAGACTCAGTTGGATTCCTCAATAGACATCTCTGAATCTGGCCTAAAATTTAATACAAATAAATACGCATAACTAAATTCAAGGATTGAAGTCTGGGATGAAGATCAAGACTTATCATGCTCAAATGTTCAGGTGGTGTACATGAATATTAAAGCATTCATGTAAATAATAGCTCAAAAATCTAAGTTTGGGAATGAGTTCCATTTAAAATACATTAGTGGCCCAGGGAAAGCTTAAAATATTCATGAAAGAAGTGGTTAAAAGTGCAAAGTCCAGAACAGCATCTGACTGATGCTCAGATACATTTATCCCTACTCCCCATATTAATAATCTGAAGCAAAAAATTCCTCCTGAAATTTCTTATAAAATTAAAGCAGGCTGTTTTAGTTCCATAAAGTTGGTTCAGTGGAAATGGCTGTCCAGGGAAGACTTGACAACTCTGCCAAAATTACTGTATTCAAATAAGATAGACAGAGAACATAATCCAACCTAGAGCTCCAGTGAAATCAATGCAGCAGCAAAATGATTCTTCTAGGTGAAATTAAACCAGTAATCAGTGCACAGGGCAAAAAAAGCAACAGAAAAATCCAACAAAGAATAATCGTCTCAGATCTGATCATAGTCCTCCGCACATCCATATGTGTATGGAAGTGATCAGGAGTGCACAAGGAACATCAGGAGTCTAGGAGAAAGAGTATTAAAATGTTTGACTTCCAGTCTGTCCATGTGGATAGCTGATCCAAAGACTCATGTTCTCTATGCAAACTTTTTTGTTCAATCTCTGAACCAGTTAATTGCTACTGTTTACTTGAACCCTGATCCAAAGAGGACTTATGCACTTGGAAAATCACAGGACCAACACTGCAATCCATAATGCTGAATTAGGACCCTAGGCTCCTAATGTAATGCATGGGACGTGTGGGAGACAGATACCTTAGAATAGATCCACAGACACCCATGTCATAAGGCTGGAAGCGACCTAGGCTAGTCAGTGGGAGATGCTGATGAAGGGTGCATGCTAAGCCTCTCACAGAGATAGAGGACCTATATCCTGGCTGCAGGGAGGTGACCATCTCTGCTAGTGAACCAAGAACAGGGGAAGATTGGGCTCCTGCAAATAAATCACATACAGAGCCTGATTTTGTAGGCACACTCAGAGGCTGCCTACCTTCACATGCAGCACTTCACCACAGCTTCTGTCTTATAAGCTTTAGCAAGTTTTAGAGTATTCACCCAGAATGTGGGAGACTACTAGTTCAGGACACCTTCTTCCTGATGAGAAGAAGGGATTTTGAGCAAGGATCACCCACATCCCAGTGTGAGTGCTCTAACCCATAGGCTACACATTATAAGGAGCACCTCCTCATTGTTTTGTGTGGCATTAGGAGGCCTCTGAGCATGGGTACTGGATCAGGCCCCACACACAAGTTAGGTAAAGAAAAGTGTGATAGGACACAGTTCTCCACTCCTGTCTTCCTAGCACAAATGGCCTCTGACACATCTGGTTTGTACCACCACTGTGTACTTGTGTTATATCAACCACCACCCTCTTACAGACCCATGTATCAATTCTATTTACAGAGTCATACAATCATCATCCCCCTTTGCCAGAAACACAAGGGGAAAGATATCTCCATGTAGCGATCTCCTTTCAGCCTGGCCTGGCCATCTCGCTGAGGCTGGGTCTGTGCTGACAGATACAGGATGGTCCATCCTGATGACACCTAAACCATCCCAAGCCGTACCATCTTTGATGATCTTTATCTGGTCTGGAACGTCCTCGAGATCGGGTGTTAGGATGGTATGTTGTTCACCCTCTTGTCCCTGGACTAGGAGAAGGCATTCAGCAGGGTGGACCATGGGTATCTCCTGGGCACTCTGTGGGCATTCGACTTCAGTCCTTGGTTCGTGGGCTTTCTCCAGGTGGTGTACACCTTCACAGAGTTTTGGTCATGTTCCACTGGACCCAGACCGAACTCATCATCTTCAGTCGAGGGAGTGTGTCAAGTCTGCCTGCTGTCCAGCTAACTGTACTCTCTGGCCATTGAGCCCTTCCTCCGCAGAAGATTGACGGTGTTGTTGCTCCACAAGTCAGAATCACAGGTGGTCCTGTCAGCATATGCCGACAATGTACTCCTCATGGTCCAGGACCCTGGTGACCTGGAGCAGGTGGAGGCCTGCCAAATGATTTACTTTGCGGCCTCCTCTGCCTGGCTCAACTGGGTCAAGAGCTTTGGCCTGATGATCGGGGACAGGTGGCAGGTAAGCTCCCTCTCACCCGCACTTCCAAGCCATCCAGTGGAGTGCAGGTCCTCTGTTCTATCTGGGTGTTTACCTTTCACCGCCATCCCTCCCTGCTGGAGAACTGGCACAATTTGGAGGGCAGGATGACTGAGTGGCTGAGGAGGTGGACAGGACTGCTCCAGAGCCTTTCCCTGTGTGGGAGGCACTGGTGCTTAACCAGCTGGTCCTGTCCATGCTCTGGCACTGGCTCAGCACCCTGAACCTGCCCCCAGATACCCTGGATTGTTTCCCAAAGCTAATTCTGGAGTTCTTCTGCTAGGGCTGCACTGGGTCTCTATGGGGTTTCTTAGTCTTCTCCTGGAGGAAGGGGGACATGGCCTGTTCTGCCTCCTCACTCAGATCCACATCTTTCACCTCCAGACTCTGCAGAGACTCCTTTATGGTGTAGGTAGTCTGGCATGGAGTGCTCTGGTGTATGCCTTCCTCTACCTCCTCCGAGGGCTCCAATACAACAGCAGCTCCTTTACCTCCATCCAAGGGGTTTTCCACAGACCTCTCCAAACTGCCAGTCTTCCACTTGGATCTCCTACAGACCTGGAAACTGATCTTGGTGACTAGGTCCATGGTGATGGGGAGGACTTGCTCAGAGAGCCCCTGCTACACAACCGCAGCTCAGTGTGCAGATGGGTGGAGTTCCTCTCACTGCACTGGAGGTTGGTCCTAGCAGTGCTACCAGGATAGGAGACCTCGTGGACTATGAATATGGGGACTGGTAGATCCCCTGGTGTTCAGCTGGTGCATGGAACTCTCCACCCCTTGTGTCCCGCAGCGTGTACTCCAGTAGGTGAGGGCAGCCTTACTGCCCACCTCTTGGGTCTTCCTCAAGTGGTCCTGCAGGAGGATGCATCCCCACCCGCACCTCACCCTGACCCCATGGACCTTGCCATCTGGCCCCTGCCCCACGACCCTCCCCACAGCCCCCCTCCAGCCACCCCATCAGCACCACCTGAGTTGGCTGCATGACCTGCAACTGGTTTATTTCCAAGCCAGGCCTAGAAAACAGTTGTACATGCTTGTGCTCCATACCCTTCACATTCTTACCCTTGTGTCCTGCCTGACCTGACCTTAAGTGGTGGGATCTTCTATCACCTATGGAGGGTGAGGAGTCCCGGTGGGTGAGTCTGTATTCCTGCTAGTCCCACAGCCCTGTCAGGGATATTAGTTGGTAGCTCCTTCATGGATCCATGAGCACAAGTGTGTACCTGGCACAATTCACCCCCCTTTCCCAACACTTACCCTTTTGCAGAGTGCTGAAGACCCTGGCACACATTTATATTCAATGTGACACATTGCAGCCCCTTTCTTGCTCCTCCAGAACCTTCTCCTTAGGTTCTGGTTGCTCTTCTCCCCACACCTCCTCCTAACATGCATTCCATCCATGGCCCCACAAGTGGTGAGACCTCCTCATCAACCTCTTCTGTACTGGCCAAGGTGGCCATCCACCATACCCAGAGAAGATGCTGGATGGGGAGGTGCTCTGTGACTGTAGGTCATGCATCTAGGCAGAGTTCCTCTGGGCCACGTCCACTGACTCCCTGGCTGCCTTCAAGGAGCAGTCGATGCTGTCTGGGGTTCTCTGCTTGGTGTCCCCCTCTGGCTCCCTGATTTTGGCCCTGTGATCTCACTCCCATCCCTGTTTTTCATTAGCTGTCCCCAGTACTCATATGGGCTCTGGTTTTGGAAGCCCCTGTCCTTAGACTGGGGGGGCGGGGATGTTAGATGTGGGTGGGTTCACACCTACCCATCCCTAGATACTCAATAGGTTCTGGTTCTCAGCACTCTGCACAGAGACTTTATCTTCCTCTGGTTCTTGGATCACTGTGGGCTTAAACAAGAGATTAGCATCCAAATACCTAGAGAGAGCAGCAGTGTACATGCCCAGGGGAGAAACAGGTGCCTAAGAACTTTTAGAGGAGAAAGTTAGGTGCTGAGTGAGTTTAGGCTCCTCCAGGATTAGGTGGCAGCCAAGCAGGAGTTTGTGGCTCACAGTTATCCCAAATATTTTTGTGGATCCAGGTCTTGGTATGTCTAAGAGAGCAATCACTATGCTTTGTAAAGCAAAACTGACACAGCTTCCAAAAGCCTTAATAATCCATCTCTGCATATAGTTAAAATTCTGAGAACTATTTTAACATGCCTTTATCCTCATGAACTTCCCTCACTCTAGAAACATCTCCCCATAAACTTTGTTGGAGACACATACCTTCTAGCTGACAGGGCTGTCACTAGTTGCCCTCCCCACCCTTAATGGTTGTAGATTGTTGAGGGAAAAGCTAATATGTGCAGAGCTGGCACCTTTTGGCGCCAGCCACTGTCTGTGCAGCACAGACCGCAGCACATTTGGGGAATCGTTTCGGGCCTTGAAACTGTTGTCCATTCCTGTCTTTGTGGTTGCGAGGCACGTTGTGTAACTGCATGTTCCGTTTTAATGATAAGTTGTTGACATACTCAGACACGAGAAAGCACTCACCAGAGAGTGGCTGAGGATGGGGTGAGGATGGAATTCATTGGATGCCAATGCACGAGGGCCAGCACGTGATGTCAGATGGTATATAGCTTTGCATAAACTGTATACGAGGTCCCCTCCTGACTAGCGGGGGGGCACCACGCTCAAGCGTAATGCATTAAACACAGACTGGGAAACTCTGCAGATGTGGACGTGGTTTTTGGTGCCTCAGCCTAAAACTGAACCGTGCGTGACCAATCAGGTATAATTCGCAACAGTTTTGGCACCCCAGATGGGACCTTAGGCTCGTCACAAAAGGCGTACTGAGGTCAGCGTTCCTCCTCGCGGACAGCTCTGGCCGGCAAAAGGTGAATTTACCTTGGAGAATTCCGACTGGGGGGATCGCGAGCAGTCACTCGGACGATAAGGTGGCACATTAGGTGTCCCCTCGTTGCCCAATTATGGGCTCTGGACAGGGTATCAGAAGGGGACCCCTTTGGCGGAAATTCTAGAGAATTGGAAGAATATTTCAGGCACCCATGGGTTAAATAAGAAGAAAACTATTGTTTTATGTAAGTAGAATGGCCAGTAATTTCAGGCCCTTCCTCAGGTATCTATACAATGGCCACCTGACGGTCATTTGCAGGGGAAATATTGACTGCGTTGAGAAAGAGGCTGGAAGCTAAGGCTCCAGCCCAGATGGATTACTGGTATGTATGGGACAATTGGGCTTATGCGCGTGCGAAAGGACGTCCTCTTACTTCTTCTTTTTCTATCTGTCCCAGGGGTCTTCGGCCCACCCTATCCTCTACCTACTTCCTCTCCCTTCCTCCGGCTTATTCTCAGCCTTCTGATTCATGCCTGCAACCCTCCCGGTCTCAGCCTCCCTGCTCATGCGGACCCATTCTGGATCCACCGATTGCTTTGCAAGCCCCTCTTATTCAGCAACCTCTTGTCTCCCGTACGGTGGACGGAGGTGAACAAGTTGTTTTCCCCTATGTGCACCGCCCCTTTGGCCCAGGCGACTTGATAACATGGCAACAGCAGATGCCTCGCCTGCGTGATGATCCGGACAGGTATTACAAAACAATTCGATCTGTGTTTTACTGCTTTTAATCCTGCCTGAGGGGATGTTCAGGTAATCTTGGACACACTTTTTACTCCCGATGAGAAGTATTCCATCTTGATGCCAATAGGCGCTGGGCAGGAGAGGATGGTGTCCGTACTGCCTGGCCCCTTGTTGATCCTGGTTGGAACCCTAATGTTTCTGCCCAATGGACCTCCTTAAAGCAGGCCAGGGACGGTCTCTTAGAGGCGGTGCGTAAAGCAGGTAGTAAGTCAGCTAATTGGTCTAAAATTCGTGAATGTCAGCAGGAGGTCACTGAGCATCCCTCTGCCTTCCTAGCCCGCTTGTCGAAACGAGTCCGCATGTACGGCGGCGGCGTCGACCCAGAAGCAGAGACAACCGTCCAATGATGGTTCCTTTTATGTCGATCAAGCAGCCCCAGACATTAGAAAATATTTCTCTAAACATGTGCCTGATTGGCCAGGGAAACCTCTCCAGGAAGTAGTCCGCTTGGCCACTTTCGTGTTTAATGGCAGGGACGAGGAGAAAGCTAAGGAAAAGCGTAAACAAAGGAAGGAAGAAGTAAGTATGTTGGCAGCCGCGTTGCAGGTCCCAGTTGGAGTCAGAATTGGCGGGAGCATGGCAGGGCGAGAGGCAGGGGGCGGGGACGAACAGAGCCAAGAGGAATTGGGTAAATACGAAATTTGGCACTTGTAACTACTGCAAACAACCAGGACACTGGAAAAGGGAATGTCCCCTCCGCCCAAAGGGGGCCCCTTGGCAGGAGCCAGTGCACAATGGCCTGTCCGATTTTTCCCAGACTTCTCAAGGGTATCCTCCCACCAACCCTTTGAATCAAATTGACCCGCAGTGACTGGAGGCAGAGATTTTGGAACTTTGGGAGAGTTGGAGTGGGACCTGGGAATGCAGTCACAAATTTACCTGCAAATTGGGGAACGTTTAGTGCCTTTCTTGGTAGATACAGGAGCCACCCTTTCCACTATAACGTTTGTGCCAGGGCCCGTGTCTAATACTAAGGTGTGGGTGCAAGGTATAGAAGGAACCCCTGCCTGGCTCGGTTATCTTACCCTATCCCCATTAAGCTTGGTTCTCTAAAGCTATCCCAGAGGTTGTTATAATGCCGGAGGGCCCAGCAAACCTTCTGGGACGAGATGTGCTGGGCAAATTAGGAGCACATATATATTGTGCCCCTGAGGGGCTTCGTCTGATTGTTCCAGATTCGACAGTTGCCTCTCTTATGACATTGACTACGTCTGTTCCCAGTGTACCCTTTGAATTGTCTAGTGTTCCCCATTTTATGGAGTACAAATTCCACTGATGTGGGTCTCCTTAAATCTGCGGTTCCGGTGAGTCTAACAACTAAAGATGGGCCGCCCCCTTCCATGAAGCAGTATCCCTTGCCAAGGGAAGCGGAGGAGAGTATCTCACGTGTTATTGACAGCTACTTGGCACAAGGAATTCTGGTTCCTTGTAGTTCACACCTGTAATACGCCCATCCTTCCGGTAAGAAAACCTAAACCAGGAACTGACGGGCACCCGGTTTATCGGTTGTTCAGGATTTACGCGCTATTAATGACTATGTTATAGCCCCGCATCAGTTGTTCCTGACCCGAGTACTATTTTGACATTAATTCCTCACTCGGCCACTTGTTTTACTGTAGTTGATTTGTGTGCCGCGTTTTTTAGTATCCCTTTGCACCCGGATTCCCAATATCTATTTGCCTTTACCTGAAAAGGTCAGCAATTAACATGGACGCGGCTCCCCCAGGGATTCTCTGGATCCCCTACTATCTTTTCTCGCATTCTCACAGCAGATTTGAGGGACATTGTTTTGCCCGGTTCTTCGGTTTGGTTCAGTATGTAGATGATTTGTTGATTGCCTCTTTGGACTATAGCACATGTTTAACTGATTCTGTCGTTTTACTTACTGCATTAGCGAATAAAGGTCATCGTGCGTCCCCATCCAAGTTACAGCTGTGCCTAAATCAGATAATTTATCTGGGTTTTGTAATTCGGCCTGGGGAGCGTTTATTATCTCACGATAGAGTGCGGGCAATCCAGGATTACCCGCGCCCGACAACAAAAAGACAGTTACGGGCTTTCTTAGGGGCTGCCGGCTTTTGTCGACCTGGATCGTGGGGTTTGGAGAACTGGTAAAACCCCTGGTCCAAGCTACCACGTCATCAACCCTCGACCCGATTTCCTGGACTATGGAGAGGGAGACTGCCTTTACAGCGGTTAAAAGGCTTTGGTTACGGCGCCCGCCTTGGGATTCCCGGACTACGGTAAACCATTTTTTTCTTTTAGTCATGAACAACAGGGAGTGGCTAGTGGAGTCCTCCTACAATATCTTGGAGACCGCCCACGCCCCATAGCTTATTATTCAGTACAACTGGATCCTGTTGTCCGGGGGCTCTGTTTCCTGTGTGCGGTCGATTGCCGCAGCGGCAATCATGGTTGAGCGTTCGCGACCCATAGTTTTGGGACATCCTCTGACTGTTTGGGTCCCCCACGAGGTTGAAATTCTTTTAAAACAGCATTCTACCCAGGCGTTGTCTCCACAACGGCTCATAATATGAACTAATTTTGTTGGCCGCTGATAACATCACTCTACGCCGCTGCAACACTCTTAATCCAGCGACTTTGTTACCCCTCCCAGAGGATGGCACCCCTCATCATGTGTGTATGGACGTCGTCACCCAGAATGGTAAGCCCCGCCCGGATCTAACAGATTCTCCTTTAATGGAGTCCGATCTGCTTCTCTTCACAGATGGGTCCTCATATTATTTAGATGGCTATCGGGTTTCGGGGTATTCCAGACCGATGTTATAGAAGCCGCTCCTTTACCACCATCATTTAGTGCCCAGGGTGCAGAGTTGTATGCGCTCACGAGAGCTTGCTTATTGTCCACGGGAAAAACTGCTACCATTTACACAGACTCGAGATATGCTTTCGGAGTTTGTCATGCTACAGGCCAGCTTTGGAAACAGCGTGGATTTCTAACATCATCAGGTGCAAAAATAGCTAATGGTCCCTTGATTGCCGCGTTGCTAGAAGCTATTTTAGTTCCACGCCAGGTGGCAGTGGTACATTGCTATGCACACAAGCACTCCGATAGTGCTGTTTCTCAAGGTAACGCGTTAGCTGATTCAGCCGCAAAAGTGGCAGCTCTACAACCTCTTTCTGTGTCGGTTACCCTCCCCTTGGATGGGTCTTTCCCACCTGCGGATTGGACATTAATGTACACTGATGTATCCTTGGAGGAATTGGGCGAGTGGAAACGTTGGGAGGGCGTGGAGGGCGCAGACAAAATTTGGTGAATCAGGGGCAAACCTATCCTTCCCCGTCGTTATTTACTGGCAGCTGCTCATTATTTCATTCCCTGGGTCATGCTGGTATTCAAGGCACAGTGGCTGCCATACTCCAATCCTGGGCGGCACCACACATTTATCCTGCGGTGAAGCATATTCTTGGATCCTGTTCAACTTGTTTGGCATTCTCTGCTATGACTCGGTCTGATGCCAGTTCGCGGGGGGGGAGACCTTGGGCGAATTTTCCGTTTCAGCGTCTGCAAATGGATTATGCAGACATGCCCAGGTGTTCAGGATTCCATCACCTTCTTGTTATAGTGGACCAGCTATCTGGGTGGCCTGAAGCGGTACCGACGAGGAAAGCAGATGCGAGGTCTGTAGTTAAATTTCCAATGAAGGATATTGTACCTAGGTTTGGTGTTCCTGAAGTTATAGATACAGATCGAGGCTCGCAATTTACTGCGAAAATTTTGGAGGAACTGTATAAATGTTTGGGAATCACTCGACAATTACATACTCCGTATCACCCTCAGTCTGCTGGTCAGGTGGAACGCATGAACCGAACAGTAACACAATGATAGCAAAGTTCTGTAAGGAAACTGGACTTAAATGGCCGGAAATCCTGCCAATCGTCTTATGACATATAAGGCGGACACCGCGCATGCCCCTGGGCCTGTCCCCCATTTGAGGTGTTATTTGGTAGACCCGCTTTAATTCCAGGAACCTACGTTCCCGCACATGCTAGTCTCTTGGATGGTGACGAAACTCTGGCCAAATATGTTGCTAGGTTACAAAAGGAGCTGATTGATAATCAATTAAAGCTTTATTGTGTCAAACTGCACCGTTGGGATTGCAAATTCACTCATTTAAGCCAGGGGATTGGGTTATGGTAAAAAGGATTCCCCGCACAGACACCTTGGAACCTAGGTGGGAGGGGCCATATCAAGTTCTGTTATGTACTTATTCTGCTTTAAAGGTTGCAGGAAAGAGCTCGTGGATCCACCACAATTACGTTAAAGCAGCGACAGCGCCTCCCCAGGACCCGAGTGATCCAGCGTACTAGCCATTCCACGGATGAATATTACAACCAACCCGTGGACCGAACCCTCCAATTACTGGAATCTTCACAGCCCACCAGGACTTCTTGTATTTCTCTTTTGGACTTGTATATTGGGAATAGGGGTTTTGTATGGTACCGGGGCGGATGTTACTATTGGTATGGTTGGCCCGGGGTTTTTTCCCCCTACTCCCAAGTCCAGTACAAGGGTGGGCAGGTAATAGTTTTTGAATTTGACTCGGGCTATTACGCAGAATATAAATCAAACACAATGTTGGATATGTATCCATACCCCCACATATATTAGTCAGGGAATTCCATTGGTGGGGGTCCCTATCCCTACTAATGAAATGCGTTTGTCTACATTATGGGCTAATACTACCTTTCATTGAATATCACTATTCAAACATGGTCTATTGACATGGTGGCCCAGGGCAATTATGCAATCTGTGTTAGAAGAAATTGGAATCCTGAAAATGGGAATTTTGTAGGAACTTTTATGGGTGCAATCGTACTATCAAAATTAGTTCGGGGGATGGCAACCGTTTCAAATTATTCAGGGCCCCTTGGCCCAACCCTGAAGGATCAGGGTGGTATTGGTTGTGTAACCACACAGCCTATAAAGTTCTTCCAGTAGGATGGTATGGTACCTGCACCCTAGGAGCAATAATCCCTGCTGTAACAGTTTATCAGAGTCTAACACAAAAAGAAATTCGCAATATAGTATGGAGGGATCGGCGAAGTATCCCTTTTAATTCCCTTATCGAGCGGCCCACGGGTTTTCATTCCTTTGCGCGCTGGTTTCTGCCATGGTTAGGAGTAAGTGAGCTAGAAAAAGCTATAGTTAATATTTCTGCTGCCTTAGAGCAGATGGCCAATGCCACTGCAGATGCTTTATCTGCCCTCCAAACTGAAGTCACACAATTATCTCAAACAACCCTGCAAAATCGCTTAGCATTAGATTACCTCCTCGCTAATCAGGGTGGGGTATGCGCTTTAGTTAACTCCAGCTGTTGTGTTTTTATAAATCAACACCATAGGGTAGAGACTGATATCCATATCCTCAAGCAACAGGCGACTTTATTTCATCACATCAGTCTTGATAATACCAGTACTGGATTGCAGGAAGTATGGAATTGGCTCACATCATGGATGCCGGATCTCGGGGTCTGGGGAAGACGTGCTCTGTACATGTTCATATTGATTGCTGTTTTCTTTGCCGTGTTATTTGTATGCCTTCAATGTTGTAAAATGTGTTATTCGCAGTTATTAGTCCTTCATCGTGGTTACTCAGCTCCTATATAGCATTAACTGACGTACAAAAAAAAAAGGGAGGACTGTTGAGGGAAAAGCTAATATGTGCAGAGCTGGCACCTTTTGGCGCCAGCCACTGTCTGTGCAGCACAGACCGCAGCACATTTGGGGAATCGTTTCGGGCCTTGAAACTGTTCAGCACAGACCGCAGCACATTTGGGGAATCGTTTCGGGCCTTGAAACTGTTGTCCTTCCTGTCTTTGTGGTATGCGAGGCACGTTGTGTAACTGCATGTTCCGTTTTAATGATAAAGTTGTTGACATTCTCAGAACACGAGAAAGCACTCACCAGAGAGTGGCTGAGGATGGGGTGAGGATGGAATTCATTGGTTAAGGGTGCCGATGCACGAGGGCAGCACGCGATGTCAGATGGTATATAAGCTTTGCATAAACTGTATACGAGGTCCCCTCCTGACTAGCGGGGGGGGCACCACGCTCGAGCGTAATGCATTAAACACAGACTGGAAACTCTGCAGATGTGGACCTGGTTTTTGGTGCCTCAGCCTAAAACTTGAACCGTGCGTGACCGATCAGGTATAATTCGCAACAAGATCTTAAGCCTGCTGTTCCTCTCTGTCTTATCTGCTTTTCTGAGTTCTGGTTGGAGCTGTCAGACAAGAGTTCACTCTTCTGGTGTTCAGTTCCATTCACTCTCTTCCAGACTAACTGTCAACCTGCATGTTCCTCACTGGCAGATCAGGGAGGAATCTGTACCTTATGGACTAAACCCTTAGCTGTTGTAAAGCAGCATAGATCCATTGGGCTCACAGGAGCTAGGGCAATGCATGCTAGCTGAGAATATGGGCCTTACCTAGGGTGACCAGATGCCCTGATATTGTTTGGACAGTCTCAATATTAGGGGCTTTATCTTGTATAGGCAACTACCCTCTCCACACCCAAAAAAAGTGTCCTGATTTTTCACACTTGCTATCTGATCACCCTAGCCTCACCTGATATCATACATCACTGCTTAATTTCCCTAATGGCAGCTGGCCTTCATGGAGCCCCAGACTCCACCATTGCAAAGAGGAAGAGCTGGGCTGCCATGTTAACAGCTGCCATGAGGATTGCTTTTTCCCCTCTTAGAACCACATCTGCCTCTGTGGTTATCAAGCCTACATGTCTCTTGAGGGATCTATACGATGCATGATTTTGACCCCAACACTGGGCAATGGCAAAATGCCATTTTAAGAATGAAATTACAAGCTCTCTGAGCCAGATCCTCAACTTGTGTAAATTGTCAGAGTTCAAGTGAAATCAATGGAACTATGACACTTTACATCCACCAAGGTCTAACCCTCCATCTTTCTCTCACACACTAAATCAAAGCCTTTTCTCTCTCATCATTTATTACAAACCTTCCCTTTTTTCAAAACAGTCTGTCTCCTCTTAGTTTGTTTATATACTATCCAAGCAGTGTAGTGTCTGCATTTGTAAAATGCCCAGATTACCTGTGGTTTTCTCTCTATTTTCATCCAAAACTTCCTGCCAGAATTGTAAATCACATACTCCCTCAGTGAATTAACAGCAAATCTCTGATCCAAAGAAGAGTGTTCTTTAAATTGGAAGTCTGCATTTTATTCTGTTATTAGCATACTGTACCATGCCTTGTATCACATGATAGCCAACTCAATTCATAACATAATATAAATGACATAGCACCATGTGACTCGTAAAGAGCAAAGGAAATCTAAACTGCAGCATTCTCGTTGCTGCATAATGTTCTGAATGTAACAATAAAATGTAGCCTCTGAGAGAGACTTTTATGCAGAGTGTTTATGGATTTTATGGTGTTGAAAAATCAGCCCCTCTTATCAGGGAGAAATAAGTCTAAGTGCAGAGCATTTTTCAGTAGCAATATTGAGACAAACAGATACATATCTGAACCCTCATGACACTTCATGATAGACATACAAATGAGATGCAAGATAAATCCTTTCCAAACAAACATTTAAATGTGTGTTTAAATCCTTTGTTTGGAAAGGATTTATGTATATATATTGCTTTAAAAATCACAGCAATATCTGAGTTAACAATGGTAAGTAACTGCAAAAGACCATAAAAAATCTGGATCATATTGTTTATTCAGTGCCAATGAGGAAGAGGAGCTAAGCATGAGGAGAGAGCAGAAAAATCTGTACTTCTGATGCTCTACTATTTAAAATGTAATTAGATGCCATATGCACAGGGAAAGAAAGCTTTAAAGTACTGTTGCATAGGCTAAATGATGATCAGTTTTAATTAGGAATGGACAAATTCATTTTGAAAAAATATAAATAAGTCCGTATTTAAACCTAAACACTAAACCAAACTTAAACATTTGTGTAATAAAAGAAAGCACATAGAATTGTATATAAAGACATTATATTTAGTTATGCAAAGAGGTACAATAAATTACATAAAACAAAGTATTAAAATGGTGGAAATTAGCTGATGAACCTAGTTTAAATATACAGTATTTTAAGATTTTTGGTTCAGAACAGTTAAAACAAAAACTCTAATCCAAGCTCAACAGTCTGAATACAGTAAGAAAATGATCCATTTCTGTTGTCAGCAACGGGTTCCCCTTTCAACACCTAAATAGTGCTGAAAATGATTTAGCTGCCAATGGAGATGGACGAAAACCATTTTCAACATTGTTACAGAAAGTGAGATACAGACACAGTGTTCCACCAGGTCTCTAGCAGGTTTTCTGTAATGGTGTTACAGTCTACGCTGCAACTAAATCATTTTCAATGCCAGTTACCCACGCCCTGGGAAATCCACAGCTGATGATCATTGTCATCAACAGGTCATTTTTTTAGTTTAGACAATGCCTTAATGAATGTTTCTGGCTCTCAGGTCTTTGCAGGCATTATTGTGCCATGTGTTATTTTCAAATTGTGCATCCTCGCTGGCTTTCCTAATCTGAGAGATACTCATCATGTTATGAGGCTCCTCTGACTCAAGTAAGCCCTGGTGTGTGCAAGATTTGAAAATATCAGATATCCCAGTCATGCTGAGATCCCAGGAAGAAATCAGAACATCAAGAAGATAGGGGAGGCTGACCGGGGAAGCCAGAGTCCAGAATAAGTCTGGATCTGGTTAAGAAAGAAAGAAAGAAAGAAAGAAAGAAAGAAAGAAAGAAAGAAAGAAAGAAAGAAAGAAAGAAAGAAAGAAAGAAAGAAAGAAAAGAATCCAAGGTGATGAAAAATAAGAGTTGCTAGGTCAAGATTTGAGAGCTGATTTGGCCTGGAGGAAAGTGCGGAATCAGGGTGTTAGAGTAAGTTAGCAGAGTTAGGGAGAAGTGAGAGAAGGAGTGCAGCACAAGGGTCAGGGAAAGAAGAAGAAGTATGTAATTTCTCTAAGGGGAGAAATGGAGAAAGATAAAAAACAAGAAGGAGAGCACCTGAAAAGATTTGGAAAAGATTACAAACTTTAGTGACCTCACAACCTTTTGGAGTTCATCTATCATCAGCTTTAAGGTCTGTTCTGTTTATTCCTTGAAAGTGATCAATATTGCATATCCAACAATGCCAACTGGGTCTTAATCCAGTTATTGCTGAAAAGGTGAATATACATTTTCCTCTACATGTCTTAATTATAGCTGTATTATATATTATATCTGAAGACATCTACTTCATTTTGAAGAAGTCACCATTAGTTGTTCCCATCTCAGAAATATACTGTGGCTGGACATGAGATCATTCTGAATGATTCTGTAGTGTCAGAAAAAGTGGGGCTTCTGGGATTGTCAACAAAAACTCTCCAGTGTAGAAAAAAATCAGAGTTTTGGTAGGATTTAAGAGTAAAGTTGATCAGGGATTTGCCAACAAAAGAATTTTTTACTAGAAAATGCTGATTTCTCCAAGCCAAAACAGAAGGTTTCTCATGTCCAGGAAGTAATTTCTGGCAGAACCACAGTGAAAGAGAAATGGAGAGGCCCAGAATAGCCTATAGTCCAGGCCCTTACCTGGGATGTAGGAGACGCAGTTTCAAGTTCCTGCTCTGAATTAGGCACAACAGGGACTTCAACTGGGTCTCCTACATCCCCTGTGAGTGCCCTAACCATTAGGTTATTGGTTATTCTGTGGGGATGGGCCACTGTCTCTGTTTTCTAAAGTCTTGAAAATTTTCACAAGACAGTAAAATTGTTTCCCTCCCAGCTCAATTTAAAAGTCTCTGGAGGGAAGGAAAAAAGACTTTTCAATAGTGCTGCCAATCTGCTCACAGTCTTCGAAGAAAACCCTAAGGATGGCCCAGATATGAAAACCAGAAAATATAAGAGCAGTTTACAAAAAAAATTCCTATGAAGCACCAGAGACTCTTTAAAAGCCCTTTTAAACAATAAACATTAATTCCATATATACCATCATAGAAACTACTGTCAGGAATAAGAAGGCTAATAAAAGCTAATGTATACTATCTGGTAAATGTCCTGAACATTATTTAGCCACATATAATGCTACAGAGGCAATGAAAAACATAACAAGAAAAGAAGAAGAAATATAAACAGCATTTCTGAAATGGATTGTTTTCCTGAAAACCTGCTTTAGGAAATATCAGTTATTTAAACAAATATGGAAACAATACAAAAGAGGCACATTCTACAGTCACCCCAATAAAGCTTTCAGCATCACAAAGGAAATTAAAGGGGACAGTGCAAAGAATGAAGTGGAAAATATTAGATTATAGACAAAATGATGCAATGAATAAAGGTAACCAGTGAGAACAGAAAAAAACAAAAATACAAACACAAGTAAAGTTAAATCTAATCTATTTACAGTACTTATAAACACACTTATCTCCAGCTTGTCCAAGTGCCTTGCAACATATCAGTCTAACAAATAGACTGAGTCTTGCCTGGCCTTTTGGAACTCTCTCACTTTCCATAAAAAGGCTAAGTTTTAAAATATGCGATTAGTATTATTGATGTAGGAAAGATGTGGTAGAGAGGTGAAGCTTGCATTTCACCCTGACATTGGTAAAATGTCACAGATATGGTCAGCATCAAGAATCAGTAAACACACAAAGTGGATGGGTTGCTTTGGGTGGTTGAAACACGAGATAAATGTATAGCAAAAATATGAAGCACTTAAATTAGGCTAAACATGACCAATTTACTATGAACTTAAAATTTCTAAGCACTACATGCTGGGAGGTCCACCTGGTCGGTCAATTTAGAAGGCACTGACTCCTAGAGGAGCATGTGGAACCTTTCTTTCTATTTTTTTTTTGCTGACTATGTACTACTGTCTTCTCAAATGTTCTTTTTCTCCTTGTTCATGAAATAAACATTTCCCTTCAGACATAGGAGGGCAGAGGGAGTTTCAAACTGGTGTGTACAGGAAGACAAACCATGGCACAAAACTGGACAGCAATTAAACACACGTGGCTGGCCCATATCAGCTGACTTGGGCTTGCCGGGCTCGGGCTGCAAATTTGCTGTATAGACATTCAGGCTCGGGCTAGAGCCAGAGTTCTGGGACCCTGGAAGGTGGGAGGGTCCTGAAGTGTGGATTCCAGCCCAAACCCAAATGTCTACACAACAATATTGAGTTCCACAGCCCAAGCCCCATGAGCCTGGGTCAGCTGACCTGGGCCAGACATGGCCGTGCCACAGGACTTTTATTCCAGTGTAGATGTACCCTTAGGGCCAATACAGAACTCACAGCCCAGAGTGAATGGAGGCGAAGGTGGATTTAAGTCACTTTTGCACCCTCCTGATCATAGGCTGCCCCAGGTAGATAATTTAATAATGAATAATTTAAGACAGCTCCTGGGGGCCACCTGATGCACCACAGCACTGTCTGCTATCATCCAATCCCCCCAGCCCTGTCCCCCATGTGCTCCCTACACTGGGGCTTGGAAAGGGGTCCTTAGAAGCAGCCTTACAGCTGATGTCTGTAAGTCATTCACCAGGAGAATCCTCCCATGGCTGGAACTGGCACTTTTAGGATCCCTTCATGCCATTCCAGCCATTTTATACAGTGTACAGAAGTCAAGATGTCAGTTTCACCCTCGAAACACAGTATAAACAGTAGGCCCTGCACTAATGAAAAACCAATAAATCTGGGTATTGTGTTAGTTTAAAGGGGCCCACAACACCTCTATCTTTTCATTATAATGGGAAAATGCCACCTTGTCATAAAACAAAACAAAATTCTCTGCATGTCAGATGAATATATTTGGACCTATACAAATAAATCTCATGATCAGAGCTGAGTGAAAAATGGTACTTTTTCCACCCAAAAAAAAGGTTTTGTTTCAAATTTTCCACAGCAATGGAATGTTTTGTAATCAAAACATTGAAAACAGAAAACTGAAAACCAAAATTGGGAGGGGGGGAATTTTTGATTTTTGTCCCCTTTCTCTCCCTTTTTCTCTCTTTTTCCTTTCTTTTTTTTTTCCTTCTATTTTGCCACTGTATAAAGGAGTGGTGAAAAAACAGAAGAGGTAAAGCTTTAAAAAATGAGGAAAAGGAAGAAAATTGAAAAAAACTAAAACTTTCCATGTAAGAAAAAGTTTTCAGTTTGTAAAAAGCCATTTTTTGGTCAAAAATGTTCTATTGAAAGTTTTTGATCACTTCTAGTCATGATATTCAGTCAACTGGCAGAGCACACTTTGAAACTTGTTGAAACAACACAAATTAAACTTCTTATATCATAAAACAGAAGTAAGTAATTGTTATTTTTTAACAGACTAAATTCATGGAATTGGCAATGGAATAAAAAGCCTTTCAGCTTTGAAGATTCTGTTTCCAGTCCAGACTGGGCTATTAATGACCAGAAGTACCCACTGATGGCTGTTTGGTATCTTGTGCTAAATTAACTGTTGGTCTCAGTCCAATTCTTAATGGATAAGTGTCTACAACACAAAAAAATCACCACAATGGCACTGTTTGTGGCCCTTGTTAATGTCTAGTCCTGAGCTAGAAAGCATTTAATCATATACTTAATTTTTAAGTAACTTGAAGTAATAACTTCATTCACAGTATTCTCACACTTAATATAAACTAATAGGCAAGTGCTTTTCTGGATTGGGAACCTAATCTGAAAGGCAAGGACTGAATGGATATAAAAACTGAACTCCTTCCTCACCATAGATGTGATACCTCCAGGACAGGTTTTAGGTATATTTGTATAGTATGTGGGGAAACTTGCATTGCTACTGCACTTTGAACCTGATCCAATGCCCACAGAAGTCTATGGGAGTCTTTTCTATTGAATGGGTGTTGGATTGGGTCCCTTGCTCTCTGTGGACAAAATCCTGATAATGGCATTTACTTCAGTGGGGCCAGGATTTCATTCCAGGATTCTCACTTCAGCACCCTTTGTGAATAGTATTAATTCACTTATATAAAACCTTTCCAGTGTATGTAAAACCAGTCATAGCTTGGCACATATATTTAAAGTAAACTAGATCAGTGGTTCTCAAACTTTTGTACTGGTGACGCCTTTCACAAAGCAAGCCTCTGAGTGTGACCCCCTTATAAATTAAAACACTTTTTATATATTTAACTCCATTATAAATGCTGGATGAAAAGTGGGTTTGGGGTGGAGGCTGACAGCTTGCGATCCCCCATGTAATAACTTGTCAACCCCCTGAGGAGTCCCGACCCCCAGTTTGAGAACCCCTGAACTAGATCGATGGATGTCATAGAAAATGATTTGATTTCCAAGCAGAGTTTCCAAGGAAACTGCTTCAAGACAGGAATAATAAGAAGGACTCTAAGAGTTGACTCAATACAGATAGGATCCAAAGCTAGAAGAAGACGACTCCATATTGCAAAGCTTTCAGAGGAAGGTGTAGCAGGTATAGGGAATCCATCATCAAGAATAAATGTAATTTTAAACAAATATATGAATTACAGATGAACACAGAGAGGATGTAACCTAGCTTGGAAAAAATAGAATGAAATTCATTTCAGTAAAAAGCAGTATGGAAAGAAAATCGGAGTAAAATGGATTAACCGTTTTAAATGGACAAGAAACAAAAGGAAAAGAAAAGTCAAAGGGCAGCAAATAATAGCTCCTGCCACACTGTCTAGTCAACTAAAAGATTTTATACTAAAGGATGAGCATTTAAACAATAAGCCGTGGCAAACCATGAATTGTGAGGTTTTCATTTCACACTTACCAGCTGTTCAGCAGTGCCTTTCTGGGATTCACAGATTGATAGATACCATGGATCAGAAATGCTGCCCTGTTCCATTCCCTTAACACTAGACCACATCGTACTATCCGGTATTTCAGTGGTTCTCAAAGCCGGTCCACTGCTTGTTCAGGGAAAGCCCCTGGTGGGCTGGACAGGTTTGTTAACCTGCTGCGTCCGCAGGTTCAGCAGATAGTGGTTCCCAGTGGCCGCAGTTCACCGCTCTAGGGCCAACGGACACACTGGCCACCCTTCCCGCAGCCCTCATTGACCTGGAGCAGCAGACTGCGGCCAGCGGGAGCTGCAATCAGCAGAACCTGTGGACGCAGCAGGTAAACAAACCAGTCCGGCCCCTGCCAGGGGCTTTCCCTGAACAAGCGGCGGACCGGCTTCGATAACCACTGTTGTATGTACTTACACACACAAACACAAATATGCATTGATTGGCATAGCTGAGTATTCCACTTGTGCCATTCCATGCAGTCAATACATTATGCCTAACTATTTGATTCCATATTAACTCATTCTACACCCATTTTCATTCCATCTCCACATACTTATTCCACACACAACCTCCCCAGACAAAAACAATTCACTCAGCATCTATCTGCCTCCATATGGCATCTGTTCCATTCATTTACTTATTCTGCATATACAGACCCACTGTCTTCAGTAGCAGGACATTCAGAAGCACAATCTCTCACTGAATTTTTTGTTAGGCAGTGCTACTCCATACAGCTCCAAATGTGGGGCCAGTGGGCAAAATATCACAATTTGTTCCTTAATGATGCAAGATAAGCATGGACTTGACACATCATTTTGCAGTGAAAAGTTACATGCCTACTTTGGTTTTCTTGCCAAGTCTTCATTCTAAATTTAGAATTGCTGCACATTGTCAGCTAAAGATGCATGTTCCCAATTGATAAGTAACAGCTATTCGCTGAATATATAAACCAATATATAACTATGACTAGCTGGGAAGGATGTTGTGTATCAGTTTTTCTACCTGAAATTCAGTGACAAACCAGCAGAGGCCCAATACGTGCTGGAATAAACCTTAAATAATTCTCAGGTTTATAATCTAAGAAGAGTTTCTGTATTCCTGGCAAATTCATATTATTGAACTAGTTAAAAGGAACCATTAAAAATGTTTGTGGATGTTTCCTAAATATCACATTGAGGAAAAAAGTAGAATATATCAAGGTCTCTGAATGCCCTCAAGATATCAAAAATGCAGATGCTTTCTACCTTATACTCCTTTGTATGTAGAATACCAATGATAATATTAATGAACACAGAATATTTCTTCAGAAACCACAATTTTAACTGAGTTTCTTGCAAACACTTTAAAAGATTTATGCTTGAAATTCAAAATATGTTCACTGAATTATAATTTACGACTAACACTTCAACCAGGTGTTCTGGGCAAGATAGTAAAAGGGGAAACCAGCAAATATGACACACTGCTTTCTGTTAACCTTCTGGCTCTGGCAACCTGAAACTCCCCTTACTGAAGGCTAATCCATTTTGCTCTAGTGCTTAGCATTTAGAAATCTCAACTCCCAGTGCCAAAATATTCATATGCTTTCAGCATAAGAAAGGCATGTGGTAAGTTTGATCACTTTGCCCTTTTCCTTCTGGTTGTACCAAATGGAGAACAATAAACAAATCAAATGATTCCGGGGGAAATTATAAACTTCCAGTCTATACAACATAAGGTATTTGGTTGTCTACTTGCAAGACAAGTGTCTTTGTCTGTTCAGCAAAACTCGGGATGTATAACAAGTACTTAAAACAGTGGTTCACAAATGTTTTAGGATGGTGCACCCACCAATTGTTGACCTACCCAGGGTCTAAATTCAAGGAGGAGGTTCCAAAATCATAGGCCAGCATTCTTCTGCTCCTCTGCAGCAGCTGCCTGTTTCTCCTTCCCTGCTAAGATGATACCAACCACCCACAGTAGCACCCTCTACTGCAGTACCACAAACCATAATCCCAGCCTGGTGAGGAAGGGAAGCCAGAGGGATTGGGTTGGAGAGCGAGCCCTCCCTGCACTCACCCCACAGCAGTGGCTCCTGTCTCGGGGGCGGGCCTGGCTCCCCACTCTGTACATTGCGACCTGGCACAGGGAGTCACAGCGCCAGTCAGGTTTTGCCCAGTCACCCCTCCAACATGTTGGAGGAGCAAGTGGGCTAAACCTGAGTGGTACTGAGACCCCTTGCACAGAACAGTGAGCTAGACCCAATCCTGCAAACAGAAGCCACCACTGTGGGATGCGTGCAGGGCAGCTCACTCTCCAACACCTGTCCCCATCGCGGGCCTCCCGTCTGCACTGGCCATCTACAACCCATCTACAACCACTCTCCACAACCCATCTACAACTTTCCACAACCCACTGATGGGTCACAACTCATCATTTGGAATCACTGACCTAAAACAAAACTGAAACTTATATTATAACCTGGGTCTTATATTCCTTTCTCTATGACTGATCTCACCGACAACAAGAATCGCTGAAGAATAGCTGGATTGGTGTGTTCATCCATTCCTCAAAGGCCTGCTGGTTCTCTTATCAATAATATGAAAACAATGAATAAGAACTAGAGCCAGTTGGGAATTTTGACAAAACAGGT